>NW_026575042.1:18583659-19166159 GCF_905146905.1 Nyctereutes procyonoides | reverse complement strand
GGGGCTTTCTTAGGCTTGTTAATGGCTCACTTTCCACGCTTTGTCGTTGAGCAGAAGTGTATGTGTACGGAGCGTGAGCTCTTGCAGCCAGGAGAGGTAGGATGGTCCGATGGTTAGAGCAAGCTGGGACTTGGTGGCTGTGCATGTAGAACCACAGCTGAGCTCATCAGGAATGGAAGTGGTTAGAACACTGAGCAACAGATGCTCGACAAGGTCAGAAACCTTATTCATTATAAAATGGCCCTTTTAAGACTTCTAAAAATAATTTACTTGAGAAATAAAATATCAGTAACTAGGTCTTTCATGATCATGTTTCCCAGCATCCCTTTCATATTTCTATTGTAGTGAATAAGATGTGGTAAGAAACATCAGACACGATATTAAACCACTGGCATTATAAACTCAAGTACACAAAAATATATATGCATTTATATTTGTGCTTTCCAATAAGGTAATAAACCACACACATTCTAATAAAAGTATAGAAACCTTTCTTCATATCCTTAGAACCTTTAGAGAAGGACGTTTTTGTTTTCTTAAGCAGACTTCCCAGCTTCTCAATAAAGTTCCCTTTGAAGGACATAATGATAAATAATGGAGCGATTTCAATTGTTATTTTGCCAAAAGGTATTGTCTGAGTTTTTGTGTTCATCATGACTTGTGAAATTCAGCTGTGTCCTTGGTCCTCCTAGCTAGCCAGAGGAGGGAAAGGCAAAGCCATTCCATTGTGGCTCTCTCTAGAGTGAAAAATCAAATGCCATGGTTTAATGGTTGTTAGTCTGATAACTGCTTGCCTGCCATTCTGGCTGTGGGGTGGAAAAGTTACCAGCACATCTCAGTCTGAATCATTGTTAACCCAGAGATAATCTAGCAGATCTTTCTGGTAAGAATAGCTCTTTCTAATGTATTGTTACTTTGGATGACATGAAGATTTAAATTGCTTTTGTCTTTCCTACTTACACATCTGCTGAGGATCATACCATACGCCGTGAATTTCTTATTTTTGTTAAGTTGGATTTGGTCTGGGTCTGTAAGTTGTATATGAATAAGCCTGAAGTCTCCATTGATAGAATCTTCTGTCCTTTTGCAGTCTAATGCATGAAACTAATAATTTCATACCTCTTGTGCTATAGCTAGACCTATTTTTAGTAAGTGTTGTGGTTGCTTTCCTAATCAAAATAGGAATTTTGCCTGTCATGAATATATCAATTTTAACATCAAGGAGGAAAATGCCTGGCTATATTCCTTATATTGTTAGGACCAAATATCATTTTATTTCAAACTTTCTTATTGAGGAATTTGCTACACTGGAAAAAGTTTTTGAGTGAGCTATCATAAAGCATAAAATGAATTTAGAGCCTATGAATGACGAATAAGATTTATCAAGCAGCAAAAAGCAAATTGGTACATTTAAAAGTTAATGGTATTTTGGAGTGCCAAATTACAGTGGGGAGATGACAGAAATATTTTGCAATTCCGAAAAGCACCCTAAAGACTTGAAGTGTTTAACGAACCATATCATGTGGTATTATAATATTGGTTTACATTCCTTTTGGACCATGATCGCATTAACTTATGTTTTCCAGAGGTGGGTATTTTTGAAAGGCGGCTGTTTATTAATGTTTTGTCATTTTCTTCATAAAGCTCAGTAATGGGTTGTAGCTGGCTAATTTAATCCATAAGGCACTTTCATACTCTGTTGCAGGTTTTAAACAGAAGTCAAATTGCTTTGTTATATTTAGGATAGAACAAAGGCATTATGTCATTCTATATGTATACATCCCACTGAGCTCCCATAGTTAAAGGAAAGAGGACTTAATTCCTTTCTCCCTCTAGTAATGAAAGGCATACAACCTCCAAAGCAAACCCAACAAAAACCATCATGCCTTTAAAAAAACACAAGAAAAAAACCCCAAAACACTATGGCAATATAGGCGAGCCTGGTAGCCTGTCCTGTTTAAGCTATGGTTCCATGTTCATCTCTCTCTCTCTCTCTCTCTCTCTTCCCCCCACTTCCTTTTTCCTCTTCAATCCTTGCTCATACTGTAGTCTGTTCTGATTTCACAGAAATGAGTTTAATTTTAAAAATCTGTTAATGTTCTGAAACATTCACACTTCTAATTCTATAGGAAGATACTGGAAAAGTAGTTTTGTGCTGATTTTTCACAATCCTCGGGTTGTGGAATATACTGCCATATGTTAGGGTAAGACTTTAGGATGGGAAATCGGGTAGAGTGTTTTTGAGCAGGCCTGGCAGGATGTGGGAATCTTGTTTAGATTCAAGAATTGGATTGTTTGTTTTCACTTTCTTACGTGATTAATGTGGCATAATCATAACAGAATCACAGCAACATGGCAGTCTGTTGGCTTGTTTTTATTGCAGGTTCATTGGCAGAGAGCTCTGATTGTTCATTGTTGCTACTCATTTTTAATCTTCTCTTGATTTCACCACCGACAAATTGGCACAGAGTAGGTGAATTTTGTTTCCTGGTATTTTAGGAGAATATATAAATTAAAAAATTGACTTGAGAGGATCTGGATGGCTTTTGGAACTTAACTGCAGGAAACAGTGTAGTTGCTGAAGAGCCAAACTGCGCCTTTAAAAAAAAAAAAAAAAACAAAAACAAAAACAGAAACCCTCTCAGGGTCTCAAAGACAAAGTCTTAGAGGAGTGCCTCTAAGTGCTTCGTATGTGTGATAGTGAAGGGGTCACAAGATTATTACTGAAATTCTGTGTTACACATTGATACATTGAATAAAGTTTTCTGAATTGTATGTGTTGGCACCTCAGGTCACACAGTAACATAAGAATATCCCAAGGCTATAGACTATAACATAATAATAAACCTTCTCAGGATACCCAACTTCAGATAATCTTTGTTAAAAGTCCTGGAGTAGTGCAGAGGATCGAAAGCCAGAAAGGCGTTTTTCACACCAGCTTAACCAGGAGTCTTATCTGAGGCAGCGAACAATCAGCCCAAATGACTAATTTGATTTTCTACTTCTCTTCCTTTCCTTAATCAGAACTCTGATAGAGGGATTAATTAGCAATAAAGCAACATGAGGAAGAAGGAAAGAAAATGAGGGCATAGATAATCCACAAACTATATATAATCATCCTTGCGTAATCAAAAGTTAACTGTCATTAACATGACATTTGCTTTTAAAGCCAGGCAGAAAATTATGATTTTTGGCACTAACCTAATCTTTAATTATAGCACAGTACCATTCTTTCCTTGTGTTAGTTCAGATAGCTATAAATTATATTAGTCTAGGGCTTTTGTGTCATTTCATTTCCTTTTCCATGATTTATATAGTCAGAAAACTGACCTATAATTAAGTGTACTTGAGAATGGTCTCTGGTTAATTAAATGCTGTGGAGTGTGTAGGGTGTGTTTTGCTAAAATTCCAAGGGAAAAGGCCATCCTTGGGTTAAATATTTAGGAGGAGTCTGGATAAGTCTTTTCTGCTAGCGTTCTGTGACATGAGAGGTAAAAAGGAGTTTTTCTTGACTATTGTCTGTAAAAAAAAAATGTAAGATTCATCTTTTTGTGTAATTAAAGGATATCATTTCAAAAAGTAATTGTGTTATTTGAGGCATACCCTGGTTTTTAATAACTGGTAAAACAGATAAATTATATGGAAACAAAAATTAAACTCTTGTCTTCCTTCCTCTTTATTTTTTGCCTTTTTGTGTTTCTCTGTAATGATTCTCCATTCACAGCCAGAAGAAACTAGTTGCTGCTCTATTTGATTCGATGTGTTTGAGGACTCCTTCTAAGCTGGACAGGGGCTTTATCAAGGCAAGCAGCTCCTAGCCAGAGTACCTACCCAGGTGCCAGAGATTGCCATAACTCCCGGACTAGGCTAAGACCATGTTCCACTTTATGCCACTTTCCATCCCTACCGCCCACTTTCAGCAACACCTCCCCACCCAGATATACATATGCCCCAGATGATATGGAACTTGTTTCTATTCCAAGATCCCCAAAACAAATCCTAGGACCCAGACCATCTAAAAAGAGGGAGTGAGGAGAAGGGGAGGGCAGGAGGATGGGGAAGATTCTCATTCCTCTGTGGTTTGATGTAGATAGGAAACTTTAGAACTGTCCAGGGGCTGCATTAAAACATTTATTCAGGCAGTTGGGTCTTCAGTATACAGCAGAAGAGGATATATACTGGCAGCTGGGTGGAGGGAGCTGGGCCTACAGATGTTTTCTTTGGCATGTGTAGTGTTTTAAAGAGTTGAGCCAACGTTTTAAAAATTAATATTCCCATCTGAATCCCGAGTTTTGGCTTTTTTTGAAAAATTAGAGGATTGGCAACCTTGCATCTGTGTTCTCAAAGCCTGAGCTGACTGGGGGTCATAGGGTGATCGTATTCACTGATGATCAGTGTGATCGGTTAAATCACTCCTTGGCCCCTATGTGGACTGGAGTCCATGACCTCCCCTCCCCTTTCTCTTCACACCCACATAACCCAGTTACTGACTTGCTGGTTCGGGGTGATGTTTTGGATGGAGAGGTAGAGAACTTGGGAGGGGATCAGGTTAGGCAGAGCCAATATTAACCTGAAAGTAAGGAGAGTGTCAAGGTAGCCTTCAGGTGTCAAGTTGAACCAAATGCAATTGACCTCCTCATAGCTCAAAACCAATCAAATACTGGCAGTTTCATATCTTCAATCCACCTTTCCTTCCTTTAAAGAAATGTCCACGAGACCCCTAGAATTTTCATTGCTCTGTGGGGTTTGTTACAGGATGGTATGTTTTCCTTTTAGACCTCTAGGATTTCAGTGTGAGGTGCTTTTGTTTTAGGAATGAGCTGACCCTTCATCCCCACCATAGATTTATTTTTTGATACTCAGCCTAGTAGATGTTGCTTCTCTCTAACTAAAAAAAAAATGGGGGTAATTGATGGAAAGACTCACTGCCTTGTGATAACTCAGCTTTAATAACTTTAAACCCAGAAATACTATTATATGCATTTCTTGTGGTCAAAAGCACATAACAAAATTTACTGTTCTAAACATTTAGGTTTACGATTTAATGGCATTAAGTACACTCCCAATCTTGTATAACCATCAAAACGATCCATTTCCACAACTTCTCTTTCGTCCCAAATAGAAATTCTATACCAAGTAAGTAATTCCCCATTCAGCCCTTTCCCAATCCTTGGTAAACCCCATTCTACTTTATATCTCTGTGAATTTGCCTGTTTGAGGTACCTCATTCAAGTGGGGTCCTATAATATTTTTCCTTTTGTGTCTGGCTAATTTCAGTTGGCATAATGTCTCAAGGCTCATCCGTGTTGTGCCCAGAATTCCATTTCTTTTAAAGGCTGAATAATTCATTGTGTTTATCTCATTTTATTTTTCTACTTTTCTGTTGATGGACACTTGGTTTATTTCCCCCTTTTGGTTATTGAGAGTAATGCTGCATTGAACACTGATCTCAAGTATCTGTTTCAGTCCTTGCTTTCAGTTCTTCTGGATATATAGCTAGAAATGGGAATTACTGGATTATATGTTAAATCTATGTTTAACTTTTTGTGGAGCTGCAAAACTTAAATAATTTTATAGAGGTGACAAAGGTAAACTGCCTTACTGGTCCTTTTAAATCCAAGTATTTATTCCCTTTTAAACTAAAATGAAACTGGGGTCTTTTATCTTTTGCCATAGAAAATATTCGGTCAGAGAAAAAGGCAGATTTTTCCTAAATAATCAGAATTTCATGGGGGTCAAATTTTGTTCTGTTTCCATTTTTCAAGCCTCTTAGAAGTACTTTTTGGTTTCACCTTAGCTATTTTGATAATGATTTCTTAAATTTCCTCACCATCGTAGCTAATGAGACTGTTCTTTGCACAACTAGCAAAGTTAACTCTAACATTAGAAGTTAATTTGTTAGCACATTATAACACATTCCACACAGATGCCTTTATGGGATCATATGAACACGTGTGTTTGCTTATTTAACTAATGCAGGTGCACACACACACTTTGAGGAAGAAGTTATACATGATGCAATCTATGGACATAAATGGCAGTTTGTGCCATATTTTTTCTTATTAAAAAATGTCAGTCATTTTAGATAAATTTCAGGGTTCTCAGCAAAACAGTTTTTTCACTCACTTAAATGCACTTTAATTTTATTATGTAAATGGACTCTGGGAATGACTATGTAGGTTCAAAGTGAGCTCTGAAATCCTTTACTGTTTACTTTAGTGGCAAAATATGTCACTACTGGCAATGACCTCAACACGTCTCCTTTAAATGGTGGCCATGGTCTGTGTCTGCTTTCAAAGGTGTAGCAGATCGTTTTATCTTTCCATAGTACAAAAGGAGTTCCATTTGACAATTTCATACCGAATAGTCCTTCTATTCAGCCATGGAAATAATGGAAGCAGCTCAGTGGGTGGCAGTTTCTTCATTGGTTCAAAAAGTTCTGAGGACTAAGACACAGTTCTGTGATGTTGACAATGTGTGTGTGTGTGGGGGGGGAGATTCAGTGTGGAAAGGAGGAGCTATGTATTTGGTTGAAAGATCTAAATTCCCTTTGCTCTCACTTCTTACTGGAGGATCAGGGAATAGGAAGGACTTGATACCATTTCAGTTTTCCAAGTGATCATTCAAGTGAACTGCCTGGCTAAGCAACCACTCGGATTGCTTTGCCATCTAATTCCTTTACTGGATTTTTTTTTTCTTGTCTGACTTCTCTATGGCAATATCCCATAGGGTGCCCTCCTTCAGTGGGACCAGAATGAGTGTGTATCCATGTGTGTTCCCGGGAGCCAGTCATTCTGACTCAGCATTACTCTGGGGAAGGCATAGACAGACCATAGTATTTCATCCTGCTATTGGACAGTGATGAAAGGCAGGAAGGTAGGGACTCTGGGTTCGAGGCCTCATTCTGTCCCTTACTTAAACTCTAGCAAGTCAATTCTTGGAGCATTGAAAATACTCCTCTGTGATATGTTCTTCATGAGAAATGTAGGAACTCAGAAAATGAAGATCAGGAATGAGGAAGAGGAGGTGGTTCTGAGGTAAAGTTGTTCAAGGGACTTTGAAGAGCAAATTCAGGCAATCCTAAATTTTTAAGTTACCATCCCATGCTGTAATGGAACTCCTATTCCGTTATAACATCTTATAAAAAAAAAATATTGCTGATACTTTAGAATGGAAATGAGTTAGGGCAGCCCGGGTGGCTCAGCGGTTTAGCGCCACCTTCAGCCCAGGGCCTGATCCTGGAGACCCGGAATCAAGTCTCACGTCAGGCTCCCTGCATGGAGCCTGCTTCTCCCTCTGCCTGTCTCTCTGCCTGTGTCTGTCCGTCTGTCTGTCTGTCTCATGAATAAATAAATACAATCTTAAAAAAAATAATGGGAATGAGTTAAAGGGGGTTCTACTTCTGAACTAACAGAGCCTGCAGAGAGAAAAGAACAGCCATAGGTGAAGGATCTAGGGTGGATGGGGAAGTCCTCATAAACAGAAATCTAAGTGATTAGTAGGGGGAAATGGACCATTCCTGAGCATTCTTGGGGAGATGGGACTAACTTTAGATTGCTATTTTTTTAACATGTTCAAGAACGTTTAAAAAAATTACTCTTAAATAGTATTTCAATACCAAAAAGTAAGAAAAGAGCAAAAAAGAGAGTGCTTTAAACTGAATAAATATAGCTTTATGAAAATTTCACTCAATTGTCATCTTTGACTCATTTTTTTTCTGTGGACTGTTGAATTCTTAATTTGTAGGCCAGCATTTGAGAATCTTGAGTCTAGATTTTAACTCCTTTTAAAGCTCAGGAGACTGACATTTATATAAAATAGCTTACCCAATTTGCATGGTTGGGAGGCCCAAACCTTAGGAGTAATTTCATGTTCTGGATTCGTGGTGTTTTGTCTTACCACACTTTCCCATGAGAGCAAAGTGTGGCTAATCAGGATCTCAGGCTGATGGATATAAATATTTTTTTGCCCTGAAGGGAAGGCAAAGATTCCACAGTATGGGAATGATATGGTCATATTGATGTGGAAGATTTTTTAGATTTTTTTGGGGGGGGGTCCTACATCCTCATTTTATGATGTTTTCATTGAAGCTTAGAAATGCAAAGTGATTTGTTCAAGGTCAGACAGCTATTTTGTGGTAAAAGTGACACTGAACCTGGTTTCATGATTCTCAGTTCATCTAGACACTGATCCATTTCTTAATAGCTCCTGGGTACCATCATAGCACTAGGTTCTGTGAAAGGGTAGTCAACCAAATATTTTGTAACTGTGTTCAGAATTGTTGGAATAGGAAGGTGTCATCCGGAAGCAGTAATTACAGATGTATCACACATTAAATTTGAAGTGGACCTTTGGGTTTATTTATTCTAATTCATATTTGAGATAATGAGGCTCTAATCTAATGAGGGTAGGATAGGATGAACAGACAGATGAGTAATTTTGGTGGGAAGCATCAATATGATGATGACTAATTAACCATAGAGGCTGAAAGAGAAGTCAAAAATATACATGGAATTTAGAACCTGGGAGCAGAATAACAGTAACTAAAAACAGGGACTATGGGGTTCTCTGCCTTTGTGTGACCTCAGTTAACTTATTTGTGAAATAATTATTTCAGTTTTAGGGGTTTTGTGAGCATGAGTGATACTGATTTATGAGAAGAATGAGATGTGTTGGTTTTGGGGGATTCTTACTCTATTAAATATTCAGGATTTCACTTGTGAAGCCCCTAGAAACCAGCTCCATCACTTAGCCATTATTTGTTTTTCTTGAATCCTTTCATCTAAAGGGTTTTTAATTGTTAAAATAATCTTAAGGAAATAAGTCCATTAGGGCTACCAAGGTTTAGTCATTTGTTCCAAATGAGGCCAGCATTTGGAACAAAGATTCACTGAAAATAAGCAGGGAGACCATCTAGTGCAGTCCAGGGGAAGAGTGATCTCCGAAGATGCCATAGTGTTGATGATGAACTCTTTAATGGATGATACCAAAGAATTTCTAGACTTAGGTACCTAAATCAAATCCTGCAAGGGAGAATTCTTTTGGGGTAATCTTAGCAGTTCATGCTAGTTTGTAAAATACTTCTCTGAGTTGAAGGGGGAGAATTAGTAACCAAAAGCATCACATAAAACAAACTTCTATTTCCTTTTATTGCACTTGGTGAAAGTTATTAAGAATGTAATTCTTTCTGCTTGCTATGTGATTAGCAGCCGAACCTTTTGGGGGTAAATTTCCATTGCTACGCTCTTGTTATCGCAAATAGAATTTGCATGCCTAATTCTCTTCCCTCCATATTGAATCCATACCCCTTTAGGTCTAACGGCATGCTAAAAATGATTCCAAATCTCCAGTGTTGATTGTGGGCCATATGTTAGCACTAATTATATAAATGAGACTTGGTAGAAATGTGACATGCTAAGCATTCTGAGCTTAAGGAATTATCTAAATGAATTCTAGCTTGAGTTAGTGCTAGCAGAGGCAAGGAAATGCCGGCGCAGGTTTTGAGCAGATGTTAACAGGTCTGCATGGCTCTTCATTGTCATTATTTGTCTAACTACAAGGACCGCTGATGGAACATTGTGTCAGAATATTTTAAGGTGCCGTTTTCCTGAAGATTGCGTTTTGTACCTACAGATGGATCCATTTTCTGAATAAGCAGACTAGGATGACAGAACATCAAAGATTGGACTCTTGTTGTGAGTCTTGAAAACTTAGCATTCATTAGGCTCACTTGCTATGGTCATTATGGCACAGAAACTGGAAACTTCTAGAAAGGCATTTCATTTCAATATCAGGCATTCGTGAATTTTAGTTTTCAAAATGATAGTGGGGGGGAGAATGTAGTTCCGATTCCAAGCAAAAGTGAATAACAGTAATGAATAACAGCAAAAGTGAATAACAGACTATTTAAAACCCTGTCAAAAAAAATAAAATAAAAATAAAACTCTGTGTCTAACAATTAAGAAAGATAGTGCGATGATACATGTTGATTGATGTGGTCAGGGGGAGTTTGGGATCCTAAATAGTGTCCAGATGGAACTCCAACACATCTTTACTTGGAAATCATGAAGTCTTGGATGTGTCAATGATTGCCTATTTCAGAGCCCTTGGTAAACCTAACTAGTATCCTTGTTGATCTCACTCAGACTTTTTTTTCCCCACTCACAGACTTCTTTTTTTTTTAATTTTATGTATTTATTCATGAGAGTTATACAGAGAGAGAGAGAGAGAGAGAGAGAGAGAGAGAGAGAGAGAGAGGCAGAGGGACAAGCAGGCTCCTTGCAGGGAACCCGATGTGGGACTCGATCCCAGACCCCAGGATCACACCCTGAGCCGAAGGCAGATGCTCAACCACTGAGCCACCCAGGTGCCCCTCCACTCCTAGACTTCTTAAGATCAGATTGGATTGTTGTTTAAAAGTGGTGGGAAATGAGCTGGTTGGCAACAAATCCCCAAACAGTAAGCATACTTGGAGCATCTTCTTTAGCACGACACGTATTCTACTGTCCTGCCTTTTCATATGTGTTCCACAGACTTTGATCCCCTTGAAGATGTAAATTCTATCTTTTCTTTCTGGGTCCCCAGACAAAGTCCAGTGCTTGACAAACAACAAATATTTGCTGAATGGAATGTTGGCAAACTCATAGAAATTGCTACCATTTACTGAAGACTTAGTATGTATTAATATTTTACTGGCATTATCTCATTAAATCCATACTGCTGTGTTCTTAGATGGGTGCTACTCTTGTGGTTTTGCAGATGAGGAAACTGAAGCTAAGAGAGATTAAACAGCTTGCTTAAAAATCACAAGTAAGTCAGAGAGAGATGGAACTGAGGAACATCTGACACTGTGTCTGTTGCTCACTCTTGTAAGGTTGTGGATTCTTTTAGATACTTCCTTGCTAAGTTGATGTCCTCAAATCTGGGTCTCTAGCTATATTCTAGAGAGTTGCTGAGTTTCCTTGGGTGAGTTGTTCTGTATTTTGTTTGTTTTTATTGCAGTGGTAATTTAAGTAGAATGGATCTGAATGTATTCTTGATCATCTGGATGACCATATTGTGATGGTGTTTACTATCACGTTAGTGCCAACTAGTATTATTTTAATTGTAGAACATTATTCAGGGAGGAGCAGAGGCAGACTAAATCTGGAGATGATAATGTATTTGTGCCAATGGAGGTTGGAGTGGTTTAAGGATTTGGAGTGGTTTAAATAGAGAACTGGAATACAAAATAATTAATTTCCACAGAGCATAAAGCATTGGTGATACATAGAAACTGTGCCATTCCAGTCTGGCTGCCTTCACATGGGGCGCAGTGATAGAGTTTCAGTAAACTAATATTATCCATTTATATTTTAATTCTTTTACAGTCTACAGGCTTTTCTTTATGAAATTTTGGTTTCATGATCATATAGCATCTCAGACATAAGGAATTTACGCTTTCATGTTTGTGCTTATTTATGTAATAGTGAAATGTTTCTGCCATAGTTTTTCTTGTTTGGTTGTTTCAAAGGGATCTGTAAACCCTTTGAGACAGAGTGCTTGTATCATACTTTGGGTAATATGTGATCCCCAGGGATTGGAAAGAAACTAGATCAGAGTAATTGGTGTTTGTATATGTGTCTATGTGTGTACATACGCATATGTACACCTGCTAATCTCCATGAAACAAGTGGTGGCCCCAGAAGTTTGAGAGGGGTAGTTGGTTGACTATCATCTCCTGGGGCCCAACTATTTAGACCTTGATACAAGCAACGTTCCTGAAACACCTTTCCTTTCCCATAAAGCTCTTCTGGGAGTCTTTTTTTTTTTTTTTCCCCAATTTCTAATGTATCAAAGGAAGATGCCTTCTTTGGGCCAGGATAGTGCCAGAATCTTATTCTTCGTGATCCCTCCTTTGCCAAGAACTAAAAGGAAATTCTCTTGGCACACTTGGTCACTGTAATATCTTTATATCCTGGCCTCCAACCAGACCACAAACCTGAAAAAAAAGATGTAGTCCTTATTCTTCCTGATGCCTGAAACAATGCCTGATGGCATTACTTATCTCGAAAGTCAATAAGGCATCAAAGGGGCTTAAGGATGGTGACCAATGAGACCAGTTCATAGTAGTTAATATTCTACCTTCCAGTGGACACTATTTCATCCTTGGAAGTTTATTTGCTACTGTTCTCTTTGGAACTCAGACTCTACTCTCTCAAGCCATCTTGAGAACCCTATAATGTATCCCTAAGCATGGTTGTAATGAAGTGGTTCTATCATTAGTGGACAATATCTTCTCCAGAGCTGAATGTTTTTACTAAAAGTTGGCCAGTTCAGAGTGATAATTATATAACCAAGTCCCTTGCCTTTAAAAATTAAGAAGTAGTGAGAAGTCGGGGACAGTCAGCACATAGTAAAGAAAGTACTACCTATGTGCTTTCTTGGAAGAATGTTGTTGGAAATAGGGTCACCAAGCTAAAGATAACACAGATGTTTCTGCTACAATACAATATGTGCAAGCTTGGAAAAACCTGGAGCTATGGGAAATGACACATTAATAATGGCAAGGCTCATGGGAAAATATTGTTAGAACACTCGAAAGACATGCAGCTTTGTAATCCCAGCATAAATAAACCTAATTAAAAATTAGTCATGTTATTGAAAAGACATACTTCGTTCTTCTTCTTTAAGGAATGAATTATTTATGGAGTGTTACCTTGAAAAAAGTGAAAGTAACTTGATGGTAGGGCTGAGACTGCTGAATTAAGGAGCTAGATTTAATGGGGTGAACCACGTGATCAGGCTTTCCAAGACAAGGCATGTGGCTAAATTGAGCCAAGAAGAAGAAACATGAGTGAATTGAGTATAGTACAATATTAATCAACAATTTCTGTTCAGGGGTATCTTGTGTTCAACTGCTATTATGTGCTAAAAAATATTAATGTACTGGGAAAAGTCATATATGACCCTATATAACTTCTCCCATAAGATGACATCATCCCTCTATTTACCAATTCCATAATGCTAATCTCTTTTTCAGATGCACATCTGTAGCAAATCAGACTGTAAGTTTATCAGGATATATGGACGATAATCCACCTGATTGAATCTCAGGCATTTTATGTTTGAAGAGGAGTGTTGCTTCATGTTGAGAAGTAGAACAAGTGTAAACCATGAAATCAGGCAAAGGGAACCTCAGGCTATAAACTGACACCATCTCTACTCCATGAAAGCATGTACATCTCTACTGTGCTTTTATGGCTGCAAGGTAGACTCACACGTACAGAGAAGTATATTTAAACCAGCAGTAATGGTGGTTTGTGACAAAAATTTTCCACTTAGTCTTGTGGGGTTAGAGTAGCAGAGTTTGGTTTCATTACCCTAATAAAGGATAATCCTTAAACATTACAAAATGACTATGTTTTATTTTTTCAGAAGGTGTGATAAGTAGTATACATATAAATCTCCTTAGCATGATTCTTTTCTCTGTGTGGAATGACATGTACTCATTTGATATCCTTACCATAGTCCAAACAATCCCATGTTTGGATCATGGGACAATCTCCTTTGGATCATGACTCAAGTCTACTCTCTCAGGCTAGCTGACCTGGGGAGTTGTTTTCAGAATATTAAAGATGGTGGAAAGGATCTTTGAGAAGGAAACACTGGCATCCCTTTAGGACTTAAAGTCTTTATGTGTCATTGGAGGAACACCAGTTATAGAAACAGGCCTCTTTGCCCATGATTGGCAAGTCAGGCAGTGGAAAGTCAGAGGGAGATAAGAAAGAGAAACGTAGATATGACCTAAATTCTGGGTTCAAATCCTAACTTCTCTGTTTCTAGCTGGGTGACCTCACTTTTTTCATCTGTTATATGTGGAAAGTTGACCACATGGAGTACAGATGAAAAGAAGCTGGAATGATGTTTTCTTTGGATCTCTTCTCTAGAGCTTCTTTTTGATTTGCTTAATCAAGGTTGAAAGAAAATTTAGGAGAGAAAATATAACTCTAATTCTGTACCTCAGTATTATTTAGTATCCTATCCATATAACCCCTATAATTAACTCTCCATCTATTCCTGTAGGGAAAATACCATCTTAATTGTCATCAGTTTGGAGAGCAAGTTCAAAAGGACATGCCCTGATCCTACTGAAAGATCAAGACCTTCCCAGCCCCAGGGCCACACTTGCCCCATGTTCTCAACTGCCTACCAACCTGGGAAATCTCACTGTACTTCCTTCACCTTGTCGCTTTCATTCATAGCTTTCCAATATGCAAGCAATAGAATAACTCGCATTGTAGAAGGGGGAGTAGAGCTCTTTCCTGCTGGTGACTGTAGGTGGCAGGTTAGCTCCCCGAGAAGGGACAGCCAAGTTGCAGATGGCACCACAGAAGGGAAAAGTGTCACAGAACACACCTGAAGAACTTTTTCTAGGATATGGAAAAATATACATAATGCTCTTTCCTCCCCAGACAGATTGTGTAAGAGGTGGACTCCCAGTTCACCTACTTGGAAGAGGGTGTGTGTGAAATGGAGGGTCAATTTGGATTGCAGGCAAATTGTCAAGATACATAACGTCTGGCTACTAAAAGATTGTGAAATGATTTTATGTATTTTTATATTCTCCACGAGGGTGCATAATAATTAGAAAATGAAAAATAAAGTATTACTATTAAATATAGGCATGAGGATATATTCTTCTTGACTCTTGTTCTAAATTTTACTTAGCTCTTTTGAAGCATGCCTGGGATTTTCCTCTGTATAGGACATTACCCTAGAGCTTCTGAGATAGAATGAAGTACTTGTCCATTCCAAAAGCCAGTTTATAAATTGGATGCCTCTGAATGGACACATGATGCATTTGATTTGTTCCTTTAATTTTTCCTCCGATATCCGCAACTGGGTAGAAAAGACTAGCCTAGTTGGCACAGGTGTAGGAAATTGATGCAAGAGTCACCAGCCAGCCATATTATCGTACCTTTGGAATGCACCCAAGATCAGAGAGAAGAGGGAAGGGGCAGATTGCAGCAGTTGCAACAGTGTGTAACAAAAATATTGTGCCATTGAGATGCTAATGTGGGTGAGCATCACATTGTAAAATTCACATTGTTAGAAGGCAAACCTAACCACTTGAATCACATAGACTGATTTTTATGGGAGACCTCTTATTTTATTCTTGGGGTATTTCATTTTCATCCTGTGTTTTCTTTGGAATTAATAGAGCCTCTTAAAAACGGCTGTCTATAAATTTTCTCTCCTACATATGTCTCGAAACAGTTTCATTTCTTCATTTAAAACATTACAGCCATTTCAAAATGCCCTATTTTGTATTTAATTTCACCATCTCATATAAAATACATGTTCTTCACATAATTATGTAAAAATGGGTTTGCAAATGCCCTAGAGATCCATATGATGGGCACATTATAGGATTCTAAGTAATAATAATCTCCTGTTTACATGAGACCTGATTTTCATGCCAGTTTTTACACTTTAATATATCCAGAACACGGCTTTGCTCAAATATGCTAGTTTATTCTGGTCCATGAAATGCATCTGAAATATCACAGATGAGTTTGCCTGGCGGAATGTGCAGCTATATCTGGTATGTTAGAGGTGAACATAATGGAGCCAGAGATGGAAGCCATTGTTGTCCTGGTTGCTGTGAGCGTGGCTGAACAAAGCCCAGCTGGGTGACAGGAAGGTGTAGGCATGGGCTTCTTCCTCAAGAAGCAGAAAAAAAGAAATTTTGGGGAAAAGGTGAATAATTAGACAAAAGGAAGAAAAAGAAAAGGGATTATATGACTTAGATGAGAGCTTGAGTATGCCACAGGCAATGAATACAGAGAAGGCATAGTGTACAGCAGTGGTTTACATTGTGGTCCTTGGACAAGCAGCATCAGCATCCCCAGGAAACTTGTTAGAAATGCACATGCTCAGGCCCTACCCCCATCCCCATATGGAATCGGAGACAATGGGGGTGGGGTCCAGGAATCTGTGCTAATAAGCCCTCCAGCTGATTCTGATGCACATTTAAGACTGAGCACTACCAGTCCACTGCAGGGTTCCGAGAGCTTCCGTTTGGTGTGCTGCTCCAGGCACTATGCCTGTGTGTAGGAGGGACACCAAGTGCACTTGCAAGAAGGGGAAGTCAGAGACCTGAACACCGTGTAGTTGAAGAGCAGAACACAGCTAGTAGAGCTGTATGGGAGTGGTTACTCCTTCTGGGGCAAATGTCTTTTCAGTGATTTAGGAAGTAACAGATGTCATGGTAGAGTTAAGACAGTTGAAGGAACCATGTTAAAGGCATGAAGGCAATCTTGGCCTACGGGTGGGGTTATGTGCTCATTCATAGCACTCAGTGATGGCCTTCTCCATCTCTTAATCCTCTTTGGTGAGACTCAAATTCATGGTGTAGGCAGTCCTTCAGGAGGAGTGGCAGAACGGAAGATCCAGGCAGAAGACATAGCCCATGCAGAAGGAGAAGGTCATGGTACTGAGTGGGAGGTGAGAGGTATGTGGCGGGGTGGGGTGGGGTACTGGGTGGGAGTCAGGGCATCCAGAGCATAAAAGCATGAAGGGGCTGTGGCCAGAGTCAAGGTTTAAGAGTCCTTAGACACCCAAGGAAGAAAATTAGGTTACTTGGGACTTTAGAGAATTAAATGAGTGAAGTAAAATGCTTGTGGAAGTTTTGTGAGATTAATATTACCAGGACAAAGTTTTGGGTCCCCTGGGAAATGTAGTCTCCCCCAAACCCCAACCCTCCATAGGTACCTATTATAGGGCTATGGGGTTCATCCCTGGAATACCTGATTGTGATCTGGTCCAAAGGGACTTGTCTATAGATAGTTGAGAGAATGAAAATCATCAAGTCAGTAGAAAACCAATACCAACTTCTGAAAGAAGCAGAAGATGCAAAGAGTAGAGATGCTGCGCCTTAAGACATTGAGTTCTCAGGGATGCCTGGGTGGCTCCGCAGTTGAGCGTCTGCCTTCAGCTCATGGCGTGATCCTGGAGTTCTAGGATCGAGTCCTATGTTGGGCTCCTCACAGGGAGGCTGTTTCTTCCTCTGCCTGTGTCTCTGCCTCTCTCTGTGTGTCTCATGAATAAATAAATAAAATCTTAAAAAAACCAACAACAACAACATTGAGTTCTTTCTTTCAAGTTCATGACAGTATCCAGGATAAACAATTTATCACTAGATCTTAGAGATGATGAAAAAAGGGGTTTGATTCATATTTATTTTCTTACAGACAATAATTTCTGAAAACTTGGAATATGGTAAATACATTTGCTGTATGTTGTGCATTGTAATACTGTATTCAGGGGCAATTATCAAAATATTTTACCATCTGTTTAGACAGAAACAACTAATTCAGCCTTGTCCATAACTTCCCATTTTAAAAAGTAGTGTGTGCTTCTCTCGGTGTTTAAATTTAAATAATGATTACAGAAAACGTATCTTAAATACTATTTTCATTGTGTGTTAATTGGATGTTTTTTCCCCAACTTTACAGAATTAAATGTACACAGATTTCCTGAGCTTTTCAACTTGTCTTTGACCCTTTCTAGAAATATTTTCTAGATTTTCCTTTTCTAAAATTCATTCTATCCTCCACCACCACTCCTAACCACTTAACAACATTTCACCCTTGACATTTAAGTGGCTTCCCTTCTTTGTTCTGTAAGGGCAAGATAGTATGGACTTGACTGGCCTCAGCCTCTAGCACAGGGCCTGGCCCAGTAGGTGCTCAGTAAACATTCATTAAACCAATTGTCATCAAAGATTGCTCTACATACCTGCTTTTTGAAGCTGTTCTTTCTCCGTTATCTTCTCTTGCCCTCTCTCTTCCCCCTGTCCCTGGTGGATTCATTACAAAGACATTAAACTCAATCCTCAATTTCTCTGAATTGTTCATGCAACTCATTGAATTATATTAAAAGATAACAAAGCCTCACAGTAAAACTAATTCCTTTTTGCACCAGAAGCTGTATAATTTAGGGACATAAGGTAATTCACCATGCACGTTAATTATGAAAGAATGTATAGCACATCCTATAGAAACTAAACATTGTAGCAGAAAAAAAAAATCTTTTTGATTGTCTAGTGTCAAATGGACTCCCATTTAGTTGTAGCCTCTTCCAGGGAGAGGCTAACAAAAAGTATGAGCTGGGAATCAGTGTGGGGGCAGGGAGGCATATAGATGCATGTAGATAAATGAGTTCACGGGCAGAGTTTCATGAAATTTGAAGGAGAAGTGGTATTATGCATCTCTTTTATTTAAATAACCTAAAATGAGTAATTCACTCCCTAGAACATTTGATAAAAATCCTTGGAAGTTTGCCAGCAGGCACAGTGGGAGGAAGAAATGCATATTCAAAAGGAGATGGGGGGGAAAAGGGAAAATCAGGAAGCAAAAACCTGAAAAAGCAATCTATACCTGATACAGTTTCTAAAATAAATTGGAACATCTTGGTTACAATTACTTTAAAGGGCCAGGGGCTCACTTTACACTGCTAAGCAATGTAGTCTTCTGGAAACACTCCTTTTGAAACACCAGTGCATTTCAGGAAGGACACAAGAACACTTTCTCTGCATTGTGTTCACCTTAGGCGACAGATCCCATGAACTGGAAGCTCGGTTCTGGGGTGTCAAAACACCTACGTGCAATGGTGATTGTTGCCATAGAGATAACTGGATGATAGATAGCTAGATGATAGATAGACACTGAATAGATAGTAGATAAATGATCTCATATGTCAGAAGAGGCCTTTGTGCCTAGGAAATTACAGATTTTTTTTTCCAAAACAATTCTTCTGTCAAAATCAAAAATAGAACTCTTCTTTGCAGTACTCCCACTCTGTATGCATTCTTACTCTTCCAGGCTTTTTTCTTATCACATTTATGATGTGTTACGCCCATTCGATTTCCTACCTGACTTCTTGTCTGGGAGATTAACTTTCTTCAGAGGGTTGAATGTACTACCAGTGCTAGGGGGCAAGAGGGTAGAGAGCTGACTGCTAAGGTTTCTTCGTTATACAATAAATAGGGGTTTCATTCGTCCTTCCTTTGTCCTTTTTTTTTTTTTCTGTACTTAGACCAGTTTTGCCCCCCTTTGTGTTCTTTGTTTCTTGTTACTTGTCTCTTCCTTTCTGGTTATCTTTACTTCTTGGTATTCCCTGAGCCCTATCTCTTGTTTCTCCCTCCATGTCCTCCTGTCTTTGTTGCCTCCCTGTTTTCCATCTCTGCTTTTTTGATGGTTACTTCTATGTATTTTTCTAATTCCAGACAGTTTAACACATGGTGAATCTGCTTGATTCTTAAAATGACAAAGGGCAATTTCAACAGATCAAAACATTTTGTAAGGCGATAGTGAGATAGGACCCTGAAAAACTCATCTTAAAATTCAGCGTGTGCCCACTGGTGGGAAGGACGTTGTAGAATAAACAGGGAAGACTGAGGGTGCAGTCCTCTGCAGTATAACTCTGACAGCCTGAAAAGTCAGGCCCCATTTTATAGGCCATCAAATGATGACAGAGTCCTGGATTTTGCTAGAAGCCATGGGAAATCATGAAGAAATCAGAAATCAAGATGTATTCCTTGGAGCGGCTTTAGAAAATCATGGAGCAAGTTCAGTTCCATCATTTTACAAATTAAAAAATATTGGGGTGCAGAGGGCTTGCAATTTGCTCAAACTTTTATAACTGACAACTCCAAGATTTTTAGAACCTGGGGATTCTGACATGTGGGAAGTGACTATTTCAGCCCACCCTGCTATGGATAGGTGCAAGAGAAGATAGGAAGAGTCATTATTGCTAAGGGAGTAAAATATGAGGCCCTTCTCCAAGTTGGAGATGAGTGAAGAAAATAATTTTTTTGAAATATTTTAAAGTAAAAGAGACATTAATGTTTCTTCTGAGGCAGATGAGGGAAGTGGGGACAAAGAAGATAATCAGGAATCTCTACCCATCTGTGGTTTCTCATTTGTCAAATGTAGATAATATTTTCATAAGCAGGTTGTCATTATTACATGAGAAATTTAGAGTGGTAATCTATAGAAGGCAGTCAGCAAAGAGTAATCATTACTGTTTTGGATTTAAGACTAAACTTTCTTCTTAATGACCCTCCCATGAAGAATAGCAGTCTTACTGTTCTAGAGTCGCTGAGGCTGCTTTTAAACTTTCCATCTAGTTCCGAAACCAGAATCTGAAACTTGGCTTCAAGCTATTTGCTTCTTGTCACTGTAATCCCAGCCAAAGTTTGTGGCTTACAACCATACCCAGGGAAGCTAATATATGGACAAAAACTGCTGTTTGTCACAAAGGATGAACTGATGCCATGTGCATGAAAATATCTTTAACTTGATGTTGCATTACTGGGGGCTGATAGAGTGGATCTTCTTAACATTGTAGTGACAGAGCATGGTCATAGGTCACACAAAGGTTTAGGGTAGTGGTCCTCGTCTACTTCCCCAGGAGATGGGCTGTCAGCTGTATACGCATGCACAGGAAGGTTATGGGAAAGTGCCCGAGGGATTTATACCTGTGAGAGAATGGGGAAAACTGGAGTAGATGCAAGGAGGAATTCAATATAGCTGTAGTAGTTACTGTGGTTCCCAGTCCATCCTTTGAGGAGTTAGGGAGTTGGTATTGTTCTTTTGAATGGTCCAGAATTGAGGCAAAGGGCTTCGATCTTTGTACTTCACACCAACCAGCTGTTCGATGCTGGCTGCCTCTGTATAGGAGTGACCTTGAACAAGGTGTCTGTATTCTGAAACAAATAGTCACACAGGGCCTGAGCTATATAGGGTGAGCAACCAACACTGCAGGCAGCAGGGGACATGAGTACCTCTCTTCTGAAGTAGGATCTGGACCGAGCACTACAGAAGCCGAGACAGAAACACAAGCTATCTTCTCAGTAGGCAGGAGCAGCTTGGAGAGTGGTGGCTTGCTATTCTCAAGGTATTGTGAGTCCCAAGAAAATGACTAAGGTCTCTTGAAACCCAAGGAAACATTTGTCCTTCCTTGAGAAGTCTATAACCAGAGCTCCTTGAAGTTTTAACAAATATTGAAAAAATATCACTAATTGGACACTAATTGGGGACTTTGGTTGAAAACAGGCCCCATGAGGGCTGTCAGTCTGTGGAACTGGAGAGAACACCTTGGAAATTCTCCCAGTTTGCTTCAGCATACTGTTGGGAGAGACTAAATGGCAGAGAAGAGAGCCCGGTATGTACCATCAGAATTATAAAAAGGAAGCAGATGAACTAGGTTCTGAGTATAGCTAGGATTACTCATGGGACAAAATTCTTATTCAGATAGTAGGAGATTGAAAGTTAATCTCTTACCTTGATTATTTGGAGGCTCCCAGGAAAATTGTGTGTCGGTTGTAAGAACTTTGGCCTCCTTTTGCTCACACAGAGTTAAGAGCATTGCTGCAGTATCTGTAGTTTTAAACAAAGCCATATTCTTCTTGCATATTCATCAACAGTTGATAATCTCCTAAGAGTTCTTTGTGTTAAGTCTAGTCTCAATTTCTTTGTCAGCAATTTCCACATAAATTTTATGGTGTTAGTCCAACTCATTCATCCATTGCATGAGCATAGAGAGATTAAAGCAAAGCTTTTGGTGTGGATGAGTGAAAGCCTGTATGAACTAATGTGTTGATCTCCAAAGACAATTTGGATAATTCAACCTTAACCCTGCTCTTGAGACTAAAATAGTTTTACCAGAAATATTACTAATAATCAACCTCTTTTTTCCATGGATGACTGACTTGCCTAATAGCCACTCTTTTAGAAAACTAAACTGAACATAACTGAAACAGTTAAGGTCCCCACCTTTCTTCCCCACTGTCAGCTCATCTGCTCTTGCTGCTGCTTAGGCCTAGCAGTAAACATAAACACTTGCTAAAACCATTAATTGTGCCAGTCAGAATATAGCACCTGTTTGACTTAGTTGCCAAAGCCAGAATATGGAAATATTAAACTTCTTTTTCTCTTGTACTTTGTATATTTGCTGTGTCACCAAGTACTGCCAATTCTCTTTTCTAGATACCTCATCTGTATTGTCTTCATGTTTTCTCCTTCTACTTTATTTTGATCCAGGTGACTCTTAGCTAGTTACAGTATTAGGGAAATCCCTATAAGCTGGTTTGGCCCACTCCCACCATCTTCCATTCCACCAGTGTAAGGATGATCTCAAACAAGTCCTTCATTATTGCCCTTTTAACGGCCTAGAGTAGATGTTGGGTTTCAGATGTTGTCTGAAAAAATGTCAGACAGTTTTTCATGATCTGGCCCCTATCTGCCTCATTCAATTAAAAAATAATAATTTGGGAGAGATAGCCAGAAAGAGACCACAAGCAGGGGGAACAGCAGAGGGAGAGGGATAAACAGGCTCTGCTGAACAGGAGAGTCTGACGTAGGGCTCCATCCCAGGACCCTGGCTGGGATCATGACCTGAGCCAAAGGCAGAGGCTTAACCAACTGAGCCATTCAGGCATCCTTGCTTCATTAGATTATTCCCTTCATGGACTCTTGCTTCATGCACTCCAAACTATTTCCCCCTATGATCCCGAGACACTTTCCAGAGCTAGACATGTCCTTCACCCCCAGGCCAACAGCTCTTCATTGCCCAAGACTCCACTTAAGCATTGTCTCCTTCATAGTGTTCCTTTGATGTCTCCCAACCCACATCCCTTTTCCGTACTTAGTGTCAAGCATAGAGTTTGACATTTAATACATGTTCAGCAAGTGTTACCAGTTTCTCATTTCAGTGGATGAGGATGTTGTACAAAATGCTTTTAGCTCCTTAAAGACAGAGAAATTAGGCTTTTAATTATAATACAATATTCATTCTTTAGTCAAATGAAACCTAAAATAAAAATTATTTTCTGATCAGATTAAGTGCTTGGAGTTCTCAGAGCTATGGATGTATATTAATTTTTTTACCTTCCACTCCCTGCAGGAAGAATAATCTATCAAAATAATTCCCTACATGGTTCATTCTAGAATTTAATATAATTTTAAAACTCTAGATGGTTTTGTTAGGTCTATTTTCTCCCAGAATCTATAGAGCCACTGCCTCAATTTGTGTCTGGTTATATGAAAAGGAAGGGCATCAGAGATGAAAACATTTAATCATAGGAATATGTGTGGGGAAGGGTTGGGGAGACAGGGCCCCCAGAGTAAGAGCCACTGTGCATTGCAGACTTAGAGTATGAAGCAAAGGACAGTTCTGGACCAAGGCAGCTCTGCCAGCCTCATACTATGCCATTAGCATAACCCAAGTCAATGGCTACTCGGTGGATTAGCTACTATTGGATCAGGTGTCCTCCTGAAGTCTAGTCTTCTGTCTGTATGAGAGTCCAGTGACAGACAAAATATGGTTGCTGAGGTGACCCATGATGTGAGCAGACTAGAAGCCCTTAGCAAAGAGTGGGTAGGTGGGGGAAAAAATGACTCCTCTCTCCAGTATAACCACTGGAGTCCTTATTTTTTCATATATGCTCATACCTTACAGATAAAAATAGGTGTAAGTAAACCCAAAGTAATAGTAAAACATAAACATAAAAGACCAAAAATAGAAAATGATGAACTTTGAGAGTTGTTTACTTTGGTCTGGATATCATTTAACTGTAAATTTACATACTGCAACTTTTATTGGTGTTAGGTTTAACAATTTGCCCACCAAAGTCCCTGAAACTTTAACACCTGGCTGTCAGAAGATTCAGCACACCCCTGGAATGACCCTGAGAGCTCTTGCTCCCTAGCTTCTGATAGTAATTTTTTTTTTTTTAACTTGAGCATTCACAGCAAAGGGTATCTGGTGTTGGACTTTTTTAAAAATGCCAAAGAACGTGAAGAGGACTTGTCTCTTCCCCAGCCAATTTCAAGATTTCTTAAATCATCAGGAAGCACCCAGGCAACTTGAAAATTAATAGTTTACTCAAAACTCATTCTCCTTATATGCCCTCTAATAAAGGCAAAGAGAAAACTGCTTTCTGTTCTTAATTAGCCATTTGGTTCCCAGACGTCTGCCAAAGCGACCATAAAGGCAATTTAATTAAACAAAAAAAACAAAGAATCATTAAAATTCTCTCACACCCTGATTTTTAGAAATACATGCTGCTCTTTTTGGGATTTTCTTTTCTTTTTCTTTTTTATTGGTTGGAAGCTTCATTCTCATTCCTTCTAGAATGACCGTAGGCAGGAGAAGTTTGCATTATGCAATGAGGGGTAAACCTCATCCAGACTGCCACTGTGATAAAAGCAAAGATGCCAAGCATGTCTTCAAGAAAATTTATGGAGTTCTGGAGTTGATCAAATTGATATTTCCTAAGAAGATGTTTCTTGATGCATGGTGGGATGAGACCTTTTGGCCATGAACACTGTATCGTCACTGTCTTGTACTTAGACCAGGAATTGCACCTGATCTTTTTCATGTCTTTTCTAGCAATATTTTAAGTCTGAAAGGTGGCTGGGATAATAAATAATAATAATTTGGCAGTGATCTTTGTTTTTTTAATGCTCATTGAAAAGAGTTATATTATAAGTTATAGAACAGGGGGAATGAGGCAGAGGGAAATGTGCCTACTATGTTCCTGTCCCCTTTTTTTTTTAAGATTTTGTTTATATAATAGAGAGAGAGAGAGAAGAAGAGACACAGGCAGAGGGAGAAACAGGCTCCATGCAGGGAGCCCGACATGGGACTCGACCCCAAAGGCAGTGCTAAACCGCTGAGCCACCCAGGCTGCCCTACTCCTGCCCTTTGTTTATATTCATTTTATTTCATCCCCATAAAGAACCCTGTAAGGTCAACATTATTACCGTAGACTTTTACAGTTGAAAAAAAAATGGTTTCAGAGAAGTTAGACTAATTCAAGATCTGACAGTTGGTAATTGGGTTTAAGGTTGGGGTCCAAGTCTATCCATAGAGGTCAAGACAGTGACTTATCCTTGAAAGAAATGGTACACAAACTGAAAGATCAATAAATCACAACAGAAGAAAGGATGATGTGTGGAGACCATTTTTTATTTATCAAGCATTTTTTCCCCTCAAGTTCTAAACCTGAATATCTTCTGTTATAATGGCGTGATAGCCTATTTTGAAGGGGGAAAACCAATGTCATAGCTACATTGGAGTTTTTAGTGAATGAATCTTTGGGTATTAGAAGATTTCTTTCAAAGTGTTATTTAGATGCATGTTATGAAATTGACATATTGTAGGATGTAAGTTATGCATTACACCTGCTTTTACAAACGTTGAGATGTGTCCTGGGAAAAATAACTTAACTTCCAGGGGAAAAAAATAGCACTGAAATGCTTTTTGTCCAATCTATGATGAACTCCATTCTTTATATTTGAACCAGCATCAAGCCCTGCATGGAACCCCATATAAGACTCCACGCTCAGCAGGGAGTCTGCTTTTTCCCTCTCCCTCTGCTCTTTCCCCCCAACTTGTGCTCTCACTCTCTCGTTCTCTTTAATGAATAAAATCTTTAAAAAGAATAGAAAATGGCAATTTCCAGTTGAGAATTGGGCCTTCAGATTTTTTTACCCAACTTTGTGACATGTAATACTTGTATTTCTACATATTTGTGGGTTAATGATATAAATTTATCAATCTATTTTCCTCTTTTGAATAAAACTTAGAATCAAACCTATGATGATAGCAGACTATCCCTTGACACAAACATAAGATACGTTTGGGAATGGGAACTTTGACCAGGAAAGTGCAGATTAGGGAATCTCTGACCATAACAAGTGCTGGGAGGCTGGTGGAAAGGGAGGAGAACTTCTCTTAAGTCTGTTTTCTTCTTGTCAGATTTGGTTAATGCAATCTGTCTTGTTGAAGTTATTAAATGACAGAAGAACTGGGAAAGCATTTTTGAGAACCACAAAGCACTGTTCAAATCTTTGTAAGCTACTTTGTTCTTACAAATATTGATGATAAATGGGAACCTCGGGTCTATTGTTGAATAAATATTTACTAAGCGTCTACCGTTCTAGGCACCCTGCTAAGGTAGTCACACAACAGCTCTAATTTCTCCCTCCTTTTCCAAACCGAAAATAAATATTGTGCAAATATTGTGCAATGAATAACTGGAAATAACATTCATGTTCTCATTGAAATCGTCTTAACAGACTAATGGCTTCATTGCTCAGCTTTGTGGGTATTAACTGATGATGAAATTGATAAATCACATTACAATTGGCCATTTTCTATATCTGAGAGTTTGTAAAAGCAGAATTAATTTTTTAGATCAAGCAATCTTCTAATAAAGGTAATAACTCATGATTTCTATGTGACGGGTCATCTGCGACTCTTCAGGTCATTTGCAGAGATGAATTCAGTGAAGCTTGCCATACTGTGAGAAGGAGGGGACATGGAGTTTTGATGATGATCGAGGTGTCTCCTAGTGTTGGAAAGGAAGGATCAACTCAAAACCAAATAACCAAGATGTCAGGAAACAGGATCCCAGAGGCCCTTTGACCACCAACAAAGCACATGACTGACACGTTGGGTTAATTGGAGTTTCCTAATCTAAGCTTGAGAACACCATGTACTTAATGTCCAGAAAAACAAAGCACTTGGATTTTCTAAAAGGATGTGCTTGAGAGAGAGAGAACGATACTGAGATCTATCGAAGATACTGTGTTCCATTCAGAGCGTCTTTGAAAGTCTGTTCTTAAATCAGGGTTTTTAGGCCTTGGCATTTGACAATTGGGGCCAGATAATTGTTTGTCATGAGCTATCTTGTTCATTATAGGATACATTAACAACATTCCTGGACTCTATCCACTAGATGTCAGTGGCAAACCCCAGTCGTATGACAATCAAAAACGTCTCTGGACATTGCCAAATATTGCCTCTGGACAAAATCACCTCTGGTTAAAAACCATTCCCTTAGCTGGTACACTAAATGATGTAAATGACTATTATGTATCAGGTACCCTTCTAAGCCTTTGATGTGTGTTCACTAGTTAATTATCATGGTTACTTGATAAAATAGATTCCAATATCATGCCCATTTACAAATGAGGAACTGATGCACAGAAAAGTTAGTAAGTAGCTTGCAGAGATCACCCAACTATATTTTTTTCAAAATCCTAAAAAGCATTGTTTAAAAAACTTAAATGTTTTAAATGTTTCTACTTAAAAGATTTTATTTATTTATTATGAGAGACACACACAGAGAGGCAAAGACATAGGCAGAGGTTGAGAAATAGGCTTCCTGTGGGCAGCCCAATGTGGGACTTGATCCCAGGACCCCAGGATCATGACCTGAGCCAAAGGCCAACGCTCAACCACTGAGCCACCCAGGTGCCCCAGTTTCTGCTTTTTTTAAACAGAGAAGTTGGGTCTTGTTCTAGAAGTAAGGTGGATCTCTCCTTAATCCCTTAGTTATTTGAAGTGGGTTAACCTCTAGGCAAGTTCCTTTGCAATAGCAAACAAAGGAGCGCATGAATGTAATTGCCAGAGAATTAAAGAGGCTCTCATGGGGTGAAACACTGGGAACTCATCTATTTTCCTCCTTGGTCAGCTGTGCTGTATCCAAAGCATTAGGGTCTAATGGCTTCCCCTCCTTGTTGTCACGCTCTTGGCTTCTTGATGTAGTTTGCCTTCTCGTGCTTGCTTTGGCCTTACTATAGCCTCCTCCGAGAATGAGATTATTGCCTATTGCATTATGACTGTTATTTGCTTAATGAACCAAATTCAGGAAGGAGAATAACTTTAGAACAAAACCCTCAAGATCCTCAAAAACTTGATGGCCTCGGAGAATTCAACAAGACTGGCTAAATCTTCACCAGTCACACAGATGAGAAACATTTCCTAAGCATTATGTGAAGAGGAACCCAGTCAGCATGAACATAGAGTCCCTACGAGAGCGTATAGTTCATGTTCTCTGTCTTAGAGATCCTTCTGCGAGAAAGTGTCTAACAAAATTAGGAATCTAGAATAAAGGACTCCTCTTCAAAAGACAATTTATTTAGGTTCAATCAATATTTAATTAATCTTCAGAAGAAAATTTAGGGACAGATCCAGTGCAATTTTGGGAGGGAACCTTAAAAAAAGTCATCTCCAGGATTCAAGTATATTGCCTTGTATATGGTCTTGACCAGCAGAGGGCTTCCATACCTGACAAATGATGTCTGAACAGAACAAAAGGGACTTGGAAAATTTCGTAGCATTTTAACATGGTTTTTTGCTGCTGTTATTACCAAAGTCCTTTAAAGTTGAGATTTTTCCTGAAATATAACACATTGGTGTTTTTTTTTTTTCCCAGCACATATTGTACAGGGTATAATCAGCTCTCCTTTGTGAAAACTAAAGTTTGAATCACAGGAATTGTTTTCTCTTTATTTGGTTAGATAAAAGGCTGTACCTAGGATGATTGAGATTTTATAGGAATTTGCAAATCAAATACATTCAAAAGAATTGGTTTATTGCTAACCCCCATTAAGAGAAATACCTTTTTTTCCTACATATATCACATGAAGCATTAGCTTTAGAATATAGTGAGTGTTTGTCTCTAGCAACTGTTCTGGAATCTGTGCTTTGGTACATGGCTGCCAAAGAGAACTTATTTTATCAGACCACTGCTTTCTACTCCCTATTTTATATTCTAATTTTTTTGACATCCAGAAAACTTGAGATCCTGAAAACACACCCAAGGCTCATAAAGACTGGTGTACATTCTGAACATAGGGGTAGATTCAGAGGAAGTTCAAAGATGTTGATGCCCAGCCCCCCAGCCATGTACATAAGCTGGTGAAGTCAGAAGTGACCACTGGCTAATATGATGAATTCTGCAGTGCCAACAGTAGGAAGTGTAGAAGGGACACCCTAGTAATCAGCTCTCTGCCTGGCATCCTGCACAGCTTTGCTGAAGTCCTGTGAAGGTAGTGCCCTCCCTTGGTGTTCTCCCTCAGGAGAGTTCTCTAAGAGCAGGCACTTAGAGCACCCTCAGCCTTGTGGTGAAATTGTGGGCATCACATAGTTGGATGCTTATGTGTGCTAATCTCACTTAGGAGCTGTTCCTGATGATAGGAAATACTGCCAACAAAAGATAATGTGAAGGTGAAGCACTTTGTTTCTAAAAATAGAACTGGAGCTCAATTCTGGATTTACTGAAACTCTGTCTTATGTAACGAATTCTTCTTTCCATGTTGGCGGTTGGAAATTTCACAGCCACATTTACTAGACTCAGCTCCAGTGAGGATACAGGATCTTAGGACAACAATATGCTCTCCTCATTTTTTCCACATACTTTCTTGTATTGAATGTATTTTTTTTTTTCAGGTACTTGGATCCTGTTGAGTGCCCAAGAGAGTATAAAAATATAGAAATTCCAAATACTGGAGCAGAATGGTCATGCTAAAGCATAACAAAATGTTGAAATACTAAGAACAGGGAATACTTAGGTTGAAATCATTTTGAGGAAAGCCAGTGAATTATCCTCTCCTAATCTATGGAAAAACCGGTAGACTTTATTGCAAGTTTGTGAGCAAATCAATTGGGCAGAGTTAAGAGTAGATTTGGAACCAGGAAACCAAAATTTGCAGTGTGAGGAGGCAATATTTTATAGCTTAGTTTTGCCACCTATAAAATTGGGTTGTAAGGATTAATTGAAGGTAATACAGGTAAAACACTTTAGAAGCTGTCTGCTCCATAGTAAAACATCAATAACAGTTACCTGGTTCTGTTACATGATTGGAGCTATGACTGTAGGTGAGAGTCCCGGTAACCCCCCTGCCCCGATAACAACAGCACCATATAATCTACTTGTGAAGATTAAGGAAGATAATTGTGAAAGAATTTGTAGGTGCAGCGCAATGGGGAAAAGTAGTGTGGTATTAGCACTGCCTTTTTTGTGCATGTCTAAGTTTGGTATTAGAAAAGAATATGCAGCTGAACTCTGACAGGTGCTGAGGCCTGGTTAGCTTCATTTCTGTAGAGGAGTTGGGGTAACTTATGCAGAAAAGTTAAAAATACAAGCTGAAGTGGCACCTTTATTATTGAAAACTTTTTTTTAAAGATTTTATTTATTTATTCATGAGAGACACACAGAGAGAGAGGCAGAGACACAGGCAGAGGGAGAAGCGGGCTCCATGCAGGGAGCCTGATGTGGGACTCGATCCTGGGTCTCCAGGATCATGCCCTGGACTGAAGGCGGTGCTTAAACTGCTGAGCCACCGGGGCTGCCCTGTTGAAAACTTTCTTTGGTATTTTAGATGGTCATTAAATTATTTTTCTTTGGCACTGACCTTTGGCAGTTTTTAATACTTAATTGAAAGGCGTTCCAAAGTAGAGAGTTGACATATCTCTATGATTGAATTTGGAGAGATCAGAAGGAGAGGGAAACAAGGTGGGAGGGAGAAAGACAGAGACTGTTAGGTCAGCAAGGAGTAAGATTGAGGATGGTGGAGGTGGGAGTTTTGGGGGAGCTGTACCTAATCACTTAAGAGAAACAATTTTGGAAATTAAAAGGAGGGGATTGGGTGTTGCTTTAAAACTTGGGGATTTCTATCCACATTTGTCTCTTACTATCACTTGTGCAATATCAGCAGGTGGCTTGCATTTCCAACCAACCCGGCTTTCTCATTTCCCTAGTGATATTTTATGGTTTCCACACCTCAGTGTGTGTTTTTCTTAGCACACTCCTTGGTCTGATTAAGTACAGGAATGTCAAGGGTCACTTTACCATCATCTCTGTCTGACCTTGGTTTACTCTCGTCTCTGTCTGTCTCTCTGAAGTCCCTAACAAGAAGCAGAGCAGTGAAGATATTGGGCAGATGCTTAGCAGACCAGGAACGTCTAACATAATGGCTAACTCACTTTAAAGAACAACCACCACAAAATTCAGAATCAGCTTTTACCTTTTTGATTATAAAAGCTTAAAATATTCCATAGATATCCTTAATATGGTTCAGATGGCCATTATATACATTAATAACACGTTGCACCTTCCAATTATATTGACTCACACTCTTGCCTGAATTCACCATACATTTTAATTCCTCCATATTTTGCTCATATATACTGGAATGCTTTCTGTCATGGATATCACAACCAGCTGCTTATATTCAAAAGTAAACTCTGTGATAGGGTTCTTTTGCTTTGTGTAGTTTTTTGTTTTTTTTTTTTTAAGATTTTATTTTTAATCTCTACACCCATCATGGGGCTTGAACCTGTAAACCTGAGATCAAGAGTCTCATGATCTACTGACCGAGCCACCCAGGCACTCCTGCTTTGTGCAGTTATTTTCATTTTTTAAATTAGACTTAGTTGCAAAAGAAGTAAATGATTTTCCATACAGATTTTCCATATTACCTTAAAAAAGTTCAATCTGGCAACTTTGCCCATGATTCTCTGTAGCAGTAGCCAGAACTGTGTGGTAGATGTTAACTTTGACAGGGTACAAACTCTCTCATTGGTCACGGTTGCCAGCACTTCCGTTTGCTTTTCTTTCCCCTGGCTAGATTGAGTCCCTAAAGTATCTCTGTGTCTCCTATAAGGTTTGGCCTTAGGACTGTGAAGTAGAAGCCAGATCCTCCCTCATTGCTTCCTGGGTTTGCTCAAGCTTCTGGGTGTCCCATAGCAGGTTGGTAGAGTAGCATTCATTTCTTTTTTAGATTTATACGTAGTTGCTTTGTAAATTTATCTCATCAACGCAAATGGTCATCTTTTATGAGAGAATCCAGTGCCTTCCCACTTTGTTTCCTACAATACCAAGTATAGTATTTTGCCAACATACATGTGTCTTTCAGCATCTATTCCTAGAGGTAGAATGAACTGGTTGAATGATAGTAAGAGCCTAGGAATGAGTTATTACCCTATCACTGGACTTTATGAGCTCCTTTACAGTCATGTAATTAAGAAGGCATTCACAGTTTGCTTTATAGCACTATCAAAGTTTCCAAAATGAATAAAATAGCTTCATCATTAATAATTTGGATTCCTCATCTTTGACCCAGAGTCATCCCACACTAGAGACTGCAAATATTATTTTAAGCAGTTTAATGGATTACTGGGAGAGTAACTAATGGATTAACAGGTCAAATAAATTAATGGGTAAATTGATGTGAACATGTGGTTGAACGACTTTCCAATTGTAATTGTAACTGTAAAAGGCAGACACCCTGAGGGGGAATTAAGCAGTAGCAACAAACACTATTATCATTAGAGTTTCCGGAAGCAAGCATAACAGACAGGATGTTTTCTAATGAAACTGTAAAACAATTATAATAGCTCTTTGGAGCTTTGGTGGGGTTTTTTTTTGTTTGTTTGTTTGGTTTGGGTTTTTTTTTTTTTTTTTCTAGTGTATCTAAAGGCAGAAGCTGTGTTTGGAGTGTCAGCCAGTTCAAGTATTACAAATATTATAAATAACCATCTACTAGAGGGGCAAAAGATGGACAGCAAAGTAGACAATTAAACATGTGCTACGTAAATAGCCATAAATCCAATACCATCTGCCACATTGTCCAATTTGACTAGTTGTCTTTATATACCTACCACATAAATCAGTTTAAAAGGGTTCCCTGAAGCAGTGTTCCCTATAATGACTGGGTAAAAGATCTTCATTCTTTTAAGACTATGGTTTTCATGTTTCCCATGACAAAAATAACGTACTTTCCTTTTGGGGGTAGAGAATCCGTTAACTTTGCCATGTAATAAGCCAACTTTGAACTTAATGGCTTAAAATACCAGCCAATTATTTAACTCAGACCTCTGCCAGACAGTTCTGGGCTGAGTTGAATCCACCTGATTTTAACTGGCCTGCCTCCTACTTCTGTGGTCAACTGACATGTCAGCTGGGGGCTGGCTGGTCCTCCATGGCTTCACTCATATATTTGGTGATTGGCTGGCTATTGGCTGGATCACATTATCTTTCTTTCCCCTGCAGGCTAGCCCGAGCTCATTCACATGGTGTTCATGGGGTTGTAAGAACAGTGAGAGAGGGCAAGGCCTTGTGTGCAAGCTCATACTAAATTCTCCCTCACAATTGCTATTAAACCATTGGCTTAAGCAAGTCACATGGGTAAGCCCAGAGTCAGGCTGGAAGCAGTCTACCCTCTGACGTGGATGTGGGGAGTGATGGATGAATGGAATGCCATTATTCTGACCAGCTACTACAAGTAATTTTTCAGATTCAAATTGATTCACATTTATTGAATATGAATCACCTCTTATGTGCCAAGCACATTTCTGGAGAATCTTAAATATATTTGGCCATTCTTTTCTTCTTTTTTTTTTAAAAATAAGAATTTATATAATGAAGAAATTACCTTGGGGTAAACTGAGGCAGAGGGAGGGATATACTGACTTGTGATATTGATGTAGTATTCGTTGTCAATGATTTACAAAATGTATGAATGGTAAGTCTTCTGAAATGTAAATGTATGTGAATATTACACAAATATGAGAATACTTATCATTTTTATGCACGTTTATTTCCCTGTCATTCTCAATTTTCTCATCTTTAAAAACAATATGGCAGGAGTACCTTCCCTGTAGAGCTGCTGTGAAATTAAAAGCTTAATGTAGTGCCCAACACATAGTAAGCACCCTCTTGATGTTATCTGTGAGGGGCAATATGGAACTACAGTGATGCCTTGCTGCTGTTATTATTGTTAAATAGCAGTAATAAAGTCAGTTACAGTGACATTCTAAGAAGAGAGATTCTGATCCTATAAAAGCCACATATCACATCTTTCAGATGTGAGACTCAATCTTTGCATAATTGTGTGTAAGTTTTCCCTGGCTCTTTTTTATTTATGTGCCATTTCATTTCACCATACCGGAGCTTGGATACTCATTATGTCTTTCTCAATACATCAAATTTCCAACTAATTTTGTTTTAAGAAGAAGAAGAGAGATAGAAAGTGGGTTGAATTTCAATTACTGTTTCCTCACTAAGCCCTCTGTGTAATTCCCAATGACTGTGATGAGACACGAAGTTCTGCTTCAGAGCTTTGGATAATAGGGGATGTGGAGAAGATGTTTCCTCAGAGAGTGGTGTGTCCATTCAGAGCATTACAGTTTCATTGTTAAATATAGTTTTAGGTATGCATTTCTTTCCCAGCCAAACCTAATATATAGCTGAAGAGCTCTGTCTACCACACAATACTTAAAGCTGTCTGTAAATCTTGTATTGGACAGGATATAATATACCATGACCTCATTTTAAAGGAAAAAATAAAACCATCACTCAAAATAAGAGTCAGCAAACTTTTTCTTTTTTTGCTGATAAAAAAAAGAGCCAGAGATAGTAGCTTAGGCTTTGTCGTCTGTAAGGTCTCTGTTGTAACTGCTCTAATCTGCTTTTGTAGCAAAAGCAACCACAGACAGTAGGTAAATGAATGGGTGTAGCTATATTCCAATAAAATTTTATCTGGCAAAATAACAACCAGATTTGGCCTGTGACCATAGATAACCCAACCTCAACCTAGAAGGAAATGTAATCTCTCAAGCAATCAGAAAAAAGAACATGTATTTTCAAGAAAGTGTCAGATGTAGGTATAATTTTTATGGTGGTAAGAACTAAATCCAGTACTGGTGTCCCTGCTTCCTTCTGGAGTGTGATGTTATCAATAAACATTTAAGATAACCAGAGAAGATTGTTTCCTTTATAATGAATGATTCCATTTGGGGGTGAGGGTCATCTCTATGTGTCTTTTAAATTTGTAGATGGATGTTGATAATGGTGTATTTAACTGGACTTGTGAATTTCACAGAGCAGTAAACTTAAATAAGTGTTGGACCAATAGTTTCTTTTCTTTTTAGATTTATTTGCTTTTATTTTATTTTTTTAAAGATTTTATTTATTTATTCATGAGAGACACAAAGAGAGAGACAGACAGAGACATAGGCAGAGAGAGAAGCAGGCTCCAATGCTGGGAGCCTGATGTGGGACTCAATCCTGGGACTCCAGGATCACGCCCTGAGCTGAAGGCAGGTGCTCAACTGCTGAGCCACTCAGGGGTCCTGATTTATTTGCTTTTAGAGAGAGAGTGTGAGACACCATGCAAGCAGGGGGAGAGGTAAAGGAAGAGGGGGAGAGAGAATCTCAAGCAGATTCCCCACTAAGCATGGAGCCCGATGTGGGGCTCCATCATGACCTGAGCCAAATTCAAGAGCCTGACACTTAACCAACTGAGCCACCCAGGTGCCCCAATAGTTTTTTATTAAAATAAGTCATTAACTCATTTAAACTCATATAGCCACTTTGCCATCATTTACTCTCAGACCTGTAGGAAAGGCGTTTGTTTTTCACACACAGAGAACACTGAAAGGGTATTCCTTTGAGTTAGAAAAATAGCGTGGTGTGTAAAACATTGCCTATATTTTCTTCATTGCTTATAAATACTTTGTCATGGAACAATTTCAGTTTCATAAACTTATTTCAGACTACTGAGTCAGAAGACTGCTGTTTCCACCTGTTCGTGAGTCAGAATAGGGCGACTTCTTAGGAGCTTTGTGGCTTTAACGTCAGTTGAATAACTTGGCACTGGATGCCCAAACTGTTTGCTCTAATGAGTCAGCTCCTCGCTTACCAACATGCACAAGAATTGTCCCCCTTTCAATTACAACTGCTAGTTGCTTTCTTGAGGATTCTGATTGGGTCATCATAAGAATCCTGTGAGCTAGGCATTCATGTTTCTAATTGAAACATGAGGAAACCAAGCTTCAGAGCAACTGTGGAATTTGTCTAACTTCGTGAAACTAATTTGCCTAAGCCAGGGTTTGAACCCACATCTCTGAGGCCAGATGTGTTTCTTTGGCTATTCCTGCTCCGTTCCCCCAGCAGCCACAGTGGTGATGTGCCCTTCATACTGTGAATCAGCTCAGAGCTGGACACGTTCTGTTGCTGACAAATTCTGTACTTTGGTACTTGACGTATCCTTATTCTAGAGTCCACTGCATTTGTTATCTGGACTTGCTCAGTGAGGAAGATCAAGGCATCACTGAAAAGATGGCAGCAATAATCAGAACCTCAAGATGAGGTCATATAATGAAGTCACTAAGGTTTACGCTGTGCCGAGTACCATGCTAGTTGCTCTCATGCATTATGTCATTTATTTTTCATGACAAGTCAGAGGTAGATACAATTATTCCAACAGACAAGGAATCTGAAGTTAAGAGGTTAGGCATTTAATCCTTTGCTATTTACTTTTGTATTGTGCTTATTGTTTGGACTCTAGCTTAATGTTATTTGAAAAAAAAACTATATTGTACACAGAGTGTTTTGATGATAATCCTTAGAGTTTTTTGAACATGGATATGACTCTAATGATAGATTTAGAATAGCATTAGTGTTATAAATCAGAAATAAACCAATTCTAGTAACTTCTTATGCATCTGAGTATTTATGCAGAGTATTTCTGTAAGTGATATTTCTAGATAATTAAAACTTTTTAAGTGCCAAAACTTCAAAACAAATTTGAAGTGTTTTAAAAAGCTCTTTCTAAAATAAGTTGCACATACCTATCTAAGGGAGCATTAATGAAGTAGGTAAACATCAGAATGATGACTTCAACTTCCAAGGGACATAAGGTATCATGCTTCTGACTTTTAATTGGTGTTTTTATTAGTATAACTTGGGCTTGGCATGGTTGGCTATTTGGGGGTACAAATGACCCTATTAGCCTATATCCAGATTATTAAAAAAAATTGGTGATTTCATGTCAAATGTTAAAATATTCTCAAAATCATGAATCATGAATAAATATTAACTTCCAGAAGTCATGTCCTTATTTTTTAAAAAATTTATATATGTATACACACACACACACACACACACACAAACAAAGGGAAAGAATCTCAAGCAAACTCTGCTCTGAACACAGAGCCTGACATGGGGCTTGATCTCACGACCCTGATAGTGACCTGAGCTGAAACCAAGAATTAGAAGCTTTACGGACTGAGCTACCTAGGTGCCCCCAAAGTCCTGCCTTTTATTTATTTATTTTTTGTATTTTTTTAAAATTGGAGCTTGATTTGCCAACATATAGCATAGCACCCAGTGCTCATCCCGTCAAGTGTCCCCCTCAGTGCCCGTCACCCAGTCACCCCATCTCCCCACCCCCACCCACCTCCCTTTCCACTACCCCTTGTTCGTTTCCCAGAGTTAGGAGTCTCTCATGTTCTGTCACCCTCCCTGATATTTCCCAATCATTTTCCCTCCTTTCCCCTTTATTCCCTTTCACTATTTTTTATATTTCCCAAATGAATGAGACCATATAATGTTTGTCCTTCTCCGATTGACTTATTTCACTCAGCATAATACTCTCCAGTTCCATCCATGTTGAAGCAAATGGTGGGTATTTGTCATTTCTAATGGCTGAGGAATATTCCATTGTATATACATAGACCACATCTTCTTTTTTTTAAAGATTTTATTTACTTGGAGAGAGAGAGAGAGAGAGAGAGAGAGAGAGAGAGAGAGAGGCAGAGGGAGAGGCAGGCTCCATGCCGGGAGCCCAACACGGGACTCGATCCGGGGACTCCAGGATCGTGCCCTGGGCCAAAGGCAGGCACTAAACCACTGAGCCACCCAGGGATTCCCAGACCACATCTTCTTTATCCATTCATCTTTTGACGGATACCGAGGCTCCTTCCACAGTTTGGCTATTGTGGACATTGCTGCTAGAAACATCGGGTGCATGTGTCCCGGCGTTTCATTGCATCTGTATCTTTGGGGTAAATCCCCAGCAGTGCAATTGCTGGGTCGTAGGGCAAATCTATTTTGAACTCTTTGAGGAACCTCCACACAGTTTTCCAGAGTGGCTGCACCAGTTCACATTCCCACCAACAGTGCAGGAGGGTTCTCCTTTCTCCACATCCTCTCCAACATTTGTGGTTTCCTGCCTTGTTAATTTTCCCCATTCTCACTGGTGTGAGGTGGTATCTCATTGTGGTTTTGATTTGTATTTCCCTGATGGCAAGTGATGCAGAGCATTTTCTCATGTGCATGTTGGCCATGTCTATGTCTTCTTTGGTGAAATTTCTGTTCATGTCTTTTGCCTATTTCATGATTGGATTGTTTATTTCTTTGCTGTTTATTTATTTTTTAAAAAAGTTTTTATTTATTTTTTCATTCATGAAAGACACAGAGAAGCAGAGACACAGGCAGAGGGAGAAGCAGGCTCCATGCAGGGAGCCTGATATGGGACTCCATCCCAGGGCCCCAGGATCATGCCCTGAGCCACCCAGGCATCCCTGCTGTTGAGTTTAATAAGTTCTTTATAAAACTTGGATACCAGCCCTTTATCTGATATGTCATTTGCAAATATCTTCTCCCATTCTGTAGGTTGTCTTTTAGTATTGTTGACTGTTTCTTTTGCTGTGCAGAAGCTTTTTATCTTGATTAAGTCCTCTTTTAAAAAAGCCCACAGGGAGAGTAAGAGTTTGACATGATAGCTCCTCCCTTCATTTGTTTTCCCCATCTCATCCTTGGTCCCAGTTTTGTGGGTGTCATTATAGATGATGGAGTGACCTGGTCTGACTCAGCATAAGCCTCTGAAATAAAAGGAGAATCTCCCTCTTTTTCAACATCACTCCTTATATTGCTGTCATCACTCCAATATTGTTGTCTGTAGTCATTGGGCTCTTGATTTAGGCAAATTAATATATGTGTAAGCAAATGTACAATAATATCCCATAATACAAAAAGAGCTACATAAGAAATTCCAAGTGGGTCTCAGCAAATGTAAAAATTAAAGCTTTCTCTGCTGCTGGAAGATGTAAGGAAAACTTCTCCATCATTAAAATTTTCAAAAGGAAAAAAAGCTTCAGAGAGGTCTTCAAAGAAGACAAGAAGCTATTTTGACACTCCAGCCAGTCCTGTCCAGTAGAATTTTTTTCTACTGGAAAAACCATGCTAGAAGTGTTCTCTGGTGTTGGTTGAGCTTCTATAGCTGCAATCTGAGAGCCACAGGTCAGCTGTGGCTACTGAATGGCCACTTCAAATGTAGTTAGTGTGGCTGATGAAGTGAATTTTAAATTTTATTTAGTTTTAATCAGTGGAGTTGAATTGCCAAAATAAATCAGGGGTGCATTTCTATTCCACAGTGAATAGCATAAGGATTTTAGTTTAGAATCTGTTGAACATCAGTTGAACTGTTAAGGTTAAAACTTGGTTTTCATGGTGAGAGGTAGCATGGATAAGCAATTGCTATTCTCTCTCCTCAATGTTAATTGCTCAATAAGTGATAGCCTCTATTATAGTTATTAGTGTTATTACTTAAATTAAAATGTATTCAGGATTTTTTTTTGAGCACCTACTACATGCCAGGCACTGTTTTTGGTGTTGGGGATGCAACAGAGAAGAAATCAGATAACATCCCTGCCTTCACGGAGTTGCCATTCTAGTGAATTATTATTGAGCTAAATTCTACTTAGATGACTTCATGAGATGGAAGTTTGCTTGTGCTACTCTGAGATGTGCAGAGATCACATAGGTTCCATTTTCTTATCATTAGATCTATCTTTCCCAGTCCTGTGGGATGGGGAAGAAGAATTTAAATACTTGCTTCTATCCAGCAATTTTGACGGAGTCCAATGGAATAATTAATTTTTTTTTTCTTTTTGGTTGGGGAGAGGCTAGGGAAAAAAAATACACAGAGTTGGAGTTTTACCTCTTTGCTCCTAAACTCTCAGATGGTATAGGAGCCTCTGGACAAGTAGTTTATCTGTGAACTGAAGACAGTGGAGGGGAGGTAGGGAATCCTGGCAGTGCCCAGAATTATCTGTGTGCTGCTCCGGACCCCAGCTGGCCTCTGCTATGGCACTGTCTCATGTCTGCCGGGTCGGTGTGTGCCCTGCCATGTGTGGTCAGATGATATCTGCAGGTGGTGGCACTTGTAGCCTGGGCTCTTTGTCAGCTTGGTCAGGGCCCAGCTGATTTTCCTGCTGCTTTGGCTCCACCTCTGCTTTCCCTGGCTGCACAAGCTCCCTGGGTTGGCTGTGACTCTGGCCAGGTGGACCCCCTTGCAGCTCTTTGCACAAGGCCACTTTGTTTTCCTTGCAGTCACTTCTTCGAGCTTAATCCTTATCCAGAACCTTGGCTAATCTGTACATCCCCTCTCAGAGTGTGTGGGGGTTTCAGGCTTCCTTCCAAACCAGAAGAACCAAGGCTAATTGAGGAGAGCTAAGCATGGGCTCTCTTTCTGCCTGCCCAGCCTGAGTTGCTTAGTTACTCTGGTGCAGCCTTTCTGTGAGGGGGGGATAGGATGGGAGACTCTCTTCAATTATAGTCCTGGGTCAGCTAGGTCCATCCTTGGCTTTCCTGTCTATTTGTGTGATAAAAACTTTCTTCTCTGGGCAGAAAAGAAGAGAAGAGAGATCAGAGAGCAAATGTCTTAACCTCTCCCTTTTCTCCTCTTCCCGTAATTCTCTGTAGTTGTTATTAGTTGTTAGTTTTAAATTCTCCCCCTTGGCTCAGCCCCAGCTTTTCTGTCAGTGTGTCTAAATAGTTACACCATCCTGGGAGGATTTTAGAAATGTGCCAGTCAGTATTTTGTGGTGGGGGTATCATAATAATTGAGAGACTCTATGAACATTTAGTCCAGGGATGTCAAACATCCTTCAAAGCATGGGATTCCTATCCAGCAACTCATACATACATCTTGTGTCTGTATGACCTTCAAGTGTCCTTGCAGAAATTCACATAAATGAGAACACTGTTAAAAATGATCAGAGCCTATATTATAACCCTCCCTTTTTTCTACACAAACACATATATGTAGGATGTTGAATTTTCTAAGAATGTAACAACCAAACAAATGGAAAGAATTTTACTTTATTTTGTTTGTAAATTTCTATTCATCACTGATAGCAGTGCCACTCCTGACATTTCAGTTGCCAATAAAGCACACATATGCTAGTCAGAATTTGTAGCATCACGTTCCTGATGATACTGCACATAGGTGTACACATCTGCCAAGCTCATTATATCTTCCAGTAGAAATTTACCTGAACACTTTCAGACTAAAATACATATTTCATCTTTATCATTCACTTTCCTTTTGTTTATCACTTCTGCTAGTGGTAGAGAACTGCTAAGTTTTTTGAATTATATTTGTAGATAGGTTGTATTTTTCTATGAATTTCATTTCAGGCCATTTTATAAAATGTTAAAGATTATCTTTAGTTTGCCCTACTTCTTTTCCATGACCTGAGCTTCATGGCTGAATCAAAATGTGGGGAAGAAAGTGATTAGCTTATAACATAGAGGTAAAGGGAGTGGTCTTCACTTAAGTTTTAAGATACCAAAGAACACAAAATAAATACAATCATAAAAGACATGTAGGCACAGACAATGCTATAAAAGTAAAATGAGAAGCACAAGCAATTTCCAATTAATTTCTATTTAGTTTTCATTTTTGGTGATTTTCATGAATTCCAATTTAGGTTGTAGTAGAGCCATTCTGCTGCTACCTTTGGTATCATTATAGATTAACTTAACAAAATTATTTGGGTAAGCAATTTGGCTATATAATGCCGAGTTCACTACAGAGTGCATTCCTATTTATCTGGCAGTTCTTTCATGAAAACTTAAGCCAAGCAAAAGGGAAGAAATAAGATACGTCCATCACAGTGTAAAATAAATAAGCATAGGTGGAAATGTTAATAAATACAGGAAATTAGCAAAACAGGCATAAATAATTATATTTACCCCAGAAATATGTTTGTGACTATTTACTCATTTTTTTTCATTGGCTCAATTAACATTTACTTAGTATATGCTAGTGAGAAGCATTATATTAGGTCCTGGGAATATTAGAAAAGGATAGGAGAAAAGAGGATAATAATATGCTAGAGGATGGGTTTTTAAAAATTCACATGGCATCGTTAGCTCAGTAAAATGTGAGTGCAAAAAGCAATAACCTATGACCTCCTGATTTGAACTCTACTGCTAACCACCTGAGTGCTATAGGGCGGGTCCCTTCCCCCTTCTGAGGCTCAGTTTTTTCATCTGTAAAGTGGGGAGTTCGACTTTCAGAATTCAGAGGGGTCACCTGTTTCACTGATTCTGCAAATGCCTTAAACAAACATTGGGCTCTTCCGTCTCCATCATATCATAAACTATTACATCCACCTCATCTCCAGTACTTCTTGTGTGGAAATGGGGAGACGCTCTTTCCCAAATATCAGTAGTTAATATGTCTTTCAATTCATAGCCTTTTACTTGTTCACATTTTAGCTTAGTAGTTACCGTATATTGCGTGTTGTAATAGATCATAAGAATTTCCCTTCCTCACCATGAAATTTAATGAGGCATTGAGATTGCATATGAACATCTTAAAACCTTAAAAGCAACAACTGGATGTATGCTGCTTTCATCACTGCCATAGCATTTTGCTCGTGGTTATTTTTGATGAGAGTATTTCCCAACTGAACAATATTATATTTGGGTTAAGCCAAGGAGACAGTTTATATGACTTTGCTAAACCTGAAGGGGATAAACAAACAACAGACAAACCTTTGGCACAACAGTTTAGCTAATGTGTGATTTTACACAAAGCAATTTTATCTTACAAGTTTTCCTTATGGGAAAAATTTAAACAAAAATCATAATTCAAGAAATCCAAAATACACGTCCAGTGCCTTTCAGTTCGATCCTCTAGATGGGCGAAATCTAAAGAATGAAAGCTTGCCTTCTTGCAAATGGGGAAATGTGGGTCTTTTGTTTCCAGAAATTTTGTTCAATTTTTTTTCCCCCATTTTACGAGCCATGCTTTTTCCAGAGCACTTCCACTCTTTTGTACTTCACACAGTAGCTACAACAGCTTTGTTAATTAAATAGATATGTCACAGCTCTGAGGCCGGTGCCTGCTGCCACATTGGCAGCCAGGAGCCTCCATGCATGGCAGTTTGTTGCCGCAGACGAACAGAAAGGACAGGGCGGACCGCAATGAGGAAAATAATAAACTAAGAATAGAGACTTAGCGCTCATCTGTGTCCATATTAAATATACCATAAAATATTTATGGGATTAAATATGAGCACACTTTTCTCCCCGGCCTTGGAATATTTGAATATAATTCTAAGAACCATGGGTAAGATCACCTAGAGTGGTGACAAGCTGGTTTTAAGTGCTTAAACTATAAATTGTTTGGTTCCGAACACTGCGGTACAGTTCATTGACTCGGGAAATATTTATTGAATGTCTGTGTGTACCTGCCCTGAGCTGGGGCTAGAAATACAGAGGTGAATAAGGTGGGACTTTAAAATTACACAGAACATGTTCAATTCTCATAAACCTTTCCCATGTAGCAAAAAAGCTAAATATATTGTATGCGTGTGTAGTTATTCAGTATTACTAGCCAGATGCCCAACTCCTCTCTGTAGGATAAAGATCAGAGATCCAGAATATGAAAGTGATTTTAGATACATTGAGAAAAAATCACATCTCTGCAGTTCGTTCTTGCCAGAGTTTTACTTTTTCCCAAAATTCGTCTTGGCTGTTTGTTGATTACTTTGGGATTAATGTCCAAATGGGTTTTGTGGTTTTAGTTAAAGAAATATTAATAGTAGTTAATGTTGTGTTGTTGAAATTTAATTTGTCTTCTTTGGATTCTGCTTGCATAATGCTATTTTTTGTTCTAATTGATTCATAAAGATCATTAAACAAGAGAATAAAAACAATTTGTAGTTAATTTCTGGGAGATTGCAGCGTGTGTGTTTTATGGTTCAAATAACAGATGTTATTTTGGAGAGGCTAAGCAGTACTGTAACTTCACTGGAAGTCAGCATGGTGATTCACATGGCAGCCCTCCCCTGTTATCTCCTGATAGCTGTGCAGTGAACTCCTGCCCCTTTGCCGAAAAGAGTAGAAAAGCAAACCTCAACAATTTTACCTCTCTGTGGGGGCTTTATGCTTCAGCTGGGCTAAAGAAACTAAAAGTAGCCTATCAAAACCTTATGACCTAAGAACGTTCGGGATACAACTGTGGTCATCTTTCCATTTTCAGAAATCTGATATTCATTCAGAAAATTAAAGGTTTGAAAACAAAATGCCTCTCATCCAAGAAAATTCTGATTTAACCACCCAGCTTTTAGTGCTATAGCTCTTACTAGCCTTCAGGAAGTTACTTGACTAAATTTTTTGGGCAGTGAGTGGAATACATATTAGCACAGAATGCAGAAGAAATTATTCAGGAAAATAAGCCCTTAGCAATCTTCTATTTCTCTTGTACTACAACCTGAACAGTCTCCTTATCAACATTTGTTCTTTTATTCCCCTGCCCCATGTTTTTAATACAACATTTCAAGTTAAGGACTCACACCAATGAAAACCTACAGAAGAGTCAACAGGATGGAAGTCTTTTAACAGGAAAGTTGTTTAGTGGCTATGAAAGGGAGACCAGAAAAGAAGAAAGGCCTTAAGAAGGAGAAATGATGTGTGAAAAATGATGAACCCCAGAGGGGCAGATGGAATCTTTATCTTAAATACATCCTGCAAGAGGGGGTCAGAAAAAAGGAGAGGGTTCCTCTGATGTGAAGTTGTTATACTATTCACTTGCCTTGGGGCAACGTGAGAAATATATTCCATTTTTAAGACAAGAGACTTATATCCCTCCTGAGGGAATGTACCGCACAGCTAAAGGCCAGGCTTTGAGAGAAAAATATATGGAAAGATTATTTAGGTCTGAATGCTTGTGGAAAATGGAAAAGAATTTCCAAATTTGACTCCACATACTTTGAAATGGGTAAATTGAAAGTAAGGTAATAGATTTGAGTTTTAGCCATGCAGCTGTCTTTTGCCCCCCTCTCTGAGCCCTTGTGCTCCCCAAACACCTACAGACAAAGGTTTCAGACACATATGCACGTGCACACACAAATCCAAAACAAAATACAAATAACACCAACAAAAAAAATAAAGCTCTTGACTTCTCTCCTTTTACACAAAGTTTAAGAACTTTTGCTCGTTTTCACCTAATTATCACCCTTAGTCGTAATTGGAACTTTCTACAGTAAACATTAGAGAACTTGAGAAATTTTCTTGATTTTGGAATGAGCTTGAGTTGCTAGATGCTAGATCTCATACTGTTCCATGAGAAGCCCTTAACTAAGGCATTTTTTTTAAAGATTTTATTTATTTATTCATGAGAGACAGAGAGAGAGAAAGAAAGAGAGAGAGATAGAAGCAGAGACACAGGCAGAGGGAGAAGCAGGCTCCATGCAGGGAGCCTGACGTGGGACTCGATCCCTGGTCTCCAGGATCACACCTTGGACTGCAGGCGGCGCTAAACCGCTGCGCCACCAGGGCTGCCCAACTAAGGCATTTTAAACATAATTCCAATCTCTGGATCTCGGAGTACCTTAGGTCATGATGGTATCCTCCATGGTTACCATGTATTATTTGTATTATACTATATATTTTAATACTATGATTAACACAATTCTACTTGTTTACCATTAAGAATGACTGAATGTAAAGTCAAAGCTAGGGAGTTATGAGTAGTTATGGGCATTGAAACCCTGGAATGGATCTCTCTTTCAATAAAGGTAAAAAAAAAAATATTTAAAAAAAGAAAGCAAGGTTGCTGGTCCATTTTTTTTTCTGTGTACCATGTTTTTTAAATTATAAAATATTTCTTTTTTTAATAAAATATTTCAAATGTACTAGGACATATGAAGAAACGTGTATCTTCCTTTTTACCAGACTTAAGGAATGTTAATTGAGAAGATGTAAATATTCCATGTGTAGTGCAAGATTTGTTCAATCTCATTTCCTTCCTTTGTTCTGCAGGTAGGTAATCCTAGCCCTGACCTTGGTAAATGTACTTCTAGATCATGTACTCATGTGTTTGTCCTTTGGTAACGTATGCTTATTTCCTTAAACATACAAAACAAAATACATAGTTTTGGTCTTTCTGTTAGGACATTTTACTTTAATATTATCACATTATGTTTTCCTTTTACAGACTGATTTTTAAAAATCTGGTATTTTGTACTTAATAATACCAAATTATTTTAGGGGTACCTGGGTGGTTCAGTCGATTGAGCTTCCAACTCTTGGCCTTGGCTCAGGTCATGGTCTGGGTCGTGGGATCAAGTCCTGTGTTGGGTTCTGTGCTCAGCATGGAGTCTGCTAGAGGTTCTCTCTCTTTCTCTTTCCCTTCTTCTCTGCCCCTCCCCACCACTCGGTTTTCTTTCTCTCTCAATAAATAAAATCTTTAAAAAATATATCAAAGTATTTTTAGATGCACATATTGTTGTTAATCCATGTAACTGCCATGTAATAGTCAAAATTTTAAACAGTCTGTGCAGCATAAGTGCCAGCCCAGCAGAATGGGATACTGAATTGTAGGTGTGGGTGCCAGCCATCAACAGTGTCAAAGCTCTATCAGGTGTGCCAGCTAAGCAAGACTCCTGTGTTCTAGAGTTCTTCTTAGATACATATTCTAAAGTAGGAATGTGTCACAGGGAGATACTCAACTACTCAATTAGAACTGGCTCTCTAACAATGTAGTATCAATGTACTCCTTCTACCAATACATTAGAGTTTCTACTACCCTACAACCTCACGAATTCTTGTTATTGCAATATATTTTAACATTTACATGCTGTGCATTTGAAGTGTAATTTCTCCTTGATGCTTAATAGATATATTTTTTGATTATCAGTGAGGGGGAACATCGTTTCATATGCTTACTAAAGATTTCATATGCCATCTGTGAATTACTTACTTGCTCGTTTTCTATTTAGGCAGTAGTAATTTTATCGTGTTGAATACTAGTTCTTTATGAATTATATGCAAAGCAAATATAACTCCCCTGCCTATAGTTTGATTTTCAACTTAATATGTTGCTTATTGTCATATTTGTTTTGCATATCAAAATAGTTGATTTTTTGTATTTTGTTTTAAAAAATCATATTTAATCTAACATCATAAATGTTCTCAGTTATACTTCTAAAATTTTGAAGTTTTGTTTTTTAATTATTTTTAACTCATGTGGTATTTTAAAATATATTAAAGAGGTATCTGATTTGCTATCTTTTTAAAACATAAGTGAAATTTAAATACATAAATAGGTCTTTTCTGTCCCCTCTATTTAGTTCCATTATATCTAATTTGTCTAGCTCTGTATCAGTACCACCATGTATTATTATATTGCCTCTATGTTACATTTTTTGTTCTTTTTTGTCTCATCTCCCTATTAACTCTTCTTCAAAATGTTCTTTTTCTTGGCACTCAACTCTATCATAGGAATTTCAAATTAATTTGACAAGCATCCAAGAAATCCCTGATAGGATTTTGGTTTGGAACTACACTTAATTATAGAATAAGATGTATTGACATCTTTAAATATCAAATCCTTTAATCTATAATTTTGTTAAACTGATTTCTAAGTACATCAAGGCTCTTCTTGCTATTGTGAATATGCTTATTTTAAAAGTTGCATTTTCTAATTGGCAGTTTCTACTGTATAAGAATGGTCTTGTTTGTATGCTGGTCTGTAACCAGCGGTTTTGATAAATTATCTTATTTCCTATTGTCTGCGGATGTTCTTGAATTTGTAAATTGACAGTTCTTAGGGACTAAACGTTTGTGTTCCCCAAAATTCATGTTGAAATCTTACTCCCCAATGGGAGGATTTTAGGTTGTAGGGCCTTTGGGAGGCAATTAGGTTATGAGGGATGGAGCACTCATGAATGGGATTAGTGCCCTTATAAAAACTTATAAAAAGGACTCAAAAGCTATCTTACATTCTAATTTTGTTATTTATTCTTGTGTTTTATTAATTTCTGCTTATTTTTTCCTTTTACTTACTTTCTTTGGTTTTATACTTATTTTTCCAGCAATTTCTGAGTTGAAGAATCTTCTCATTGAATTTTTAGGGTTTCTTATTTCTTTTATATACATTTAAAGCTGTAAATTTGCCTCTGCACAGCCTGTAAATTATTGTATATGGTAGTTTCATTCTTACTGAGGTGAAGCTTCATTGTGATTCATTGTTGGGTTTATAGAACTTAACTGTATCTTAAAATGCTTAAACATAAGGATTTTTTTTTTGCTCTTTTTGTTATTTATTGCCAACAACAACATTTCTAATTTAATTGAATTGGATACTAAATTTATTACTTTATATGCCCTTGAAATATGGATATTTTAGAGAACTTTGCAGCCTATTCAGCATAAATTTCTAAAATATTGTGTATATATGTAAAATGTAGATTTTCTAAAGATTGGATTAATGTTCTACATACATGCATTATATTTTTAGTTGAATTGTTAGAATCCCCCCTCTTCTTTGAATTGTAATAAATGCATAGATATTCTAAATCATTTTAATCTTAATAGTGAATGATTCCTTTTATCACTATGTAATGATTTTCTTATCTTAGTATTTTTAGCCTTGTGATATTTTTTGTTATTGTTTTTCAACATCAGGATACTTAAACATTCTTTTGATCTTTATGTGTGCCTTGATTCTAGAGGTTTTACTTTTTTTTCAAACTGGTATAGTGGTTTTTTTCTTAGTTGCTTGCAGTTTGAGAATGTTTTTCAGGGAGGCTGTGTGTCCCAGCAGGGAACCTGCTGCTCCCTCTGCCTCTGCGGAACGCTTGCCCTGCTTCTACTCTCTCTCTCTCTCTGTCAAATAAATAAATAAAATCTTTTAAAAAAGAGAGAGAATGTTTTTCAGTCTTCACTTTCAGCTTTTCAAGAATTATAAACATTCTAGTAGGTGCGCATAGATTATTTTAACTCATTGGATACTCATTCTCCCTGTGGTTATCCTCAGTTGACTCCAACTTATAGGGTTCATCTTTTTCTGATTTGTGACTTTTGTTGGGTGTTTTTAGCGTATTATGGACTCTGGTACCCCAGGAATTTGAATTTCAGAAAAGAAATTTGTTGTAGTGGGATCTTACACCACTAAAGCTGAAACCTTCTATGTGTGTGACACAATTATGGTGTTCATGGTTTGCATGGAAGATTTTTTTTTCTCACCAATGAGACTCCTGACTGAAACTAACTGCATTTAAAAACCGTTTTTATAATGCTCGTTTTTGTGTTCTGGAAATCATTTGAAGGTTTAGGCCTTAATGGGCCTAAGGTCATAGGTCTGTTTCTTGCCTTTTATCCGAAGGAGTTTTATCTAGTTCGATGTCCTTGATGTTTCTACAGTCTTTTGGGGATGACCACTCTGACTTTACAGTTCTTCTTGACTTCTATCTTCCAGAGGGTTTCTCTTGTTATTCTCCTCAGAAATTCAACTAGTTTGCACATGGGTATGTAAATTAGGTTGAAGTCCTAACAGTCCTACAAAAACTCTAGATTCCTACAAGTTCCTAAAAACTTGATTGACATTGATTCTTAAAACAATATTTATACATAATGACCACAGGCTGGATACACTGCTAGGAACTTCCATATGTCTGATTCTGTTGTGTTGTAAAGGTCATCTGTGAGTATTACCCTGACCCTGCAAGGAAGAGATCTTGGATACAGCTTGTGCATAATAACCTAGAATCCTAACTATCCCAAAAGGGATGGAATTTTGGCTAGTTAAACTAAAATGTACAGAGCACTTTCCTGGATTGCATCAGGTTTCTTTATATCTTCCTTTTCTGTTACATTGATTAATAGCCTCAAATTTATTCAGAATGATATATTAGAGTCAGAAGTCCTTTATATGTTCATTGAATGTTCATTTCCTGGTGTGAAATTTGAGATGGCTTGCATTACACTTTATGTAGCATGCATAAATACCCTCAAAAGCCTTTTCTGCCCTATACTTTTGTATAAAAGTGATCTATTTCCTGCAGCAGCAGATTCTACTAGTTCAGGACAGTAGTAAAGGCATCTTCTCATCACTCACAGCTCACAAGCCATGAACGTTGTGATATAAGGTACTTCCAGTTAAGTAATCAAAGCCTACAGGGGTGCATCTCCTTAAATGTATTTAAGGTCAGTAGTTGATGATATTGAATGGTCAGACATAGGCAGAGAAGAAAGAAACATGGGCATTTCCTGGACTGTAGTGTGCAAATTGAGGACCAGTAAAATGGCATAATGAAGATGATAGCTGGTACTCAGGATTCCCAGTACAACTTAGACTTGGCTTTAGCACAAAGGACTTGTTAGCTCCTGTAGTTAAGCTCTCTAAGAGGTAGATTGGGCTTTGATCAGGGTGATATGCCTCTCCCACTCCATCTCTTGTGTCTGTTGGGTGAACTTTAATTTTAGGGATATTCTCCCAAGTAGCAAAGATGGCCCTGGACACCTCCAGTATTACTACTACTTTTTATAGCCTTTGATGCAAGAAAAACAGAGACAAGAAAAGACTGATCCCCCTTTTTTCCCAGCAGCTACATTAATCCAAGAAAACCCTTTGACTAGCTCTGCCCTGCTTGAATCTTCAGCTTACTCCTGAGATCTATGTATAAGAGAAAGAGGCTATGTTGTCCAGAGTCACGTACCCAGTTTGGTGGCAGTGGCTTCAAACACTAGAATGACAGAGGAACAATTTATACAAGAAAAAAAGATTCTATCCCCTGAAGAGAGGATGCCGAGAAGTCAAAACGACAGATGCTAACTACAAAATTTTTACTTTTACATGGGTACAGTGACAGAAAGGTTCTGATAGTTTCATGAATTTAAAGTACCTGGTACTATACTTATTTCTGAAACATAAGTTTTAGATTGGCCTCATCTAATCTCTTTTCTTTTCTTTTCTTTTCTTTTCTTTTCTTTTCTTTTCTTTTCTTTTCTTTTCTTTTTTTCTTTTCTCTCTCTCTCTCTCTCTTTTTTTAAAGTATATAATGCTGCCAAAATAAGCACTGGCTCCATCTAATCTCAATACAAAGTAATACAAGTATTTCATGGACCTTACTAATGGGAGGGTGGCAGGGGGACAGATAGAGATACAAGTCCAACAATACCATAGGTACTATCCAGATACCTGTGTGTACTCAATTATAGACCACAGCTATTTTGGCTCATTTCTCTCTCTCTCTCTCTCTCTCTCTCTGTCTGTCTCATATTTCATTTATTCATGAGAGACACAGGGAGAGAAGCAGAGACATAGACAAAGGGAGAAGCAGGCTCCCTGTGGGGAGCATGATGTGGGACTCCATCTCCGGACTCAGGGATCATAACCTGAGCCCAAGGCAGATGCTCAACCACTGAGCCATCCAGGCATCCCTCTTTCTCTTAATTAAAGAGAAAAGTCCCCTTCCCCTCCCAGTTTTTATTATCTGTTTTTGGAGGGGTTTTTTTAATCCCATGGAAATCCTAAATTTTCCCTTAAGAACTTCAACTTACCCCTGACTTTAAAACAATTTCATTGTTTGTTTTTAACTGGTAAATGCAAGTTACGCTCCTGAATTTTATTAGAACTAAAAACTTTTCCATGAAAGGCAATGTCAAGAGAATAAGACAAGCCACAGAATGGAATAAAATATTTCAAAGGTATATCTGATAAAGGACTATTATTGAAAATATACAAAGAACACTTATAACTCAACAATAAGAAAATTAACTCCATTAAAAATGGACTAAGAGCTTAGCAGGCACCTTACTGAAGAAAATATCTACAGATAGCAAATAAGCACATTGGAAAAAGTGGTGTATATCTTGTGTTAGGAAATGCAAATTAATACAGTGACATGCTACTAGACATGAATTAAAATGGTGAAAATCCAAAATACTGAGAATACTAAATGTTGGTGAGGATGTGGTATAACGGAAACTCTCACTCGTTGCTGGTGGGAATGTAAAATTCTATTCTTATAAACTCTAGAGTCTATGTATGTATTTGGTGAAAACCTTTAAAAAAATTTTTTTCAGGATCCCTGGGTGGCTCAGCAGTTTAGCACCTGCCTTTGGCCCAGGGTGTGATCCTGGAGTCCTGGGATCGAGTACCGCTTCAGGCTCCCGGCATGGAGCCTCCTTCTCCCTCTGACTGTGTCTCGTCTCTCCCCCGCCCAATGTCTATCATGATTAACTAAATAAAATCTTTAAAAAAATTTTTTTTCCAGCAGGGAGTGTTTCAGTTATATGTAATTTATACATTGAATTTGATAAACCTGATTTTGAAATGAGTAGAATTTAGAACAGTGACTCTCCCCAAACATGGACTTGAGCCGTTAAAAAAAAGAGGATGTTTATAAACATTTTCTGAAATTTCAGTCAGTAACAACTTATTTAATGTTTTGTCTAACATTTAGAAATTTGTGGGAATGAGGAGGGAGAGAGACAAAGGAAGGGCTAAATCATGTTAGGTAGATGACAGTTTTTCTACTAACACTGCTAAAAACAAATAAATAAAGGCAAACCTTAATGTGTTTCTAACAAAAATACATAATATAAAACCAGCTGTGGTTTTTATTTTTAAAGAACACATATGCCAAGCCTTAGAACTTTTTAGCAGTGGCCATGTTTCAAGAATGTGAAGACATTCCATCAAGAATTCCTATTTATTCAAAGGAACAAATAAATGTCTTTCTTAAGAGGTTTTGATAGGTCCTCAAACCACTCAGCAGAAGGGTAATATGGATATTTTTACCTTCCTTCTCAACTGTCTCCCCTCCCTCAGCAGGAACAAAATGGGAGTGGTAAGAGAGATTTCTTTTACACATTGATGTTGGCAAGCACCTCGGTGATAGACTGCAGGCCTGACCTCCTCGAAGTAAGCTGAAAGATTAGCTATTAGCCTGGTATTTCAGTTTTCTCCCCAAATTGTTTGTTCTTCTACTCCTGTTGTACTGAGAAGAAATCAGCGTACATCAGTATGCCTGACTTGAGAAACATTGGTAAATATTGTTCTATCTCATTTGTTGTAAATGGAAATCATGTGGACAATACTTTTTTTGTATCTCAAATTCTCTTGTACTATTTTTCATCCCAGGATTACTGTCTGTCTATACTACTGTCTATACATGGGGTTCACAGACTGGTGAATTTAGGGAAGGAGTCTCAGTTTAATATAGGGCTTCTGAAGTTGAAATTTAAAATCTGTTTTATGCAGTGATTCTCAACATTTATCGGCCACCCTCTCTTGACTGTGCTTGTGGTAGGGTGCAGTGGAGATGGCCCGGTTCCCACCTTCAGCAGGGTTCCTGTCTGCTTTAGGAAATCAGCAAGGTAATTTGTAGCTCACTGTGAAACATATAACCTTGTCCTCCTGAAGTGTTCACACATTGTCTCCCCGCCAGTGCTTAGAGCAGTACCTGACACAAAGCAGGTGCTCATGAAACCAGCAGATGACAATCATGCAACCACACACCGGGCATTGTTCAGACTAAGGTGCTGTTTAGAGTTAATTCAGTAGGTCTAGAGTGCTTGTATCTTCTTTTAGGGATTAAAAATTATTGTTTTTACATAATAAAGTCTACTACAAAAAAAAACCAGAATAGTTTTAAAAATAAGCAGAAAGTTAATATTTGCGCATATTTTCTTTTTTTTAAGATTTATTTATTTATGATAGACAGAGAGAGAGAGAGAGAGAGGCAGAGACACAGGAGGAGGGAGAAGCAGGCCCATGCCGGGAGCCCGTTGTGGGACTCTATCCCGGGACTCCAGGATCACGCCCTGGGCGAAAGGCAGATGCTAAACCGCTGAGCCACCCAGGGATCCCCTGGGCATATTTTCTATCAGCTCTTTGAGTGCTACATATATATTTGCATGTTTGTAATTATACATGTATGCATATATGAAGAATCTATACACATAAATATATATAATATGGGCAGCCTGGGTGGCTCGACGGTTTAGTGCTGCCTTCAGCCCAGGGCCTGATCCTGGAGACGCAGGATTAAGGCCCCCGTCAGGCTCCCTGCATGGAGCCTGCTTCTCCCTCTGCCTGTGTCTCTGCCTCTCTCTCTGTGTGTCTCTCATGAATAAATAAACAAAATCTTTTAAAAAAATAATAAATGAATATATATATAATATATATGCATTGGATACCAGATTATACTGTATGTGAAATATATATGTAAATTGAGTGTGCATTCTGCATTTTTGTTTTGCATACCGGCTCCATAATTTATCAATTTATGATCAGACAAGTAACTTAATCACTTAATGCTTTGTTTTCATCCATAATATGGGATCAATAGGAATATTTGTCTCATAGTTGTTGGGACAGTCAATTGAGTCCATATATAAAATGCTTGGAAAAGACCTGGTACCTGGTTAATGTTATATAAGTTTGTTATGATTGTGCTGATGATGGCTTTACAGCAGTAAAAGATTTTTGTGCATAAACTTGCTGTGCAGGTATCCTTTGAACTGATATAATGAAATTTATTCAGTTTTTGGACATCCAATCATTTCTGATTCTTCTGTATCACATATAATGCTATAATGGTCATCATTGATGTAATTCCTCACAGTCTTTGCTTCTCTTTTATAACTATGTGAATTGTTCTAAGGATTAAAGACTATAATGTAAGAAAAACAAAAAGATGCTATTGAAATGAAGTTTATTAGGAACAATTACAGAGTATTTCATTTAGGAAAGAAAACAAAACAGATATGAGATATATAGTCAGACCACCTTGTCAGGGGAAGTTCAGCATTATCAGTGGACCTGAGACCAAGGGAAAGTGACTATAGCCCTGAAATTACAAAATGAAGTCTACTAGTCAAATGAAGAGATGATCTTGATTCTTGTTTCTACTTTAGTGAAGTATATAGTAGCATTGGTACACATTTTGGTCAATTCCATACTTTATATATTATGACACAAATAGTAGCTGAATGTTTTCTTTGATACAAGTACTAGCCTCATTAATATGTCCAAAATTTATTGGGTACTGTCTGTGTCTGTATGTTAAGCACTCGTAGAAGCAGAAAATGAAGACAAAGATTCTTCCTTGAAGGGACTTATAATCAGTTAAAATATGATCTGTACTAGAATAAAGGTATTGACTAAGCAAAGTTTTATGAAGTAAGGGAGTAAGGAACCACTCCTTGCCTGGTGGGGCATAAAGATGGAAGGATATACAGATAAAACCCACAGAAAAGACTCAGGAAAATTAACCTCTGTTTTCACTGATGGGATCCATATACATAGGACCAAATAGTTGGTAGAGGGTATGGTTTGGCAGCAGTATTGGGCTACCTTCTGGCCATGAAACTTCCCTGAGAAATGAGTTTGATCTCTGAGCCAGATCATATATGGCAGCATAGGGTAGATTTTGCTGTGATGACAAACTCCAAATCTCAGTGGAGCCTATAAAAATTTTCTTTATCACACAAAGTCTAATGCAAGTTCCTCCACATGGAGCTTCAGGAATCCAAGCTGTCTTATGATGCCACCATTTCAAGACATTGTAGCAGTAGGGAAGAGAGACGATAAAGGCTGCGTGTGATGTTTTTAAATTCAGAGCTCTGTGTTATGACATCTTTCACAACCATCTTATAGGCCAGAATGAAGTAACTTGCCCCAGCCTAATATCAGGAGCCTTGAGGACATATTTTTTTTTCCTGTCTGCCCCCTAATAGAATTTAGTGAAAAACATCATATTGTCACTTCACTTCATGACATACAGATTCCCATTAAACTGTCCTGCTTCTTTTCACTCTCAGCATTTTGAGATGTAAGAGATGAGACAACTGAAAAGTTTTAAGTCATTTAAGTAGAAGTTTTATGATAGTATCTGTAAAAATCAACTATTGAGTAGTATTTTTAGAGTTTTATAAAATATAATTTTATCATTATAATTATTCAGTGATAGAGAAATTCTGACTATCTGATTATTTTACATTTTAATTCTTCACTCCTGTTCTTTTTGGCAGCTTTGCCTATTCAGCCAATGGGAATTCCATTCATCACCGAGGTCAAAATCTTGGAGTCTAACCTCGATTCCTTTCTGTTTTCTCATACCCTATCTCAAATCCCTAAGCAAACTCTGGCCCTACTTTCATAATATGTTCATCATCAAACTACTTCTCAGTGCCTCTACTGCTGCCAATTAGTCCAGACCACCAGGTCTCCTGCATTCCTGAAATAGTCTCCTATCTCTCTGCTCCACCTTTGCTTCACTGTTTCCATCTTTGTATCAGTTCTCTATTACTGTGTATAAAATTACCCCGAAGCTCAGTGTTATAAAACAACACCCTTTCCCTGTTTCTGTGGGTCAGGAATTCCAGTGTACTTTATCTGGTGGCTCTGCCACAGTGTCTCTCAATCAGGTCATGGTTAAGATGTCAACCAGGATTGTAAGTCTTACTTGGGGTTGGAGGATTGGCTTCCAAGGCAGACTCACTTGAATTGTTGGCAAGTTAGTGTAAGCTGGCTGAGAAAGTTCCTGCTACGTGAGTCTCTCTGATGGGCCACGTATTGTCCTCATAATATATGGTGGAACACATGATTCAAGAGAGGAAAAAATGGAAATCACGATGTCTTTTATAAGCTGGCCTTGGAACTCACACATTGTGCTCTCCACAATGTCTTTTTGTTTACATGAGTCAGGCAGGCCACTACGTTCCTAGTTGAACTAGACAAGACCATTAATACTTGAGGCAAGAAACATTGGCACTATCATGGCTATAGGCCACTATCCTCCCTGTGGTCTGTTCTCTTCCTAGCAGTGACAGTCTTTTTAAAAATGTAAATCAGATTGTATCATTTGTCTATTAAAAACTGACCAGTGGTTTCCTATTTCATTCAGCATTAAAATCAAGGTTCTAGAAGGTCCCATATCATGTAGCCCATTACCATCTTTCTGACTTCCCCTCTCTCTCTTTTCCTTTTCCCCATTTACACTAGACACTCCAGCTTCCTCACAGTTTGTAGAACAGGAAAATGGTAATCCCACCTCAGGGCTTTTGTACTCCCTGTATCCTTTACCTGAAACCGTCTTCCTCCAGACATCCAAAGGGTTCATTATTAGAAAGGCCTTTATTGACTACCTGACAAACTAGTCTTCCTTCAGTATGCTCTCTCCCTTTACGCTGCTTTGTTTGCATTCATAATACTGATATTTCAATTTGTCAACCTCTTCGAAGTCAAGCAAATCTTATAAATGCAGACATTTTATCTGTTCTGTGCTTGCCCTGTCTCAATACTTGTGAATATGCATGGTATAATATAGTTGGAACCATAAGAAATTGCCATGTGATTCATCCTTCATTCGTATAAGCAGATAACATCTTGACTGTAGGCTTTCAAATAAGGAAAACCACATATTTTGTATTGAATGGCTGTGGAATTAGAACTTTGATGTTGTTAAAAAACTTAAAAAAAAATACCTTTGACATTCTCTTCTGGCTTCCAGTTAGGAAACACTATAATATATGTTGCACAAGACTTTGGAAATGTCATAGTTGAAGGTAAATTTGATTCTTTGTATGTCCTGTCACTTAAAAAATAGAAACAAAGTTAATATTGTTCATTGATATAGAGGAAAACAACTGACTTTTGTATATTAATTTTGTTATATAAGGAGTGCACTTGTTGTGATGAGCACCAGGTGTTGTATGGAAGTGTTGAATCACTAAATCGTACACCAGAATCATAGTACACTGTGTGTTAACTAACTAGAATTTAAATAAAAACTTTTTTAAAAAGTTCAACATCACTAATTACCAGGGGAATGCAAATCAAAGCCACAGTGAGGTATCACTTTACACCTGTCAGGATGGCTAAAATAAAAAAGACAAGTATTGGCAAGGATGTGGAGTAAAAGGAATCCTTGTGCACCATTGGTGGGAATGTAAACTAGTGCATCCACTGTGGAAAAGGGTGTGGAAGTTCCTCAAAAAATTAAAGATAGAAATGCCATATGATCCAGATAATTTCACTACTGGGTATTTCTACTCCTGAGTATTTACCCCCAACAACCCCCAGAAATCAAAACATTAATTTGAAAAGGTCTCTGCACCCTCCTGTTGACTGCAGCATTATTTACAATAGACAACATATGAAAGCAGCCCAAGTGTTCATCAATAGACAAATGGATAAATATGTGGTGTATTATGTATATACATATGTACATGCAATGGAATATGGCATAGCCATAAAAAGTATGAGATCTTGCAATTTGCAACAGTATACACTAAGTGAAATAAGTCAGAAAGATGAATACCATATGATTTCACTTATGTGGAATTTACAGAAACAAATGGGCAAACAAAAAGCATAACCAAACCTATAAATACAGAGAACAAACTAATATTTGATGGAGGGGAAAGAGTGGGGGGTATGACAAAATGGGTGAAGGGGAATGGAGGTTATAAACTTCCAGTTATGGAATGAATAGGGCACAACATAGGGGATGTAGTCAGTGACATTGTAAGAGTGTTGCATGATGACAGATAGTAGCTGCACTGATGGTGAGCATATAGTATGTAATGTATAAAGTTGTTGAATCATTACATTGTATACCTGAAACATCATGTGTCAACTAAAATAAAAAGAAAAAAAACTTAAACTCACGATACCATTTATATTGGCACCCCCCAAAGAGAAATCCTTATGTATAAACATAACCATACATATAAGATCAATATGAGGAAAGCTGCAAAACTGAATAAATCCAGGAAGAACTAAATGGAGAGAGATCCTGTGTTCACAGATAGAAAGACTCAATACTGTCAAGATGTCCATTCTTGCCAAGGATTTAATGTAATCCTAATCAATATCCCAGTAAGTTATTTTGTGGATATTGACACACTGATTCTAAAGTGTATATGGAGAGCAAACCTTAAGGTAAACCATATACTTGGGGTGATTATGATGTGTAATTAGAGCAGTTGTAACCATTGTACCACTGTGGGCGGGAATGCTGATGGTAGGAGAAGCTGTGCAAGTATGGTGACAGGAGGTGTACATCTCTCTCAGTTTTTCTGTGGACTTAAAACTACTCTTCCAAAAAAAATTAAAAAGGCAGCTAATCATAAAAAATGGAATCAGGGTTTGATTACTTCTGGTTTAATCAAAGCCTGTTATAAAAGGCCTTTTATCTTAATCTTAGATAATTAAAAAAATAATGAGTACTGAACATGGATTTTTACTCTTATCTATGTTCCTCTAGTTGAGACCACTCTTACTCCAGAGGCAGGCATTACACCTTGGAGTTGTGTATTGTGCTTTGCTGTTTGATGTATATAATAATGGATAAATTCATTAAATAGACCTTTTTCTCAACAGAACCAAATATTTTTATGTCGTGGAACTCCTTATGTGGAAGAAGAAGGCCACTGAGTTAATAACCTCCAATGTAATACCTAGTAATAATTTATGGTATTTAAATTCATATTTTGATGTTCTGTGTCTTCCAAGTAAGAATGAGGAGCATGGTGATTGCGGGGAATCCTGAAAGGAACTATGAATTTCAGCCCTGCATTTGACTTAAACTTGAAACTTTTAGCATCTGCACAGCTCAAAAGATACAACATAAATGCAGTGATACTTAAGAAATCTGCAATAAAGCAAAAGAGCATGGGACCTGAATCTTCCGATTACTACACATAGGAAGATGAAGGAAAATAAAACATTTGTCCCTTTGGTCTTATCCATGTCAGTCGAAGTCACTGAGGGGTACCTGATGAATAAGGGATGCCATTCTAAATGTGGGGTTCAGTGCTAGTTGCCAGAATTGCAGTGGTATTTTTCTGAAAGAAGTGCATGCATTTGTTAGAAAATAAATACATTGGGAAGAAAATTTTAAAAAGTTCTGATAAGTTCTGGTTTGGTAAACCTAAAGTGTCTCCTGCACAATAAATGGGTTAAGACTTGAAGATGCTTAATCTTCATTTTGGAATCTAACACTTCAAGCTCTGTGATGCTCTATGTGTTGTGTGTTTGTGGTACAGAATGGTCTGGAATTGAGGTTAGATGATTCCTGTTCAATCCCATGACATACCCAGGTGTTAGCTTTGGGTGCATGATGGAACTAGAGCAATTATACCATGCTGACCATTGTCTGCCAAAGTGACAAGGTTTTCATGGATTTGTTAAACTAAGACAAAATATATAAGTCCTAAACAGAACTTTTGGCATATAAACTCACACAGAAATTTGCATTTGAAGCTCCTGTAATATGTAGTGTATACACAGACACCTTGACCCACAGGCTGATATATCACTCATGAAAGTGTTTTGTTTGGTGAGTACAGAGTTTTTAAAAAGTGAATTTGAGTGTCTTTGGACACTCTGTGCTCGTCTTGGCAGTTTACAACAAACCCTATCATCCTGTGACTGTCTTACTTTTGGGTAGGAACCTACCTTGTGCTGTCCTGACCCTATCCTTTCCTCCTACCCACAGATCACCGCTGAAGAGTTGTCTTTCCAAGGGAGTTTGGCCTCACAAGTCCTAGTGTCTTAGCAGCTCTTAACTCTGATTCCATCTCGTGAGAATGGTGAACACAGTCTGAGGAGCTGTCATATTTTAGCTCCTCAAGGGCACTGCTGAAGACTCTTGGAATGCCTTGCAGGGAAAATTAGTGCTGAATATTGGGCCTGCTTCAGTGAGCTTCCTTTTTGGACCAAGTCCTGGCTGCCTTGGTTGGTATTCTCTAATGCCTTGAAACAGAGTGGTGATGATCATCATTATCACTATTGTATCCAACTTTCTGAGACCTTCTCAACAAAAAATTTCATTTGTTCCAAAGAAGTCTACCTTTCCCAGAAGCGGCCAACTCACTCTAACACCAATTCACACATTTATTACCAGATTGAGTCTCAAGGTATTTGATATGGACACTTCCAATTTAATGTAGCCAATTGTAAGTAGTTTGGTCAGGTGAACAGTGGTCTTCCTCCTTTGTATGCTTTCCAAATTCTTATCAATTCTAGGCTTTCACTATATGGAAGTTTTAAGTAGAAGATGTTATAGTCAAATCCTAATTGTAGGAAGCAGTATCTTCATTAGTTTTAATTTCTCAAGATATAGTATTTCTAGTAGTCTTGAATTGGCTTCAGAGTTCAAAGTAATGAAGTGAAATCTGCTTGCCTAAAGAAGCAACATGACCTGTTAGGAAGCCCTGATAAATGAATCAGAAGACCAAATATAGGCTTTGTCACAATCTGTTAGTGTCCTTGAGTGAATCACTTAGTTCTAAGTATACTAGGCTAACTGTAAAGTCTCCAAAATTCTATGTCTCTAAGAAGAAAAAGACCATGGGTGTGAAGGTAGATAGAAAGACAGAAGATCCTTATCTACTTGGATCCAGAATTATGTGACTGAGTTAATAGAGCAGTTTTCTTTTAAAATAATCATTAATATATTTCATTTCTTCACATTGAAACTATGCCAGTTATTTACCACATCCACAATCCTACTTAAAGTTATTGTAAACTTCAGTTTTTCTTCTCTTACCCTACAATTTTCCTCACGTGTAAAATTGGGTAATTGTTATCAGCATAAAAATTCAAACACTGTGGCTCCAGTAAGCAGCTCAAACTCCAGAGTTAAGATCTCTGATTTCACGTCACCCCTTAAGAATAGGGGCTCCTGACTGGCAGGAGAAAAGTCCCTGTTCACACCATGGGTTCACTGCTGGCAGTACAGTTTACAGTTGGAGATCCCAAGAGATCTCTACCCCAACCCCACCATAGCTGACCTTTTTTCACCAGGCTTCTCTGGTCAACTTCTGGGATTGTGAATTGGGATAAACCTCGTTTGAAAGCGTAGAAGGGAGAGGAAAATAGGTTCATTTGCCTTGTTCTATCTGGAAAAGGTCAGAGTGGACTGGCTGTAGTGTCAGGGTTAGGGGAAGTGGTGCACGGGAGACAGGCAGGAAGGAAGGGATAATTTAACTGAACCCAATTTGAACCTTTAAGCAGTTCACTTCAGGGACACCACTGACGTCAAAGCTGTTTCTTATTTTATAAAAGCCAAGCTGTCTGATTTAAGTGGCCCCTCTTACCTTCTTCCAGCCCAAAGTGCTGGGTCATGACCCTTTGGTGGATTGTTGTTTATAACCTTAGTTCAGGTGAAGGTTTTCCTAGGATTACTTACCCCTTTCTCTCTCTTGTCAGATAGGGCTCCAGTAGGAGGACTAAATGACAGAGAAGCTAAAGAAAAACTTAAGAATCACATCTGATTAGTTTTATATTCTTATTCCATCAGATTCCGTATCTTAAATAACCACCTCTCCTACAGGGATTTGATGCCTTCCCCAAATTTAAACATTCCTTTCTCTGTCCTGTTTAACATCAGTATAAATTTTTAAAATTAAATTAGGTTTTAAATAATTGCTGAGATAGTCAATTTTACAGCTGTGTATACACAAGATTTTTTAAAAACCTGTATAATATACAGTGAACCTGATATAGAAGTATGTCGGGCTTGGAAGGTATGAGCTTTTACTTTGCATGCAGACTTGTTATACAGCACAACATTTCCCCTGTTTTCAATCTGTGTCCATCATCATAGTTGAAATAACTATTTTTAAACTTAAATGTAATTAATTAATATATAGTGCATTATTAGGTTCAGAGGAAGAGTTCAGTGATTCATCAGTCTTTATTTAACACCCAGTGGTCATTACATCATGTGTCCTCCTTAATATTCATCACCCAGTTATCCCATCCCCCTACTTCCCTCCCATCCAGCAGCACTTAGTTTTTTTCCTATGATTGAGAATATCATATAGTTTGTCTCCCTCTCTGATTTTGTCTTGTTTTATTATCCCTCCCTTACCCTATGATCTTGTTTTGTTTCTTAAATTCCACATATGAATGAGATCCTATGATAATCGTCTCTCTCTTACTTTTTCACTTAGCTAATACCCTTTAGTTCCATCCACATCCTTGCAAATGGCAAGATTTCATTTTTTGATGGCTGAGTAATAGTCCATTGTATATATACACCACATCTTCTTTATCCATTCATCTCTCAGTGGCCATCTGAGCTCTTTCCATCATTTGGCTATTGTGGACATTGCTGCTATAAACATTCCTCCTATTTCTCCATTTTGTAGGTGAGAAAGCTGAAGGACAGAGAGGTCAAGTGTCTTTCTTTCCTTGCCTTTAGATTGACTAACGACATTTTAGCATCCTGCTGAAAATCCAGTTGAACATTAACATCCAGGTCATTCCTGCATCCATCCACTTTCTTAGTAAGCTCTTACCTTCCACCTATTCTGGAAATCTCCAGGTGATTTCCAAGTGCTTCAAGCTTGAAAACGATGTAAAAGAAACTGGTGTGTCCTTGGTGGACTTTAATCCACATAGAAGACCTGTCCCATAACTAGGAATCAAGTCCAAGGCAAAATATAAACAGTATGGATTCAAACTCCACCAGGACGTGGAGTTGGTCAGAGTGTTGCATTTTGATCCAGTACCTAAAGAAAAGAAGCACCATTTTGGGGAGACAGGAGGTCATTCTTCCCAAGCAAGGGCATAGGACCCTACAGTGTTAGTAGGTAAGGAGGACTGACATCTCCCAAGTGGGATTGGAAATCCCACACTGAGAAATAGTGGCACATGCTTCAAAGATAACATATAAATTTAATAGCAGTGGGGGAAAAAAGCAATTTAGCTTCTTTTAGTTTCTGACTTGGACAGAGTAAAATGTCCACATGTCTCCACATCTCTAAATAGGCCCAGCCTCAACACTGAACAGGAAATCAAAGGTACTTCAAAGTTGTCTGGACTTGTATGCTAAATATTTCAAGCTGATAATAACATCCTAGAATACTATTAAGATGTAGGAAATCCACTTTGATTTTTAAAGCAGTTTGTTTCTTATTGATGAGAAAGGGGTTCATAAATCTAGCTGACAAGCTGAATCACCTGGGAAGTGTTTAAAAAGCTATTCCTTGGTCCCCCACCCAGATGTTTTGATTCAGAAGGTCTTGAATAGGGCAACTGAATGAGTATTTTTAACAAGCTCCACATGAATTCACATAATCAGCCAGGTTCAGAAATGCCCTGTAATGGAGGGCTCAGCATTACACAGGTCTGTTAGCTGCTCATATCTACATGTTAGAAACTTGAATGATATACTGATTTCAATTTTAACTGTCTTATTACACTTTAGGAATGAAAAGTAAAGTGTCCTGTATCATTACTTCCTCAGGTTGGCATATTTTGACTTTCTAATAAGTGAGCTTGTAAATGTTGTTTGAAGTGATTTAGATTTCTTTTCTTTTAGGTAGAGAAAATTAGACACTTTTTTTTATTTCTAAGGGAAAAGTAATCTACACAAATAAAGTGATATACAAAATCTGTGCTCATAAGATGGAAAAACTTGATTTTTTTTTTTTTTTGCCTTTAGTGTATACAAGCAATATGATGGTGCACTCTTTAAAATGAGAGTAATGATGGGGCCAATTCCATAGATCAAGTAAAAGATTTATTGTAAGCCATCTGGTATAATTTCTGGTATATAGTTAGGATTTCTAAATAATAGTGCTTACTATTATTATATAAGAATCTCCTTAATGTCTTCCACAGACATCAAGACCTGACTGGACCAGATACATAAAATAATATGTAGATATGCAGGAAGGATAGATGGGTGAAATAAAGGGTCTCATTTGCTAAGGACCATTTTACTGTTGCAAACCTGTTGGTTCTGCTCAAGTTGTAGCCTATTTGAATCAGCATAGCCTTAGGCAGTTCATTGCAAACAGTATTGCCTTAAGGAAATGACCAAGTGGTTACATTAGATTTGGAGTAGGTCAGGGTTTAAGAACAATTTTGGCATGAAGACCAGAGTTTAATTTTGCTAAGAATCTCAGAACTATTGCACATTCTTTGGTCAACCAGGGACATACTTTTGTCCCCTGGGAAATGTCCCATATGAAAGATGAGTTTGGTTGTGTGGGGTTCCTTTCACCTAGTGGCACATTCCTAGGCCATTCTGCTGTCATCACATAAGCCTCCAGAACCTGCTTTTGGTTTCACTGAATTCATGACAAACCATTGTCCTAACTTATTTTCCTCATTATTTCTGTCCATCTCATCTTGTAACTTTGAGGTTGGTTTTTCTGTTTCCATCCTGATGCTGCCATGAAGTCTTCACAGTTGGTACTGACCTCTGACTTGGACCCTTACCCACTTCTTCCTCTCATCTCAACACACATCCAGTTCTAATCTAGGATAATCAAGAACAATATAATCTAAATCCTGAGAGTAGACTTGCTAAATGTTAATAGCAAAATAAGAGCTGGAGAAGAACAGAACCATATGCTGTTCAGACAGCTTTTTGTCTTACTCAGAGCTTTGAGGTTCAAGCAGAGTGAACTGAGCTAGTTCCTCCTCTCTGTGCTAACCTAGGCTGTCTGTGCCATTCAGGATTGTTTTAATTATAGGCAATAAGAATGCTATTAAAACTGACTTAAACATAAGAGGGAAGATTTTGTCTCAAAAAATTGGAACATCCAGGGTAGTACTTGACTCAGGAATGGTTGTGCTCAGGTGCTTAAAGAATACTGTGGAGACTTAAGCTCACTCCCTTTTTGAGCTGGGAGGGTTGACTCCATCAAGGTTCATCTATGTTGTTACCAATGGCAAGATTCAGTTCATTTTTATGTCTGAGTACTACTCTACCCCCATGCTGGTGTGTGTGTTTATCCGTCAGTATTATATAGATAATCTTTATCCATTATATTCATCAAAGGGCATTTAGGGTTTTTTTTTTTTTTCATATCTTGGCTATTGTAAATAATGCTCCTGTGAAAATGGGGGTGCATATATCTTTTCAAATCAGTGTTTTTGTTTTCTTTGGTTAAAATACCTGGAAGAGGAATTGCTAGATCATATGGTAGTGCTATGATTTTTTTGAAGAACCTCCATATTGTTTCTCATACTGGCCGCAGTAATTTACATTCCCTCCAACAAGTGTACAAGAATTTCCTTTTCTCTACATTCTTTCCCAACATTTCTTATATCTTGTTTTTTGGTGACATTCTAATAAGTGTTAAATGATATCTCATTGTAGTTTTGATCTGCATTTCCCTGGTAATCATTGATAGTATTTTTTCACATGAATGTTGACCATTTGTGTATCTCCTCTGGAAAAGTGTTTATTCAGGTCCTGTGTCCATTTGTTAAATAGGATTATTGGCGGGGGGGGGGGATGCGGTTTCTTTTTTTCAGATTTGTTTTGCTATTGAATTAAATGTATTCTCTCTCTATTTGGGTTATTGGATATATGATTTGCAAATATTTCTCCCATATAGTAGGTTACTTCATTTCATTAATGATTTCCTTAACAAAAAACACAACAGATTTTTTGTTACTGATTTTGTATCCTGGAACAACTCATTTATTCTAATTGGATTATATTAAATTTTTTGATGCAGTCTTTAAGGTTTTCTGCATATAAATTTATGCCATCCAATAATTAAAGCAGTTTTATTCTTTTCCTTCCAATTTGGGTGCCTTTTCTCTTTCCTGCCTAATTACTCTGGATAGAACTTCCAATATTATGTTGAATAAAAGTGGTGATAGTGGGTATCCTTGGTAGTGATGTTAGCTGTGGTATTGTCATATGAGGCCTTTATTATGTTGAGGTATTTTATTGCTATACCAACTTACTGAGAGCTTTTATCCTAAAAGGATGTTGAGTTTTGTCAAGTGCTTTTTCTGCATCTATTGAGATCACATGATTTTAATCCTACTTTTAACTAAAGTGGTGTATCATGCTGATTGATTTGTGGATGTTGAAACATCCTTTAGTTACTGGAATAAATCCCACCTGGTCAAAATGTTCTTGCAATGTTGAATTTGGTTTGCTAATCTCTTTCTTAATATTTTTGCATCTATGTTCATTGGAGATGCTGGCCTATAATTTTTTTATGGGTCTTGTCCATTTTGATTATCAGGGTAATGCTGGCCACAGGGAATGAGTTTGGAAGCACTTGCTTCTCTTCAAGTTTTTGAATAGTTTGAAAAAGGTTGGTATCAATTCATCTTTGAATGTTTGGTAAAATTCTCTAGTAAGGCTGTCTGGTCCTGGACATTTGTTGGTTGAGATGTTTATGATGACTGATTTAACCTCCTTATTAGTAATCCATCTACTCAGATTTTCTATTTCTTCATGGTTCTGTCTTAAAAGGCTGTATGTTTCTAGGAATTTATTCATTTCTTCTAGATTTCAATTTGTTGCTGTATAATTGTTCATAGTAGTCTTATGATCCTTTGTATTTTTGTGGTATCTGTTACAACTTCTTTAATTTCTGATTTGAGTCTAGCTGTTTTTTTTTTCTTAATGAATCTAGCTAAAGGTGTATGTTTTGCTTCTTTTCAGAGAATCAGCTCTTCATTTGATTAATCTTTTATTGCCTTTTTAGTGTTTGTTTCATTTATTTTCTCTCTGATCTTTATTTTCTTTCTTCTAAATTAGCTTCATTTGTTCTCCTTTTTCTAGTTCCTTGAGATGTAAAGTTAGATTGTTTGAAATTGTTCATTGTTCTCATTTCTTGAAGTAGGCCTCTATCACAAAGACATTCCCTTTAAACTGCTTTTTGCTGTACCCTATAAGTTTTGGTATGTTGTATTTTCATTTTTTCGGAGGTATTTTTCTATATCTCCCCTGATTTATTTATTAACTCACTGGATATTCAGTAGCTTTTTTTTTTTTAAATCTCCACATATTTGTGATTTTTCCAGTTTTAATCTTGTAATTAATTTCTAGTTTCATACCATTGTAGTCAGAAAAGATGTTTAATAAGATTTCTGTCTTAGATTTATTGAGACTTATTTTGTAGCCTAACATATGATCTGTTTTAGAACTTGTCCTTTGTATACTTGAGAGGAATGTGTATTCTGGTTTTGGATAGAATGTTCTATATATATCAAGTCTATCTGGTCTAGTGTGTTGAGGCTGCTATTTCCTTATTGATTTTCCATTTAGGTGGTCTGTCCGTTGATGCCAGGTGTTAAAGTCCCTTACTATTATTATGTTGCTGTCATCTTCTCCCTTTAAGTCTGTTAATATTTGCTTTATGTATTTGGGTTTTCTGATATTGGATGCATAAGTATTTTAAAAATGTTATATAATCTTGCAGGACTGATCCTTTTATTATTATCTGATGCCCTTCTTTTTCTCTTACTACAGTCTTGATTTTAAAGTCTATTTCATCTGATGTAAGTATAGCTACCCTAACTTTCTTCTGGTTTCCATTTGCATGGAAGATCTTTTTTTATCCATTTACATTGTGTGTGTCCTTACTTTTGAAGTGAATCTCTTACACAGCATATAGATGTTCTTTTTTTCTTAATCAGTCACCCACTGTATGTCTTTTGATTTGAAAATTTAGTCCATTTACAGTTAAAGTAATTATTAATAGGTTTGTACTTATTGCCATTTTGTTAATTGTTTTTTGGCAATTTGGTTCTATGTTACTTTCTTCTTTGGCTCTCTTCTTTTGTAGCTTTAGGGCTTTTCTTAGAGTTATGGTTAGATTTATTTCTTATCTTTTGTGTATCTATAGATTTTTGCTTTTTGGTTACTATGAGGCTTAGACAACTACCTATACTGATAACAGTCTATTTTATGTTGATAACTTAAGTTTGAACACATTATAAAACACAGCATTTTTACTCCTGCCCCACATTTTGTTTTTGATGACAGACTGCAATAGCTGGTGCCATTCTTGGAAGTATCAGGTGAGATCAACCCTCCTAGAAAGATGCGGACTGAGAATTAGGGCTATTTGACCATGGGAAACTAGGATGTTATTATAGGAATAATTATGCAGACAAATCCTCAGATGCTCACCTCTCTTTCTACTTCGGTTATATTTCCCTAACTTCATCTATACTACTGTCTTTATGGAGCATCTAAAGAATAAAACCGTCTCTACTTTTTTTGCATTTTTCTATGAGTATGACACATCAGGGAAAGAGTATTGTTTATATACAAACAGATTTGAAATGCTTATAATCAGGAACTTTCCACATTTTGTGTTCTCCTGTTTTGAAAAATCTGGCTTTCAGAGTGTTCATATAAGCAGATGGCTTCATATAAATGCTCAAGAATTGAAGTTCTGCAACAAAAAAGCAAAACAAAACAAAAAACCACAATGGTATGACTTCACCTCAAAAATACCCACTAATACTTGCCACAGTAACTTACATTAAATCAAAAAGCAACGGGAGGCAATTAAAGTACATATAGGATGGGATTTGTTAAACACAAAGAATTTAATATTCATGGGTTTTTTAAGTTCATTCTAAATTTCTTATTACAGTGTGTTTTGTGAGGAGGTGTGAGAAATGCTTTGTACTTTCCAGAAACTAAATATTTCATGGGGAGAGAATATTATCTTTACAACTTGTTAAAATGTGAAATAAATGGACTATTTTCTTCGGAGTGGAAAGGCTGGTTGACACCTTTCCTCATTTACGTGTAAGAGATATTTTTTTTTTCTGAATTAGGCATAATGGGAAACTCCCTAATAGGATATGTTGATAATTCCAAACTGATATAAAAAACTCATCTACTGAATGTTTAGACAACAAAATGAGCTTGGTTCCCACAGCCTCCCTCTTGATGCAGTTTAAAATTTCTAAAAGCCATTTATTCCTCTATACCCTCTAAGTTATTCCAAGGACAGAGATATTTTCTCTTTGTGGTCATAGATGAAATAGATTTAGTGCTTTTAGGCTCAAGTCACATGAATATGAACTACAAGACATTTCAAGAAGTCAGTGGACCAGCACATAGAGAACCAACAGCAGATTGTAAATATTATAAATATGGACCAGTCCAAGGCTCTTTGATGCCTTATAAGTAAATTTAGCCATATCCTGTTGACTCCTCCCACCACAGTTCAAGTGACCCCCATGGATTATTCTCTAAGATTTTGCTTTGACTCTTTTTACAGCAAAACATTGTACAAAATCTTAGAATGTACTTATTTCTTTAATTATCTCCTGATAAGATCTTCAGACCTTTGGTAGAAAAATTTGGTGCCTGCTCTTTGTTGGTTGAATGAGTAAGTGGACAAGCATTTGAAGTTAAACAGGAGCAAATTCAGCCTGAGTAAGACAGAAGTCAACTACCTGTCATTGGTAAGAACTTTTGAAAGTGCTAGCATTGCTGAGTAATGTGTAGAGCACACTGTACTTGCAAATTTACACATGAAAGAAATAAAACAGGATTAAGTATTTTGTGGATATTTTTATTGGTACACATGAGTCCCTATTCAACTAAGTCATGTTCAAGGAAAGTTCTTAGGGCATTAGAATTTGAAAAGTGTTTCTCAACTCCAGTGATATTGACATTTTAGTCTGGATAATTCTTTGTTGTGGGAGGCTGCCCCATGGACTGTAGGAAGTTGAGCAGCCTCTCTGACTTTCTATACACTAGCTGCCAGTAGCCCTCTCCTCCACCAATTGTGATAACTAATAATGTCTTTGGACTTTGACCAATTTCTACTGGTGCAAAATGGGAGAAGAAGATAATCCTAGGCAGAGAACCACCGGTTTGAAACTATCACAGATACCACACGTGTCGTTTTCAATCACCTGTCATGAAATACTCTAACCAGAACATCAATAAAATTCATCATTTATCCTACAACGCTGAGCTCAGAAGAAATTGCAGGGGTCATAATCATCTGACCATACACTTAGATGTGGTGGAAATAAAACTTCCTGGAGGGGGACAATTTTATTCTATTTTTATTATGATAACTTCCTCCAGTCCTATTCCATCAGGGTGGCAGAAATTTAATCATGGCCGTTTGACAATCCTCCCCAACCCCCACCCAGAATATTCCAAGTGCCCAGGAATTAGGGGTGGAGTCCAACATCATTTGCCTTTACTGATATCCTTTGAAATGTCCATCATTCCATCTGGATCTCAACCATTGGTCCTTGTTGGTACATGCTAAATTGTTCTTATTCCCCATCCTCAAGTCTCCTCAAGATTTAGCTAGTCACTGTGTTACTCTTCTCTTCTGCTATTTTTAGACACAAGGAAGTCTTTCTGATGCTTTTACATTATTGTGAAAGACGAGAAATTTCACAGTCTAAACAATTGGGAAAGTTGGAATAAAGGGTGAATGTTATCTAAGATGGCTACAATTAGGGGCCATTTTTGTGTTCTAAGAACCTTTTGGTTAAAGATGGGCTAATACCATATTCTATATGATTTTCCCTTCTTTTTTCCTCCATCAACACTGGCTTTTGAGTTATTTTCACTTTTATTTTGTAATAAGTTTCTATAACCAGAGCTTTTAGGAAGTTACTATCTCTACTCTCTCTGAAGGGTATCTAGTTTAGTTATTCTTAAATCAGATCTAAATGAATTCTTGTGCCCGCAGCCTGTTCTTCCTTTTCTATCCACTCCCACCTCATCTCTACCCCTCCTCCTTTTACTTTCCCTCCTCCTTCTCCTCTTCCCCCTTCCTTTCTCCATCCCAACTATGTTCTTGACATTTTGTCCATATTCTAAAGTATCTCTGTTAGTATTCCTATTCCCCATCCTCACCCTTCTGGATGGTACTTACAAGTAATAAAAATTGATAGTGGCTAGCCAGGCACAAGCATTTTGTTATTTCAGTAGATCCCCTAATTTCTCTGACTTCTTAGAAGAACATCCACTGCAAAAGACCAAGGCAGAAGTTGTAAGGTTTCTCTGACCTAGCCTTAAAAGTCACACAACATCACTTTCACTGCATTTTATTGGTTATAAATGAGTCACTCCATATAAGATGAGGGAAGTTAGGCTCCATGCCTTGCTGGGTGGGGAGTGGCAGAGTCATGCTACAGAAGAGCATATGGGATGAGAGATTCTGTTACCACCATCATTGAAAAATGCATTCACCACATCCATGTTTGGATACTGGCCCTGTTGTTTGCTAGTTGACTATTTTTTTTTCTTTTCCTTTCAGAGCCCAAGCACCCAAATCTCTAAAATGAGAGTTAACCTCTATTATAACTAATTTCTCTCCTATTAATAAAAAGTTCCTGTTTCTACAGAGACACCACATAACCCAGGCTATGCCTTCCTAAAGTTTAAACAAGTCATTCATCATGTTTAAAAAAAAAGGGCGGGGGGAGAAAAATTCTGCCATTTTGATGAATCTACTGTCAACAATTAATTCAAATATAAAATTTAAAAGGAATCTGAAGGTCAGGGTTCCCCTAGAGCATTGGCTTATCTGTAGCATTTTTTATATAATTTTCTAAGAAAGCAGTACACCTAACTATCTTGACTTCAGCTATTTGATTGATCAAATACCTTTGTGTTTAAAGATGAATAGCTATATGACAGGAGATGAGATAGAAACAGGAAGACAGCTTGTTAATACTGTGTCAACTCTAATTCTTTTTCTTTTAAGGTAAAATAAAAGGCACTTTTAATAACTACTACTAAACTTAATGCCTCTGAATCAGGGCCAATCATTTCCTTTTTAAACAGAAGATCATAAAGAATAGTCTCAACCCTTAATATGTAGGTAGATTTAAAGTTTTAGAAGGCTTATTTTTCGACATTTAAGTGGATGGATGACATAATTACTACAAGCACAGATATGTTCCAGGAGACCAACGTATTATGCCCAGAGCATAGCAAATACAGTCAAATTTACTTCCTATAGCTGTAGGCTATCATATGTCAGTAAATGCATTGCTAAAAAAACAATAAGTATAATAATTCTTCTTATTCTGTTCTCTTACAAACTGGAGTACTAATTGTTGAACTGGTCATCATAGGCTGGAATCAAATAGGCAGAGGATGGAAAGATAAGTCAGTTAATTTTTTTTAAAGATTTTGTTTATTTGAGAGTGAGAGCAAGCACAAGTGGGTGGGGGGAGGAGCAGACAGAGAAGCAGACTCCCTGCTGAGCAGGGAGCCCAACTCGGCTTGATCCAGGACTCCAGGATCTTGACCTGAGCTGAAGGCAGATGCTTGAATGACTGAGCCACCCAGCCGTCCCAACAAGTAAGTTTAGAAACATTATTTCACAGAGTTGTCAAGAATTTCAGTATCTTGACAATATGTCTCAGAGTCTTAAATGGTATTTTCTTTATAACAACTATTTTTCTCTTTGAATTTTATCACTAATAATAGGCAATTGTTAAGACATTTATTTACTCCTTGACCTCAAAACCTAGGGCAAATAAGCAAATAACATTTATTTTAAAAGTTAATATGAGGTGTGCCTGGGTGGTGGCTCAGTCAGTTAAATGTCTGCCTTCTGCTCAGGTCATGATCTCAGGGTCCTGGGATCAAGCTCCATGTTGTGATCCTTGCTCAGCAGGGAGTCTGCTTCTCCCCCTCCTTCTGCAGCTGCCCCTGCTCATGTGCATGCGGTCACTTGCGCTCGCGCGCGCTCTCTCTCTCTCTCTCTCTCAAGTAAGTAAGTAAGTAAGTAAATAGATAAATAAATAAAATCTTTATAAAAAAAGATAATATTTCATGTACAGTTGACCTTTGAACAACACTGGTTTAACTGCATGTGTCCCCTTGTATGTGGATTATTTTCTAGTAAATATAGTACTATAAATGTATTTTCTCTTCCTTATGTTTTTCTTTTTCTTTCTCTAGCTTACAAGAACATAGAATATAATACATAAAACATAATGTGTATTAATAATTGTTATCCATAAGGCTTTCAGTCAATAGTAGGCCATTGGAAGTTTAGTTTTAAGGGAATCAAAATTAAACAGTGATTTTCAGTTACACAGGGGATCAGCACTCCTAAACCCAGTGTTCTACAAGGGTCAACTGTAATTGGAAAAACCACTATATGTGAAGAAGGAAAATTGGGAAAGCCTGGCTTGGAGTTTGCAACTCATTCACTTTGGGTAAGCACCTATCCTACCCAAGCTACAGTTTGCCTATGTAAAACTCTGATCCCTTCCAGTTCTTAAGTTCTACCCCTATTAAATTGTCCTTACATAGCAAGTCTTCCTGGTGATTAATGTCGAAAGAAATGCTCACCAGCACTAGCCCCTGGGCACACATAATTTTAAACTCTCATTTTACCCTTACCTTCTTAGCTCAAGAGTTGATGCTATAAACCCATTTAGGAAACTGAAATCTGGGCAACCCACGTGGCTCAGAGGTTTAGCGCCGCCTTTGGCCCAGGGCATGATCCTGGGGACCTGGAATTGAGTACCACATCAGGCTCCTTGCATGGAGCCTGCTTCTCTCTCTGCCTCTTTCTCTCTCTCTTTCTCTTTGTGTCTCTCATAAATAAATAAAATCTTTTTTAAAAAAAGAAAAGAAACCTGAAGTCTTCAAATTAAACATGTTCATATTTATAATGGCTTAAAAGTACTGCCTGTTTATACCATGAATAGAAGGAAAAACAGAACTTGTTTACATACTGAGCTTCTTTTGAAGCTAATTGCCCTCTTTTTTGAGAAAGAGAGCATGCACATGTGAGGAGGGACAAAAAGAGGGGGAAAAGAATCTCAAGCAGGCTTCACACCCAGTGCCAGCCCAACAACATGGGGCTCAATCTCACAACCTTGAGATCATGACCTGAGCAGAAATCAAGAGTTGGATCCTTAAGAGACTGAGCCGCCCAGATGACCCTCAAGGTAAATGTCTTGAACAGAGAGATGAATCTTGAGAAATCATCTTTTCATTGTAGATATAGAATTCCTGTATCATACCTTGTTTGAATCTTGGACTGTAGCATCCTCTGAGGTATACTAGGTAGAGAGAATTTTATGTCTTATATTGTTGAGTGATTATTTTTTTAACTGTTTTAAAAATATGGAATCAAATTCAGAACTATATTTGAGTACAATAGAAACCCAAGAAAAAAAAATAGTAAAAAATCCAGCATGATTGTTAGAGAAGCCCAAAAGAGAAATAGTATGACATAGCATGTGAAGGATTGTATAGAGGGAAACAAACTCTGCAATTGTGGATGGGGCCAGGTGGGGATTGGCATATGAAACCTAGCTGTGTATGTGACAGTACCAGTGATACCAGATCCCTTTTACTTTTTTTCTTCATAGGTTTATAACCTTCTAAAAATAATTCTTTGTAGCTCAAGGTTCAGAAAGCTTAATTTGCATTAATACATAATGTGTGGTGAATGTGAATATCAGAGCTTTTTATCTATGCCTCTGAGAGGGAAGAAGAAACAATAACCAAACCCGATAACTAGCTCAAAAGACAGACAGGTAGGGCATTCATTTTCATTCCCTTTTGCTGCGGGAGGAGGATGGAGGAGGCTGAGGCATAGCATGATTATTCTCTTGCTTTTTAGGAGAATACCTAGCAAGATACTCAAGGAGAATGGAAGGATATTGTAGGAAGCACTCTTCTCCACCTCAGGCCAACCCATGATAAGTGGTTTGAACTTCAGTTGGTTCCATGTTGTGAAGTCTCCTATGGGAGACTTTGCTTTGTAGACAGAAGGGCAGGGCTCATAATTAAAAGTTGGAAATTAAAGGAATTCTAGGTTATTATAGATTTTGAGAAGCCTGCCCATAGAGAAGCTGTCCTCCCACCCCATCCCTCAACCCAAACTTCATGCCCTAACCTCTGGGGAACAGATCATGTGGTGGTGGTGGTGGTGGTGGTGGTAGCGGTAGCTGTGTCCTTTTGGGACCTCTTCAACATCCACAAATCATGCAGCCTTTCATACTCGACTGAATATAAATTGGAGATTATGCCCACAACAAGCCCTCAGAATAAAAGGTATGAATTTATCCTGAGGTCTTTATAAAATGTTTCACATGTAAAGCAGTGTCATGGTCACTTCATTTTAAACAACCAAGAATCCTGTTTGGGTGAAACACATCAGCCTAATACATCCTCCCTCCATTGATGCTGGTTTTGAATACCTATAGAGCCATGTGAGAAGAATTCATCTTTTAAAAAAGAGATGAATGTTAACATGCTGTTGGATTTTGCTGGCTAAAAGACTTTTGAAGATTATTTGCAAAAACATGGAGCAAGTGCTTGTGTTGTGGAGTCACAAACACTTAAAGGATGAATAAGTAATGAATCCTAACGTTTAACAAATGAGTGCTTAAGGCTTGACTTAAATTTTCCAGTGGTATTATTTTACAGGGACTCAAAAAGTCAGCATCTCAAATGGAAATAAAATGATACTCTGGAAAATTCTTAGCTGATGAAAGTATGGTTCTCTTGATAGTGAAGACAGATTTAAAAGATGCAGGTGGAATTTCAATAATACTGTTTGAAAGACGAGTAGTACTTCTGAAGGTAGTATATTGTGGGTATAATAGTTTTACATCTTAAAGTAAGAGATGAAATATCCTAAATCTGTACTTAATCATTTAATCTCCATCCCTAAAAACAATCTTCATCCTTTCTATGTTCAAATCAGTCAAGAAGTTTTTCTAGTGTTACTGGCCTGGGGGGGGGGCGGCGGGGGACAACAAACGATTGACAGTCTCATTATTTAGAAGCCCTGGTTGATTACCTATTTCTCCAGTTAGGTCGGAAGTGTCCTAAAGTGTCTCCTTGTAAGTGAGCTAACAACCTACCTCACAAGCTGTAAGTTGACCAGAAAAACCAGATACTAGTGGGATCTGGGCCCATGAGGTGATGAGAATAAGGACTAGATTACACTCTACTGTAATTGTAAGAAAAATCCAGTCACAATTTTACCATGGGTCTGATTAATCCAGAAATCTATTTTGTAATTTCTAGGCACTTGAAAGGGAGATTATTAGTTGGCTAACAGTTAAAGTGATGGGCTCCATTGTCTTTTCTTCATTTACTGTAGTTGAGATGAAAGCTGGTTTTGCTTTTTTATTAGTGAAATGAAAGCCTGGGACTACTATCTCAGTATGCATTGATGAGCACTCAAGATAGACTGATGCAGCCGACGTTTACTCCAATATAAAGGAAAGGTAGATGACAAGACTTTGTGACAGAAGGAACTTACCTTTCTTGTATTCCAGTCAAAACTATAGTATGGGTTTATAGGCGAGGGGTCAATATTATTAAAGATTTAGGATGAGTTTTTGCCACTGTGATTAGTCATGAGAATATGAAATACGTAAATGTGATACATTGTTATGTATATACAATATAACTATGAAGGGATAGAGTGGAAGTTCTTTATGTGAATTTTTCTCGGGAAACCTCAATAGATTAGAGTAGCTATCTAAATAGTTATTAAAATGACAACATAATCTAGAGAAATTAATTAAGAGTAAATTAAAAGGTAACATGCAGAAATCTGGATGTGGATGTCTTGGGATATAGATGAAGGATATATCTGAGTAGGATATGTATGTTTGCATGAATGTGTGTTATTATCATGGACTGAGGCTTATTATTTAGTCTTGTTGAAAAATTCACTGCTTCTCATCAGACATTGGTTTGTACATCTGTGAAATGAAAGAATTGGCCTTAGGTAATCCTTAAGGACTATCAAACTCTGATGTCTGGGTCTTCCACTATTAATCAGCCATAGGAGCATGCTCTCTAATGAGCCCTCTGTAACAGTCTAATCCCTTACTTTCAAATTAGAAAATTAGGATGATTACAACATGGAATGCATGATATTTTTGTAGGTTTTTATTTGTAGCCTGAGGAAACGTAGACAGTTCTATTCTTTTTTTTTTTTTCCTTCATTAGTTTTTGAAATGATTGTGTGATTTAGTGGCTATAGCCAAAATGCAGTGATTTGGTTAATATTATTTATTGACTCTTAGTCAATAAAATTATCAGAGAATACTTAGGCCAATTCACACTGAGAAATATTTCCAAACTTTGAGACCATAGAGGCCAATTCACACTGAGAAATATTTCCAAACTTTGAGACCATAGAGATACATTGTGTTGTGCTTTTCAATCCATATAAATTGACATGATTAAAAGTAATAACATTTGAGTGTGATTATGAAGACTATCATAAACATTAATTAAGCAACAAATTGTGCCTTTGAGATCAATTTCTATTTATTTTCCTTGCAGATAAGAAACTTCTTTTAGGCATCTTTTCTTATCAATAAAGCAACTTAGAATAGGCCTTAAATACTAGAAGTAAACCAACTAGCAGGCTAGAGATTTCAGTTGCAGCAAGATAAATGAAATGAGATCTTGATATTAAAAAAATAGGTTAGAGAGAGCTGTATCTGCCAATAAAAGTTCTAAGCATTTGCATGAATAAAGATTTGACATTTTTCCTTTGAGGTTGTCCTTTTGAAATACAGTAATTATGACATTTTCATCTACATAGCACTTCCAAGGTGAACTCTAAGTGTCATTTAATTGCATTTGGATGATACCAAATACTCATGGGAGTTGTCAGAAAATATTTCATTAATAACTTTGGTATCCATTGGTTTTGGGCCTCAGAGCCTTTCTCCACTTATGTGCAAATGTGAAGTGATGTTTTTATTATGTCAAACAACTCTGTAGGATGGTGCTGAGTCCTGGGGAACCTACCTTTCTAGGCTTACCATCTTAACTGTAGATGATTTGCTATCTCACTTTGTATGTATCCTACTGGCTGATGAAGTGTGAACCACATAAGGAAGTAAAAATAATAGGAAGGATATATTTCAGAGTTACCCACACAGATATGTCTAGGACCAGGCAGGTATTACAGATACGTGGTGACATGGGTAACATGCCTTGTATAAGGGATTGAGACTGTCTGGAGAGTCCAGATTGAGGCACTGGTTGCCAGGAGTGACGTGGACACAGTATTGCGTGATCATTCATGTTTCAAGGAACTCAGAATCTCAGAGTTCTTTGGGCACTTGCTCAGTTTTTAAATGTTGGGAGCTAGTTCGAAGTGCAAATAAACACCTTGTGGGACAAACAGTACTTGTCTGTGGATCATAGGAATCCTACTCATAATCTTCAGTTTGCTAAAGCCTTGCAAGGATAAGTTACCTGACTTAGGTCGGTCCCAAGGAGCACAAATTCTATGAAATCAAACCATAGGATGTTGCCATTTTCATAACTCAAAAAAAGGTCAAAGCTAGCAATTTCCTATGGTTGAACTTAATAGTTGGCAGTTCCAAAATATTGAAATTGGTAGTTTGTACTGTAAGAACTAATGTGCAATTTAGATGAAATAGAAGAATAGCAGAAAGTGAGTTTTAAGGTTCTAAGGGATCTATTCTTGTTCTTCACTGATGAATTGGTTAAAAGCTGTGGACCTTCATAGACATCTGCACTTTTGCCTAATGTTGTGGGATACATGGAGAAGGGATTTATAAAACCTCAAAGTCAAGGATTTCATAGTTAGAAACTCTTGGTGAGCAGGTCCAAATACAGTTGTGCTAACTTGCCCAGCCTACCATAACGAAGTTCTAGACTAGGTGGCTTACACAAAAGCAATTTATTTTCTCAGTTCGGGAGGCTACAAGTCCAGAATCAAGGTATTGGTTTCTTCTGAGGCTTCTCACCCTGGCTTGCAGATGGGTGCCTTTTTGCTGTGAGCTCACAAGGACTTTTTTTTGTCTGCGCGCATGTCCCTGGTGTCCTTTTATGTATCTAAATATTCTTCTCCTGGAAGGACACCAGTCAGATTGAATTAGGGCCCATCAATATGAATTTTCATCTGAATTACCTCTTCTAAAGGCCTATCTCCAAATATAGTCACATTTTGAGGGAGGCATAATTCAGCCTATGACAAGTAGCGTGCTGATACATTTTAAACAAACATCTCTCTGGGAAGAAAAATCCTTACTTGTACCATTTGCCAACTTCTGTGGTGTAAATACTTCCACCATGGCTGATTTCAGGTTACCAATAGGACTTCACTGAACCTGACTTGGGACCAGAAGTGTGATGGCATACCATTCCATAGAAATTCCACCATCCATATGCAATAGATATAAATAACCTCAAGACCATAGATAGTAGTAAAATGTAATAAAATAAGAGATGAGATTTTCGTCTTTTCTATGATAAGCTCATTGGTTTTTTGCAAGGTAACACAATTTAATTTTTTAAGATATTTTATTTATTTATTCATGAGAAACAGAGAGAGAGAGAGAGGCAGAGACACAGGCAGAGGGAAAAGCAGGCTCCCTGCAAGGAGCCCGATGTGGTACTCAATCCCAGATCCCAGGATCATGCCCTAAGCTGAAGGCAGGCGCTCAACTGCTGAGCCACCCAGGCATCATAACCCAACTTAATTTTTAATGGCTGTGTTTAATGATCAGGTAGCAAAATTTCTGAAAATTTAACAGAGTTCTCAAGAGCTAATACGAACTAGCTCTAGCACACCACTGACTCCCATAGTTAAGTAGAATTTTATCATGAGGAATGGAAAAGTAGAACAGCTTCCTCCCAAATTTTAAAGGGAGAATCAATTGGACATAAATGATAAGACATGGGCAGAAGTAAGCAGGAAGAATCAAAAATAAATGAGAGGAGAAATGGAAGGGAAAGCTATTTAGATGAGGTAGTGAATTCACAGAGCATCATGGAAAGAGAGAGCCTTAGAGTGAGTTGACTTGAATCTTTGTCTTGGTGGCAAGGACAACAACTCTGAGTCTCAGTTTCTGTGCTCTAAAATATATCCCCTCTGTATGATTTCTCAGGTGACTCTCAACTCTAAAATCCTGGGATCCTATCACTTATTATATAATTGACAAGTCCTTTTCATTTTTTTTTAAGAGTGGGGGAGAGCAAGAATCTTAAGCACGGCTGGATCTCACAACCCTGAGATCATGCCCTGAGCCAAAACCAAGGGTCAGATGCTTAATGGACTCAACCACCCAGGCACCCCAAGTCCTTTTCATTTCTGTCTATATAAGCCAGAGACACATAGGCATGTATCTATCTCTTACATATGGTACAGTCACCCAGAAGATAAATTTAATATAAAGAAAAAAAATTCTATTGTCTCTCATAGTTAGCAAGATTTTTATCAAAAAGATTTCTTTTGAAACATTTTTTTTTCCTTATGACCCTCAGAGGCAAATATAAGTAACCTATTTAAATGTACGTTTGGCTTAGAAGAACCAGTATGTGAACTGTATCAGAAATGCAGGCAACCCCAGAGGGATTCTCCTTTCAGTTCAGTAGTTAAGCCTCAGTATATGGTTTATGTTTTGACTACATCACAGCAGGGTGTCTCGTTGCTGTACTCTTGAAAAGGTTTTTTAAAAAGAAACGAGTTTTATGCACTTAAGACCCTCTCGGGGGGGTGGAGGGTGAACAGGTCTTCTTTGGCTCATGGATTTTTCAGACTCTAACGCAAATGTGCCATCATCATCATTTCAAAACTGTTGTGTAAGTAGCTACATATTGACTAGAAATGAAAACAACCAGCTTTATAATATGTTGGTCACTCCACCCACCTCATTTTGTGATGTGATCCTTCCGCCAGTGCTTCTCAAAACATATTCCTGGACGGCAGCCTCAGCAGCAGCACCTGGAAACTTGTTAGGAATGCAAACTCCCAGACCCTCAGACCTGATGAATGAGAATCTCCAAGAGTGAACCCCAGGATTTGTGTTTTAATAAACTCTCAGGGTGACTCTGATATAGGCCAATGGAGAGGAGGCTCTGCTGTACAAAATTCCTCTCATTTGTTCATCACATTTTTCATCTCTTTAGGTCAGTGATGCGTAAAGTGAAGTCTTGAACCAGCAGCATCAGCATCACCTGGGAACCTGCTAGAATTGCAGCTTCCTGTACCTCCTTTATACTTCTTCCATTGAGAATTTTGGAGACAGGGTTCAAGAGGAGAGTTATTGCCCAAGTGTAACTTAAAATGGTGGGCTTGAATAGCTCCACTGGACTTGGGGAAGGAGGACATTAGTCTGGCAAAAACATATCTGTTTTGGAGATAGAGTGGAGGTAGAAGCAGGAGGAGGAGGAGTGAGAAATTATTTTGTGGTTTCAAGTATGTTGGAGTAAAGGTGAGTTGGGAGAGATGAAAGCTGTCCAAGAAGAGAGTCTTTCTTGTAGAAGTAGATTTGGCTGCCCCCTCTTCCTGATATTACTGTCCCCATTCCACTCTACTCCACCCCTTTTCTCTTCCAGTTCTGGCCTGTCACTGGTACGGGGGAGTCAGGACATATTTTCAACACCATCCTGGGGATGAGGTTATTTCTCATTCCCCAGAGGAAAGTCCAGGGGAGCACATTTAGATAGGGTCCCTGGAAAAATCCTGACTGCTGTGTATAGTAGCTCACTTCATCTTTCCTTTTGCACCTGTTTTAATGAGATGGTGCTGTTCAGCACTTGGGTTCTATACTTAGAGGGCATTTTGCAGAAGAGGATAGTATTTTGGAGAAGACCTGCTCACAGTCTGAAAGCTGAGTCTAAAATGCAACCCTTCTGTCCCCCAGTATTTTTCTCACTAAAATCCTTCCAATTCTCATAAAACCATAGGTCAGCATTGAGGAACCCAAGAGTCAAGTGACTGATACATTTTCTCCTCTTAGACAGCAGAAGCCCCTGCCCCCCCCCCCAAAAAAAGGGAAAAAATAGCAAGGATAAGAAATAAATTAAATGAATTGGTCTTGAGTTTGTCCCAAGTCTGATTTGCATAACTGCTTCAAAACTAGTGACCTGGGAATAAATTCCAAGTGGTAAGTATTTCCAAGTTCTTATAGATAAATGGCTCATGGGAGCCTTTTTCTTGGTCTTCACTGATGAGCCGCCTTAGCTTTTTAAAATGTGTGGCCAGTGGGGAGTTTACTTTTCTCCATGTGATTCTGACCCATTTCTCAACCACTTCGCCGACACCCTGAGGCACCATTTAGCACTCCAGGATACCTTGTGTATTAAAGATAATCCTTCGAGAGATCTGGGTCCATAAACCAGTGAATAAGTCACGTGTGGCACAGCAGTGCTGCTTTTCATCTCAGGAATGGGCAATAAGGGTCACGCTACTATTTCATCTAAATGGGAAAAGGAAATTAACATGGTACAGAGTAGAAGGCAGAAATCCTTTCATTGCATTTAGCTGCCATAGAACGCTAGGTCCGAGAAATCCTACCAGAGTGAAAATATCTGCTTGATATATGAGGCAGGGCACCTGAATTTGGGGATGCATGGAATATGGTGTCAGGCAAGACAAATCACATCCTTCAGTTGTAGTGCAGTTGGAAAGCCCTTTTATTCCTCTGAGAGACAGATATCTCATGCCATCAAATTGAGCTTTCAGTGCTAAGAATGGAGTCATGCAGGGTGATCAAGTAGATCATATTGCTGGTCAATACCTTTTCTATTATTATGTTACTGGAAAATAATTATTATCTTCTGCTTGAGCCTGTGTGAGATTGAGAAAGATCAGGGAGAGGGAAAATATTGCATTGTTCCACTTTTTTTTTATATATATATATATATATTCAGCCAGCAATGTGAGGTAAAGATGACTCTGTATTTTTAAAATCATCACCCTTTTGTCTTTTTCTGTGGTCATTAAGCTAGGTTGGGAATGTGATACTGGATTTTATAATTAAGGAAAGAGTATTGGACTTTTCAATATTTAATTCCGTATTCTCCCATAGATTTAATTTTGGTTAAAAACTTGAGATAATCACAATAATGTCAAAGATGTTTAACAAAATTGAGTGAGGAAAAAATGTTTGCAATTGTATTACATTATCTCATGCCTCCTCCTGATAACTATTAAATAAATTTGGGCTAGAAAAGTTTGGCTCTTTTCAGTTGGAGGAACTGAGGGAACATTCAATATTTTGTCACATAACTTTAAAGAAGTCCTACAGCTTTCTGGAAAAGCTGTGGAGAATATCAGGCCCTGTTGAGGACATGGCTTTTACTTGTATCATGTTCTGGAGCCCTCTCGAAACTATGAAATGTGTCTGTCTGCTTCTTATAATCCTAAAAGTATGTTCTTCAAAAACAAAAGGACTTGGAGTGTTTTCTTCTCATTTGTCTTCAGTGTTTTTTAGATACTCTAGTATTAGTTAACTTTAAACAAACCAAAAAAAAAAAAAAAAGCCTCTCTTTCAACAGAGATATCCAACAGAAAATCAGTCTGACAACTCTCCTGTGATTTTTATTCTGGAGGCTTCTTTCCAGTCACATTCTCTCATAGGAATATAGAAACTTTGTTTTAATCAACTTTTGATTTGGGGCATGATCATCTTTGCCATGAAAGACTGTCCCTTGCCTTGTAGGATGTGTAATCCTGGCTTCTACTCAATGAGGACCAACAACACTTATTACCACCAACCTGGGATAACTGGAATGTGCTCAGACATTGTCAGATGTGCCTCAGGGGTACAAATGCTTCCCTCTCCCCACCTTTACATTGAGAACCACAGGCAGTGCCACTTCCCTCACATACACACACAAGTGTGCATCAGTTCTCACACTATGAAGTTGTTAACAGCATAAATATATGGGGCAAGTTCTGAGCAAATTTAGTCATCCTCTTCCTGACCCAAGAACATTTCCTATAGATTCCCAGGGGAAGAGGGCTAATTGTTTGAAGGAAAGGATGGTTTATAAGCTTTACCACCCCCCTGGAAAGTGCCTTTGTTTTGCTGATACCTGGAGTAGGGGATTTGGGTAAGAAGGTAGGGAGAAGATACATTGCAAAGAGAATGCAGTGAAAACTGAGTAAGTTCATTGGTGTTCCCCTACTTTTGTGACCTCTCATTTCCTCTTAGCTAACGGATTGTCTCCCACCTCTCCCTCCTATGTAGCAAGTACATGGGGGCTAGTGATCAGGAAAAGAAGTCTCCATGGACAGGCTTGTTTCCATTAGCCACACCTGTGAATATCAAACTTTTTGCCTTCCCATGGTCTGAAGGACAACTAAAAAGAGTAGTTGTAAATAATTCCATGTCTTTATATACTTTTCTAACTCTTAATACATATTTAGGGGATTGTTAATGCCCAAAAAATAGAAACCAAAAACCAAACCAAAACGCCTGCGTAGAATCAGCATCAGGAAAAAATACAGTAAGAAAATTAATAAATTTGACTTTCCTTAACATGCTATTGTTACAATTAGTAACTTCTTATTCCTGGGAGATCTTGTCCTGATTAAAGCCATTAGAAGATTTTTTCTCCCCTAAGCATCCACACCCATCTACTAATCCTGTAATCGAGGCAGAGTGTCAAGCTAAAAATATGTTCTTTCCCCCCCAAAAACTATTAATAGGACCATAATTCACAAATGTACTAATTGTTTTTCTCACTGCTAACACTAGCTAGCCAGTGTTGGCAACAATAGCATTGAGATTGCATTGTAAAAGACTTCTGCAAAGAGCGAGCTGTCTTATTTATCTTAATTAACCTATAGTCGACATAATGGAGCCTGCCTTTCTACACCTTCCACTTACCTAATGCAAGAATGGTAAAACAAAGACAGTAAAAGCTAATGTCCCTATGGGCTATGATAATTAGCAAAAACACTTTTTTTCTCAAAGCCAGTTCCAGTCATTAGTTGAAGTGCTACATAAATGCTAAGTATCCCTTGTTGGTTTGTAAAGTTAATCCCATCCCAGGATGGGACTGGTTTATTGATTACCTGGATCTGAAGAGAAGCAGAGGTGAGAACTTAAGGCACTATTGCCTAGTCTAAAGGAAGGTTAACTTTAAACAACATTGATGGGCCATTATTCCCCTATCAGATTGGCACAGATAGAAAAGTTTGATCCTATACAGGTTTGTTCAGGGTATGTGGGAAACAGGCACTTTTATACACCAATGGCAGAAGTAGAAACTGATAAAACGTAGATGGAAGATGTTTCAGCAGGGGGCAGAAATTACAACTGAACTACCCCCTCCCTGCCCTTTGTTCTAGCAATTTGACCTCAGAATTTATCTTACAAATCTCACAGAAGTTCACAAAGATGTAATTCAAGGTTATGTTGTGGTTGTTTTATATTTGTTTGTTTTTTAACAAAGCTAGAAAAGAAAACTCAGTGGTCAATCATAAAAGAATATATTACCTCATGCCACGGATATAGTATTTTGTAACCCATAGGCACTCAGTGAAACCTGTTAAGTTGAATTGAAAAGTCACTCATCACACATCAGCTTGTCATTCATTCCTTCTACTCATTTATTATATATATATAAAGATTTTTTATTTATTTATTCATGACAGACACAGAGAGAGAGGCAGAGACACAGGCAGAGGGAGAAGCAGACCCCACGCAGGGAGCCCGAAGTGGGACTCGATCCCGGGTCTGCAGGATCACACCCCGGGCCAAAGGCAGTGCCAAACCACTGCACCACCGGGGCTGCCTGTATTATTATATATATTTAAAGACTTTTCACTCATTCATGAGTGTGTCTCATGAATGCCCACAGAGAGAGGCAGAGACATAGAGGCAGAGACATAGGCTCACTGCAGGGAGCCTGATTTGGGGCTTGATCCTGGGACCCTGGAAACACGACCTGAGCCAAAGTAAGATGCTCAACCACTGAGCCACCCAGGTGTCCCTCATTACTATTTTTTAGAGAAAGTGTGCTCATGGACAAGGGACAGGGGAAGGGCAGAGGGAAGAAATCTTAAGCAGGCTCTACACTTAGTGTAGAGCCTGACATGAGGCTTGATCTCACAACCCTGAGATCATGACATGAGCTGAAATCAAGAGTCAGACACTTAACTGACTGAGCCACCCAGGCCTTCTCATTTACTGAATTATAAAATGTGTTTTGATTGCCAGGCATTCACTTGGAGTTTTGCTACTAATAAACTTTGTGCTCTTGTTTTTAAATTAGTTGGATAGTTTGATGATGCAGATCATTTAATGCTTATATTTTGTTAATATTTGTTGACCAGACACTATTGTGAGGCTCTGGAGCCTTAAGGGGGAAAAGGGTCCTGTCACAAGCATTGAGGTAGACACAACATAGTCATCGCTGAGCTATTATAGAAGAACATTGCACTGACCTGGGTTAAGTCAGGAAAGCAGAGCCTGCAATTAGTGTAGGATAAAGGATTCATGCTAGGAATTGGACCGTAACTGTAGGAGGAGCAGGAAAGCAAATGTCTGAAAGAGGAAAAGGTGGTGAATCAGAGAGGTCACCAAGCAGTAAACGTGACACGAAAGCAGTTCCACTTTTCAAAATGGGACTGAGAAAGGAAGTGCACAGGAGGACTTAGGGCAGCTGTCTCTCTGCAGCTACTAGTTTGTGGCACCACTACCAAGCTTCAGTTAGGAGCCTTGGAACGCTGCCTGGCAACCAGCTGAATAGTCAGGAAGAGCAAGAGGTGAACCTGCAGGAGAGCAAGGACGAGCCAGGACTGCATCTAAACATAAGGCCTGGGGATCCCTGGGTGGCGCAGCGGTTTAGCGCCTGCCTTGGCCCAGGGCACAATCCTGGAGACCCGGGATCGAATCCCACGTCGGGCTCCCGGTGCATGGAGCCTGCTTCTCCCTCTGCCTGCGTCTGCCTCTCTCTCTCTCTCTCTCTCTCTCTCTCTCTCTCTCTCTCTCTCTGTGTGTGTGTGACTATCATAAATAAATAAATAAATAAAATAAAATAAACATAAGGCCTTCAGAAAGGAACGGCCATGGCTTCCTTTCTGCCTTCCAGGCCTTAGGCAGATTACTCTTGACCAACTAACTTGAACCCATGCAGAGAAGATGGTTCTGGGGAACAAATCTCAGCGTAGGGGCTTTGGCTCAATACAAAATGCCACAATAAACATTTGTGAGCTTAAGCCTTCCATCTCACATTACTGAAAAGCTTCTATTCAAGAAGAGTGTTCTCTCAGACCTCATCTCACAAGGAAGTTAAGCGTAGACCATTAAAATGTTGGTTGAAATCTGTGCCTTCTCAGGTGTACTGAGGCCAAGAGGTGCAGGACTCTAAAAGATGCTGTGTCGCCCTGAGGGTGTTATGAGCCTTTGCTCACTAGTTCACACTCAGGTCAAAGGATGATGTGTGGCTGTATCTCACACCTAAGGGGCCATGTTGGAAGGACCAGGGCATTATAGTTAATGACCTTTAAAAATGGGAGATTGTGCATAAGTATGCAAATCTCCAGTGTCTGTTGGAATCTGGAACACCTGGAAATGCTGGTCTGCTAATTCCATGTGACAATTTTTACTGGGCCTCAGTGGCTCCTGCTCTCTCCTGATTGCCATGGCCCTCGCTGATTTGAATCATCCTTTGATGCAAAGGCTGCACATCCTTTGCTGTTTATCATTTCACATGCCATATGTTTTTTGTAAGTGTAGAAATATTGATGGGTCAATGATAAAGCTGCTGCAACTTATTTAATTCTTACCATGTGCCAGGCACCCTGCTAAATACCTTAATACTTAATTTTTTCTTGAGTTTTCCTCACCTTTTCAGGATAGCTATTATTTCTATCTTATGGTTGAAAAACTAAAATTAAGGGCCTTCCTTGAGTTCAAAAAAAAGAATATAGCCAGCATTTAGGTAACAGGAAAATAGTATTACGTGAGAACCCAGGTTCATGAGTAGGGTCAGCAGACTTTTCTGTAAAGAGCAAGGTAGTACATCATTCAGTTTTAGCTCTGTGGGCCCTGTGCTCTCTGTTGTAACCTCTCAGCTCTGCCTTTGTCATGTGAATGTAGGTGCAGACAGTACATCAAGGAAAGGGGGTAGCTTATTTACAAAACCAGGCAGGAGCTGGGTTTGAACTGGAGACCAGTTTATCTACACAGGACCTGTGAGTGAATGTCACCACTAAGGATGGTTCTACCACAGGGGGCGGTGGATGTTGCTGCGTGGTCCTCCGCATAACCCTCCACAGTAGGTGCAACTGTATGAAATTACTGTTGGCAAACATCAGAGATTTCATGAAGCACCAGTGCCATGCCAATCTGTGGATGAAAATTGAACTAATGTTTGCTTTGAACCCTTTGTTACGTACGGTTCCAAATTTGAGTTGTTTCTGGCTCCATTTGTTTTTCAAACACATGAAATCCTAACCATGGGGGCCAAAGGAAAGGCATGCATACCAGAGGGCTCCTGAGAAACCAGAACAGCCTCCTGGTGGCAGCTGCATGAGTTAGGTGTCTTTAGTGGCCTCTGCTGTACAGAGAGCTGACGTTCCGCGGTGTTTGGAGGCATGTACAAAGTCACACTGCTCGTCCGCAAGGTGGAATTTGCAGCTGCATGTTTTTGGTCCTGTGGGCCAAGCTGTCTTTATTTTACTGTGTCAACATCTGGTGTACCTTTTCTGAATTCAGCATTATTAAGTATTTCCCTGAAAAAGGCAGACCCACAGTTCATCCTTTCTTTTAAATGTTATATTCTTCAACATTATTTATTGGGGGCCTACTGGGTGCCAGGCACTGGGAATGTGATGCTGAATGAGGTAGAAAACAAGCCTGGAGATCACATTTCAGTGGAAAGAGAGATTGCAAATATCTCTAAGTGACAACAGTCCCCGGCTAGCCCTCTGGACCTCAGGCTCACATGGGTACCGGACTATGGTGCGGACAGCATGAACTGCCTTTGTGGGCAGGGCCACTCTGGAGAGCAATGGGATTGCTAGGATGTCAAAAAGGTATCACTACAAGCCATACGGCCAACTGACTCTCGAGTGTGCTTGTTTGTGTTCAGGGTGGGGTATGGGGATCTGGCCAGATTCTTTGGTGTCTTGTCCAAGAGCTACATTCTTTTGTCTTATAAACTAAGTATTGTCTTCTAACCTCTGGTAATTTTAAGATCACATATGAGAGGTGTCAGGTAGGCTCTGCGGGGACGGGGATTTACAAAAGTTGGTGTGTGTCGTGGTTTGATCCCCCCACCCTTTTAAGATTACCGCTGGCTCTAAGAGAGTCAAGAACTCAAACTTGCATGAACTCTTCAACACCTCTCCAAATTCAACAAAACTGACATTTATAGCTTCGTTGAAGCGGAGACATGGCATTTGGCTTCAGATTGTTTGGACTGTAGAGTGTCAGTATAAATAGCTTTGATTGACTTTTGTATCGTGCACATCTGGAAGCAATCTATGGCATTCCAGCTAGATTAAAGAGCGTTTTAAAGGAATTTCTTTTTTTTTCTTTTTTTTTTTTCTTTTTTTCTGTTGGCCATGGTGAATAAAGTTTCAAAGAAGGTTTAGCTGCTGTTCTTAATGTAGACGGTGGTGAAGTCAAATTCAGGGCAAATGCTGGGGGGGCGAGGGGAGGGAAGAAAGGAGGGAGGTTTGTTTTGCCAAAAGAGCTAAACACAGAAGTGACTTTTCCTCGATTGTTTTGTTCACACTGAAATGAGAGATAAAAGATCAGACACCAGGAAGTTGCTATCACTACACAGAAACCATGAACTAAGTCGTTTTTAAAGAGAAGAATAGATTGACCCAAGAGAGGTGAAAATAGCTAAGTATGTGTCACTTGGCTCAACTACCAGAAGGGCTGGGAAGAAGCAGGAAGATAGACTTTCATTTATGGAAAATGTACTATGCTGTTCATTTAGCAAGTGCTTATGAGACACCATCTCCTTGCATCCACTGTGGTCTAGGTGACAGAGTAGGAGCAAGCAAAGATGAAGACAGACTTGTTCCCCTCGTGGAGCTTCTGCTCTGTCAAAACAGAGACTTGACAGACACAGCACTTTCCCCACACATTATTTAATCACTTTTGTGATGAAATAACAGTGGAGAAGTACAGGTGTCCTTGAGTGCCTATGGACCTAACTCAGAGGGATCAAGGACGTCCTCCTGGAAAGACCTGAAATTTGTAGACAAGACAGGAAAGGGTCCTACTTAACTGGAAAAGCAAGTCGAAGGAGAGAGAAGAAATAACATTCTGGGGGGGGGGGGGGGAGATGGTTGGATTTTTATTTTTAAACCTCTAGAGATGACAAGGAGCACCCCAGTGAAGTATTTTTCTCATTTAGACAGGGGAAATATGAGGCTCAAATTGGTTCTCGCCTCTCCAATTTCTCTATTAACTGCCTTCCTCACTGGACACTATAATCTACCTTAGAAGCCATTTAATCCCTTTGCCCTGGTAGTCCACATAGGTGAAGGCACGTCAGGTTACATCTCTGGGCCTCAGTTTCTCCATTTGGGTGATTAGGGGAACTTGACAGATGCTCTGTGAGTTGAACCTTCAAGGAAGACAAGATATCTATGTCAAGGAAGTAGTATGTAACATGGATCACAGATACAGATGGAAACAGTGCTGGTCACAGCATTTGAAGATGAAAAAAACTCTTGGATAAAGAGACTGAGAAGAACAGTATAATTCTTGGAGGCATGAGAATGTACTCTCTAGTTTTTCTTAGATAAGAAAATGAAATATCCATTATTAAATCCAACTCCTAAGCTTGGAGAGCCCAACACCCACACGTTGTTAGAGCTGTAATATATAGGTCATTGTGGTCCTTCTTTTTCTTTTCGTTGCTGAAGGAAAGTGATGAAGTGGTGCCAAGAAAGTGGCAAATTGCCCTAAAAATCACATAAAAGTGCAATTTAGCGCACACAGTTCTGCTGAAGAAAACCACCTTTGTTTCATTATTAGCTTCCCAGGGATTTCTTTCCTTGGTTGGCATTTAAGTGTGGAAACTTGTCCTTTTTTTCTTAACATAATGAGACAGTTCTTATGTTTTAAGAACAATAGAAAAAAGCATGAAGAGTGATCGATACATTACCTGAGATTTATTAACTACCAACTAGAGCCTTATTGCCAACCTTTGGGTATGATTTGGAAAGACAAGGAGGCATAAACCTCTGTTGTTTTAAGTAAGAATAGAAAGAAATCTAATCTCTGAGACCATAGGATGAAAAATGTTCTATTAGGGACTTGCTTTGCCTTTTTCCCCCCTAATTCAGGTTCAAGCTTTGACCTATAGACAAAGGAGCAGCTACTTTGCTTAAAGGATTTCGAACTAATAGGAAGGTAAATGCTGAAGTTATTTGTTGACCTCATTTCTGGCAGTATTTTCCCAGCTTCTGTTTCAGTCCTCTTCCCATTTGTCTGTACAGGCTTGACAAAAATACATCAGAATAACGCTGTGCTAATGTGATCCATATCCTATTTCATGCACTCTGCATTTGATTAAGAAGCATACATGAGACAAAATGGGGTGAGGTAGAGGGGGAAGTGACAGGCTAGGAGTGTGGAGTCCTGTTGACAATAGCAAGAGTTGATTGAAGTTTAGACCAGAATGAATGAAGACAGTGGTATGGTAGATTAGTAAAGCCTTTCTATTCTGTTGATGAGAAATAGAAAGGTGATTTTGTGTAAGCCTGATCAGAGGGAGTCTACAGTTCAAATGATGCATTCCCTAATCTATCAATGGTTTAATTCAACAAATAGTAAGTACCTCCATTGTGGCAAGAATTATATCAGGCAATTGAGACGCAGTAGCACAGATTCAGATTGGAACTCAGAGCTTCCGTTCTTGGTGGACAACAACATCCGATAACTAAGCACTGTAAGTGGATTATTTGGTATAATTGGTTTATGCATTACAGAGAGGTATGGAAAGCTAAGAAACCATTTGAGGATGAAAGCTAGCACCTAGAGGATAATGATCTGTTTTGTTTGCTACCTTCCTTATGGTTGGTTAATATGAAAGTAGAACTTGGGTGCTGTATATGATTTTGGCTTCTAGAGTCTTGCATATGTTAATAAATTTCCCAACCTGAACGAGTGTTAAGTATGGATGTCAGGATGTCTTTGGGGAGGAGTGGGGAATGGGGAGAATCACTGCTGACTTTTTTGCCGAAAATTAGATGTGACTGCTGGGCAACTTAATTATATACCATTTTTAGCTGGATAGAAGTCAAAATGGTCTTGTAGATTAGGATAGAAAATGGAGAAGCAACTGCTCACAGAATGGTTTTGCTTGGCTTAGAAATGAGAAAGAGATGTTAACTGGAGAAAGTCAACTTAATGGTGACATTCTCCCAATGTCCTGAAGGTGAGCCCTCCTGGCCAGGCCAGGGGCATTTATGGTAATATGGGTGTCATGTACATTTTTATTATTTGGTCTGAAATGTGGAAACAGTGAAAAAAATCAGAGACAAATTGAAATGGAGAAAAAAGTGGAGTTCTTTGGGGAGCAGATTATTCAGTTTGAATGTTTCTATGCGACGGAATTTAGACAGGTTCTCTGCTTGGCCTTTTTAATATGGTCAGTGGAGTTACCATTCTTTCAAGAGAGTTGCATCAGATTTGGGTTATGGTAAAACCAATGGCAATATTTTGTGGTTCATAGGATAGAATCCATTACTATGATTTTTTTTCATATCATAACTGACCATATGAACTGAATTGGTCATTGACATGTTAGAATTTGCAACAAACATTTGTAGAGCCCCTTGATGTTCCAAAACATTTTTCCTGGCCATTGTCTCAGTAGATTGTTCAACAGTCTTAGAAGGTAAATGGGCTGTAGGTCTAATATTTAAGTAGTGTCCTGTAGCCTGGATTGGCTTCAAACAGAGCTTATCCTCTGGAATGTGAGCTCCTTGAGGGCAGGACTTTTTGGTGGTTTGATTCATGCTGTATCATCAGCACCCACAACAGTGCCTGGCATAGAAAACAAATTCAATAATTATCTTTTGAATTGAATATTAAAATTTTGATATGAATTTTACTTGCTCCTTAGAGGTTTAAAAAAAGGATGGGGTGGTAGTCAGTGAGATTATGGGATTGTCTATATTGTTAAATGTTTAATAACAAAAATTCTAGGGACATTCAAATTTGAGATTGATTCCTGGCTATTGCTAATTGTTTCCAAGACCTGAGAGATGTCACCCAGTCTGAAATTCCCTATCTATAAAATGAAACATCTCTCCCAGCTCTAATATTCTATGCTAGAGTAATTTTTCTACATTTAAATATATTTTCTCCATAAGTTTTTTTTCAAGATTGCCATTGAGTATTTAAATACTTAAATCTTGGGATTCCTGAGTGGCTCAGTGGTTGAGTATCTTCCTTTGGATGAGGTTGTGATCTTGGGGTCCTGAGATCGAGTCCTGCATTGGGCTCCCTGCCAGGAGCCTGCTTCTCCTGCCTATGTCTCTCTGCCTGTCTCTGTGTGTCTGTTGTAAATAAATAAATAAAATATTTTAAAAAAATTAAATCTTTCAACAGCATCATTAAGAGGTTGCATTTAAAGTTTCAAGAGCAAGGTCCATGGATCCGGCTCTCAAATATATATTCTGTTCTTCCCCCCCCACCCCCCCCTGCAGACCAAATAACATGCTTGATATCCTTAAAGGCAGTGGGGGGTGGGGGGTAGAAGGCTTGAGGATGGTAAAGACAGAGAACTTAGTTGAGAGGGAGGACATATGACAAAATTAAAGGTCTTGACCTTGTCCGCCTACAAAATGTAGAAGATCAAAATTTATGGTCTGACACAGGCTCTCTGGCTAAGAATTTTTTTTTTTTTAATCCCTGCTATGCTCCTCCACTCTGAAGTCCTCTTTTAGATTGTGAAGTTCTTGAAGTCATAGATTATTCCTTATACATCTATTTGCCCATTCTCAATACCCAATTAGTATAAAATAATAAGTAAATATCTATTGAAAAAATAAATGTGGCAGCCCGGGTGGCTCAGCGGTTTAGCGCCGCCTTCAGCCCAGGGCGTGATCCTGGAGACCCGGGATCCAGTCCCACATCGGGCTCCCTGCATGGAGCCTACTTCTCCCTCTGCCTGTGTCTCTGCCTCTCTCTCTCTGTATGTCTCTCTCTCTCTCTCTCTCTCTCTCTCTCTCTCTCTCCCCCCTCCCCCGTCATGTCTTTCATGAATAAATAAATAAAATATTTAAAAATAAATAAATAAATAAATAAATAAATAAATAAAAATAAATAAATAAATAAATGTATGTGCAAATGGTTGAGGATGGAGTTAGAGTTGCTGCAGAAATGCAGGAATAATGAATAAAGGTATTAAGCAGAGGTGATAATATAGCATCCAAGGAACAGAGTAAGGCAAAATACTGAAAAGCCTAGACTGTTTTAATTGTGCAATTAAAGATCGAAATTTTCAAAGCAGCTGCCCCCAAATGCAGAGCATATAATAAAGTCAGTGACTGAAACCCACCTTGCCAACCTCCTCCACCTCTAGTCTAATAATGTTAGCAGTAAAAGAGATTATCCTAGATGGAGGGCACATTACCATTTCAGAGGGAAGCTAAACACTACTGTGATCCTGTTGATTGATGCTAATATGGGAATATTGCTGGTGTTACCCATTCTTTGAAAACAAAACAAAAGAAAAACACTCAACTAGATCATGTGGTTGATTATAGAAAATCTCACATTTAAGCTTGGCCGGTGCTTTCTAATAATTGTAAAACATTGCATGGCTCTCCCAGGCCACACTCACTGACCAACAGATTGACTAATAAAGAGAGAGGATAGTACAATATTTAATGAAGGCATTGGGAATGTAGATTAAGTTCTCAGATTGTGTCTAAGGCAAAATTAAGTAACTATTGTCTCATTCAAATGTTCTAGAATGGTATCTGTGTTTTAACACCCAGTAGTTTTTGGTGCTGTGCTCCTTTGGTTTGCGGAATGCCTTACTATCTGCCCTTGACTCCCTGTGGCTAGTCGATTTAGCCCTTCCATGTTAAGCTGCTGCTCAATGGGCAGACTAGAGAAATGATACTAAATTAATATTGAGATTTATAATTGGATGGAATAGCTTGATGTGAAAGGACCATTCAGAGAACTCTGGCTTATGCCACTTGACAGACACCAAATAATATGTGTATGACACTCTAATACACTGCATGATTGGTTATTGAATGTCCATAACCCCCAGAATATGAGCTCTGAGATCATATCTGTCTCCTTCACTGCCATGTCCCCCTTATCAGATACCATTTTCTCAATTCTGATGGTTCATATGTTGTGGCTGTTGGTAGGCGCAGCTTCAGATGTCCCTCATCTAATACCTGCCTTCACAGATGACAGTGTTCAAAACACAAGAGCGATGTTGTGATTTGGATGTGCCTGCATAATATAATGAATGAAAGTAGAAGAGTGGACTTCAGAGGCCACTGTAGTAAACTTAGGCTTCTACATTCTCTTCCTGTAACCTGAGCATTTTCTTTTGTCCTTTTTTTATGTCCTTAACTCACCAAAAACCTGTTTTGACAAATACTCTAACGTTATTTGAATCCATTTCTTTCTTTAATGTTGAATTCACAAGCTGTATTTCTATGACATAATTATTTAGCAGTCACATAAAATGTGTATCTGGTCATTCTTAACAGGCTCATTTATACATGGGCCACATAAAATTTGCATTCTTACACCAGCGACTCATTTATTAATGGTAATAAATACACCCGGCAACAGGCCAAGCACACTTCAGAGGCTTGTAACCTGAGAATGGTCAGAGTAGATGTAAAATGTAATGTGTTTCTTTAAATTACATTTAAAAAAAAGAAACACTTTCATCAGAACTTGGAAGTGAATCAAAATTTTAAGAAAAAGAAAAAGGAAAATTTGGAGTGATGTATTAATACATTCAAAAAGAAGGTCTTTGTCCAGAAAGAAAGAAAGTTTATTCCTAATAGGGAATTCAAAGAGAGGGAAGGAAAAGTAAGCATTAGGGAACTTTTCTTTAAAAAAAAAAAAAAAGCTACTTATAATTACATCAATATGATTCCTGTCTGAATAGCCTATTAAACCTTATAACTAAAGGCAGCTTTGACCATTTTATGACTACTCGGTATGCTCCCTAAGATGGAAAAAGGTTCGCCCATGGGTCAGAAAAGTATAGGGAATCTCAAGCCCATGGTAGGAGGTTAGACATGTGCAATAAAAGACAATCATTTCATGAATATTGGTGAGAATTAATAGCACTTTATTTTGTAGCTCACTGAGGAAACGTGTGGTTGACACTGTTCAGGAGTACTTCTCAATGGTTTTAATAGAAACCGTGTGTGTGTAAGGACATGGAGCACAAGCCATCCCCACTGGGGACCTGATGCTCTACAGACCTCTCCGGCTTTTCCATTTCTTCTTTCTTTTCTTTCTTTCTTGTTCCAATCCAGTGAAATTTTTAAAAGTACATGAAGAGATCAACAGAAGGTAAAAAAGTTCAGGGAAGAAATTCAGACAACAAAACCTTTCGGTCAGTCCTTTAAGAGACTCTTCCCTTTTCTTTGACAAAATTTGTATTTAATGCCTCATGGCCCTCCCACACACTCAAGGACTAATGACATTTATGTTTTCACTCATAAGTGAAATTTAAAAAGTTTGAGCTCTAAGAACCACTACGGAACAGTGATTGCCAGGGGCTAGCGCATGGTGGAAATAGGGAGATTTCGGTCAGAGGACCCAGACATCCAGTTATAAGATGAGTAAGTTCTGAGGATCTAATGTACAGCATGGTGACTATAATTAATGCTATATTATGTACTTGAATTTTCTAAAAAGTAGGTCTTGAGACTTTGTACCACACACACACACACACACACACACACACACACACAAATGATAAGTATGTGAAGTGAAAGAGTAGCTTAATGATGTTAATCATTTTACAGTGTGTACACATATTAAATCATTAGGCTAGACACCCTAAAAAATCATACTGTGTGTAACTTAAGTTTATTCAAATTTCATCAGTCATACCTCAATAAATTTGGGGGACAAAAATATACCAAGGATGAAAGACAGTTGAAATTTTAGACATTTGTATAATTCTCACATTAATATCTTATTCCCAAATTGGGCAAAACTTGAGAACTTGGACTTGTGTCAAGTGTTGTAAGTATAAGGCAGGAACCATACCTAGGTCTCCCACTGTTGTATCCTGTGTAGGGCTCTCTATCCTTCATGCATATGTATTAGAATAAAAGATGGAAGGGAGGGATGGAGGCAGGAAGCCTAGTTATATAGATTCTAAAGTTCCAAATAATCCTTAAGTTCTTCCTTATCAGGCCCTACTATAGTAATCAGAGCCCTGAACTGGTGCATCGAGGCTCCCTGTGTTGGGACCCGTGGTGTGTGTGGCCAGCATGTCCCTGGCTTGTAATGACTCAGATGGGAAAGTGAATGAATTGTGTCTTTGGTGGCTTGTAAATAGTATCTGGAGAATAGTCGGTACCCCATTTTTTGTAGACTAACTGAATAGTAAATTGAACCTAAGGGTCTTTCTAATGTTACTGAAATAATTTCTACAATTTTTACACTTCTTTCTAGTAACAATGGGATCTGCAGGAAGCAATAGTTAACCAACTATCTAAGGCTAGTCCTGGAATCTTTGAACCATTCCTGCACCTAAAACAGCAGTCGTCTCTCTCTTTGTCTCCATTATTTTCAGTGAATGCTCCATTTGCCTCTAGCAGTTTGTAGCTTGCAGGGGAGTCAGAGCATTTGTGTTGTAATTGGAGAAATGGACGATAGCCAGGGACTTCGAAGGACAAAGTCGCAAACTATGCTCTAGTTTGGTGGCACCAAGAGGTATAAGAAGAGGAAAGATGTCAGGTGTTTCTAGGAAATCAGTGGTCTAAAAGCGTGAGTAAGCACAGTTCGAGTGCATCCCTGCAAAAGCAACTTTCCCAACTGTTTGATGAGGAGAGTCTTAAACTTCAAAGCTGGAAAGAGAGAGTGAGAGTTTGTCATTTATAGATATGTCCCTGAGCTTTCTGGCCCCTTTTCTGCTCTTCCCAAATGAACAAAATCGAGAAAGAATAGGGACCCAAGGTAGGGGACAGGAATGTTGATCAGAAGGCCCTTCCAGGAGAGACGGTGAGGTAAGTATTCTTTTCTGGAAGGTTTAAGTTAATGGACAGCCTGTTGGCTCCCTTCCAGACATTCAGAGCCAGAGGCACCTCCCTCTAGGGGAGGGTACGGTTTCTGTGTGTTCATTGTTTGGGGCTCTGTTTGTGTTTAACTGTCAAAACGACTTCAGTGTTGCTACTTCTACAATGTACGCTTTGGCTTACATACCAAAGAATCAGAACAATCAGACTTGACTGAGTGGTTTTTCTGATGTATTAGTTTTTTCCTAAAACCTATGAAATTTTTGTAAAATATGTGCTGTGAATATTTGGAAAATAAAATTCATTGTCATGGACTCAGATCAATAATTACTTCAGTAAATGACAAGTGTATTACTAGGTTCAGCCACACTAGTGAAGCTTCTGAAGTTCTTTAGGTTCAATATTACTCTAAATAGAATTTAATGTGGCTTTTTTCTTAAAATGTTTTAATGAACTGGAACTATAAAGGACAGTTCTAAATGCAGTTGAATTATGAACATGACTTAGTATTTTATTATACATTGGAAAATGCCTTGATCAGATTTAATATCGATTAGACCTAGCTGTTCAATAGCTTGGATAAATATGCATTTCTTTTTATTAGAAATCTATCATATCCAGGGCATAGGCCAACATGTTGGCTTTGTAAATCATGTAGTCTGCCCAACCTTTTAGACTGTAGACCAGAAAGAGGCTTTTATAAATCCACCCTTCCTGTGGCCAGATGAGAAATTAGGGGAACCAGAGGGTCAGGAAAGGAATGGAGAGAAGTCTATTGTGCCTTTTGGTTCTGAGCATCCCCTGGAAAATATCCAGGGGCCTGTGTGACTTTCCTCTGTATTCCTTTTCAAGAGAGGGGGAAAAATCAATATAGGAAGTCTCCTAGTCTATTCCCTAAGTTAATAGAGACTGAACAACTACAAGTTAATTGTAGAGTAATTCTAGAATATATTGGAGACTTTGGTATTCCACATGGCAGCGTTCTCCTGCCTTGGTTGGTATCGAGGTTTTATCTGAATAGTAATCAAGTTTTGCTGATGGTTAATATGTGGCTCAATTATAGCAGATGTCTATAATGTATAAATAAATAACACATATTTTGGGACTGCTTACTAATTTCTTAACTGATGAGATGTACACTCAGCCACTGCTGTTCTGGCTCAGGAGTGCTTCTTTTCTAAGACCCAGCAGGGAGAATCTGCCTCATTAACTTACTGCGTGCCCAAATTTTTCTCCAAATGCGTTTGTAGCATATCATTGGACCACTCTTGTCACCAAGAACATCAGGGTCTCATGTGGCAAATGATAATATTATTCTAAGTTCTCCTCCATTTTCAAAGACTTCTGGAGGAATTTCAGCCTTGAGCTTTACAGATTACTTACTGAAAAGATCCTGGGAGTTATTGCTATCCATTGGGTAATTAGGTAGTTCCAAGGAAAATAATAAAACTATTTTGTGCCTGGGAGATTAGAATGGCACACGGTGACTCATATTAGTCAGCTGAGTAATTATGTAATTACAAAAGAAGGGGAAGAAAACCCTTCAGATTGTTTTTCCTAAGAGGCCCTTTTGGAAGCTTTCCAGCCCATCAGGTACTTATGTAATTAGGTCGGGGTGCAATCCATAAGGAAAGGCTGGTTGGGGTGGGGGGAGGGATTCATTAAAAAAAATGTTTATGTTTATGTAAAACAACCTGCTAGAAGAAGAGAAAGGAGTTTGTAAAAAATTCACTCAGTTTTCATACCATATGTAAAGTAGCATAACAAAACATCAAAGAGTTTCATATTTGAGACCATGTGTATGTGGGTAAAATACAATGAAGGGCTGTGGTTTATTTTGGAGAAATAATCACTGTTTATTAAGCCTATGCTGGGTCCTTTTTTCTAATCATTCAATATAATGGCTCTTGTTTGCCCTATTTTTGTAGATAAGTAAACGGAGAGGCTCAGAGAATTTAAATCTAGGTCCTTTGGGTTCCAATCTCTGCTCTTCCCACTGCACCATGCTTTCTACTAGCATTTCTGAACTGATTTATGCAGGTTGTTCTGTTCATAAAGATTAGCAAGATCATTGTTTATTTCATCCCTTTGCTTTGTGTAAGTATTGTCTACATAGTGAAAAACACAGGATTGAAAAACAGTTCAGTTGGTGATTTGGGCCATCCAAATTACCATTTTGTATTTCCTACATGTTTTATCTGAATAGCTGTACATTGTAGAATACTTTATACAAAGTAGCTCCACCCAACCCTCCAGTGTATAATATCCCAATTCAGTGCATCCAACTTTCCCATGTTAATGCATGTCAGTAAAAGCAGAATGTTGATATTTTGAAGGAATGTATTGTTATGATGTCAAAGGGCTTACTTCATTGTACAAGTTTTGCTTATACACATTCACTCAAGTTGTTAAAAAATGTTTATAATGGTGTCTAGATTTCTGAAACATCGTGTATGTGCTGATTAATCTTTATGGTGGCAGTGAACTAGTGGATTCTCCTGCCAGACACTTGCTCTCAGATTTCTTCATTCTTTTTCTGATTGTTTTACTTCATCCAGCCATGCCTTCATGGTTTTATAGGACAAAAAAGATCTGCAGAGAAAGAAATTCGGGCTGCTGCTTTTTAGTTCAGTAATGATATAATTGTTCCTGGTACAGAAATATAACCAGGCATATTTTTTCAGCTGATTTGGAGAAGTCTTGTGGACCAGGCCAGTTTGGGGTAGCTCAGAACAAGAGTGGGGCTCTTCAGGAGTGCCTGTGGAATCCCTGAGATCCCAGGAACTGAGAGAAAGGAACTAGGTTTGGAAGGGCAGGCTGAGGCTCATCAAAAGACCTATCCTTCTGCCAATTCTAGATAAATTTGTCATCTTCCACTATAGACTCTAGCATTCATATGATTTGATTGAGAATTGTCAAAGTTCTGCCAAATATTGATGTAGAGTTTCAAGAATTTCAGCATTGACATTGGAATATGTACAGTTCACACCAGCAATTTTTTCTTGCTTATTTCCATCACTCTGACCCTTCTTTTTTCCAATTTAGATGCTTGTCATGAAAAAGCTAGGAGACTTTCCAGGATAGGCTGTGAGATTCATGAATGCGAGATTGCATACTTTGAACATTTTAGCTCTGTAGGCATATTTAAATAGCATACTTCTTGTATAGTGTTAAGAATTAAAATATGTTATCTTAGCTTACCATCTTCATATTGGTTGAACTTCCAGATAGAAGCAGATGCTGGGCTATGGGTGATTTCCTATAAAATTAATGAAATTTCAGATATTTAATAGGAGCCATCTAATTTCCTGAATCTATTTATTTGATAATATTTTGGCACTAAGAATAAAAAAAACAACCTGCAGCTCCTTCCCTCAAGTACCTCAAAGTCTAGTAAAAGGGGAAGGCATGTATGTAAAGAGGTAATTGGCTGTGTGTGATGTAATGAATAATCAAGCAAACAGGAAGGGGGCACCATTAATTATTTGAGGAGGAAAGCTTCAAAGAAGAAGGAGCATTTGCTCTGAATTTTTAAAACTATTTAGGTGTTTTTTAGGTAGGTGAGGAAAAGTTGCTTTTCCAACTCTTTGAAAAGCATATGCCAAGCTTATGTAAGAAAGTATGGCTAGCTAGTCTCTAGAATCACAGTTTCATGTAGCACCTTTAGATGGCAGGTTGAGATGACTGTGGAAGAATCAAGCCTGGAAAGCTCTGCCTCTGCCCACTCTTAGACTGTGATTATGGAAAGGGATCTTGGAGGTGGCATGTTTACCACCAGAGGGTTAGCTTTCTTTGAACACATGAGACACATTTCATTCCTTAACAACCAATGCCATCATGATATGGTCAATATTTTACACAAGAGATAATCTCACAAATGGAACCCTTGATTTAATACTTTTTAAATAAACCTTGTCAAAAGGCTCATGATTTCAGAAATATTAAAATTACATCGTTACACTTGAGTTAAGTGATGTCATTTTAAAAGAAAAGTATCACATGTATTCAAGAAGTCAAGTAGTTCTCGGGATCCCTGGGTGGCGCAGCGGTTTGGCGCCTGCCTTTGGCCCAGGGCGCGATCCTGGAGACCCGGGATCGAATCCCACGTCGGGCTCCCAGTGCATGGAGCCTGCTTCTCCCTCTGCCTCTCTCTCTCTCTCTCTCTCTCTCTCTCTCTCTGTATGACTATCGTTAAAAAAAAAAAAAAAGAAGTCAAGTAGTTCTCTAAACCTAACAAAATACAGCAATTCCATGATCTACCATTTTCCAGCAGAGTTCCCTACTCTCTTGAGGCTACCATTTCCAACTTTTCAGCAGTTTTCTTTTATTCTCTTCTAATATTTCTAATTTAACTGTTCATGTTTTGTGTTGTGGTTATTCAAAAGGAGCAGTCATTTTCTGGAAGATAGAAGATAGAGGTTTAACTCTTTGCCATTACATTGGTGTGCTCATTGTTTATTATAGTTATATCATGCTTTTGATCAGCTTTCAGTATTGTGCATATGATTGTGCAAGTGTTGCTTGTAGATGTCCTTTGCTATGATTGCATTTTCTTTTGTTATATGAATTGATTTGGTTCTTGATGACTGTCTGCTCCTCTTTGACTCAGTCCACAGTTAAATGTTGTATTTCTCTGTGGTTTACTAAGTTTCCCATATAGTTTTCAGTTACCGATTTTTTTTATGTGTTTCGCCTGCTATTGTCCCCTCTCCCATTCTCTATGACCTTATGGATTGATGCCATTGAGGAGCAGGTAAAGATGAATGTGTATCTTTGATATGCCATGTTAAACAAAAGTGGAGTAGGGCTTTCTATGTGGGGCTACAGAAAAGGAAGGAGTAGAATTTTACATGAAAATGTCTAATCCTTACAGAGGAAAAACAGGTGTTGAGATAGTGCAAAGTTTAAACTATTTGTCAGAAATATTAAGACACAGATGAAGTACATGTATGGGGGAGGAATAGAAAGGTATAATTGTTATGAACATTCTGTTTGTAAATGTAGGAAAGAGGGAGTATTTGCAACAATAAGACTGAGGGTTATAAGGAAAGAAAAAAGCTTGCAAATACTTTCAAAGAACTGTCTCAAGATGCCTCATACCAGAAACCATAGTAGAGTGGGCTTCTTTGAATTTTTAAGGGCATATAAATATGAGAAGCACAAGTGGAAGATAAGGATATTTGCAAAAATAAAGTCATATAAATCCTTGAATTAGTAAAGAAAAAACTCTTATTGTTAATAGAGCTTTGTTTGGTCACTAACCTGTTGAAAACTAATCTTACATTCAATTCAGTCAATATTTTTAAAGATATTAATGCATTAGTGAGTGTGAGCTATCAGTTAACAGATACCTTGAGTAAGTTATAGCTCAGAAAAGTTGATGAGGCAAGTGTATAAATAAAATAGTGCAAGATGAACAAACCTAAGTAGAGAGGGGAAGGGAGAGAAGGAAACTGGATTGAGTTAAGAATTTATGAAATGAGAAACTACCTTTACACTTGAAGAAGGTAACATCATAACGGCTCTGAAATACACAATTTTTAGCCTCCCTCCATCCCCCCAAATGGTGGGAAATGAATTCTATTTGAAGAGTTAAAATGCATGATGATGTAAGGGCTTGATGCCTTACCATGTCCTTACATGGAGGACAACTGGTAGTGAACTTGGACAGAACCCTCAGGTTGATGTTTCAAAAAAGTTGGTTAAGAGACTCATGAGATATACTGATACCAAATTGCAAACAGATTTTATCAGGGTTTTGGTGGCATCATCCATCTTCTTTCACCTATGGGTTCTTAGCATTTTGACAAAAAGAAATAAAAACCAGACGGATTAGGTACCAACAGAATTGCCAATAAAGCTGGCATGGAGGGGATCCCTGGATGGCTCAGTGGTTTGGCATCTGCCTTAGGCCCAGGGCATGGCCCTGGAGTCTCAGGATCGAGTCCCGCGTCAGGCTTCCTGCATGGAGCCTGCTTCTCCCTCTGCCTGTGTCTCTGCCTCTCTCTCTCTTCTCTCTCTCTCTCTCTCTCTCTCTCTCATGAATAAATAAATAAAGTCTTTAAAAAAAAAAGGCTGGCATGGAGGAATGTAGTATGGAAAAGAACGGAGTCAGACTTTATAAATTTTGCCCATTTGGTCCCAACAGAACATGTAGATAACTACAAGCCTCTGGACTCAAAGGTGGAATTAGTTGAAGAAGGGAAAATAGGGACCTGTCATAACAGACCACTGCCAAAGAAATCAGCCAAGCTCAGCTACATCACATATACACAATGATCTTTATCCCAGTCTTTTTTTTTTTTTTTAATCCCAGTCTTAACCAGAGTTTGCAGGATATGAATATTCTCTCCAAAGCTTCTCTCTTCTGGAAGAGGGACTGTAAGTGAGATTCCTACTTTAGAAATGTGATGTGGAAAATTAAATGTGTCCACCAACACATTGACTGCTAAGTTGGAGAATATGTGTTGAGTTAGTCGTGCATGGTGAGCCACCACAAACTTTGGATTATGATACAAGAGTGGTAGAGCTACACTGTAGAAAGAAAAACCAAGCAATTGTGTAAGTAAAATATTTTAGGATACAATGGAAAGAGAAGCAGGATGAGAAGATATGATGCTGAGATAGGAGCAGTAGAAATAAAAGGAAGGGGAAAATGTAGAGCAGCACACTGACAGGGGCTGTAGAAAAGTGAGCCCACAGTTGAGGAAGGGGATAGAAAGAGCACTCTAGGACATTTGGAAGCATGGAGCAAAAGGACTCCATTCCATTCATTGAAACGTAGAAGTTATTAGAAGCAGAAACTGCAGAGGAAATGCGTTGTTTGGGGATCATAATTTCAATTGGCCAACCATAGGAAATGGTCCAAGGGAATGAATGCTGGAAATGTGGATTGAACTTCAGAAAGAATGTGACAGCTGAAAGAGTCTGCAATGAAAGTAAAGAGTATGGGTAGATCATTCATCCTACTGTTTAATTTAGCTGCCTCCTTCCAATGCACCACCATCTAATTCAAAGCTTTTATCAGTGAAAAAAGTGATGTGCTGATTTACATATTGGCATATACACCTTTTCTCATCATCTGCTATCCCTTTTAATAGTTCTGATCACATAACCAAACTTTTAAGTTAGCTAAGGTAGGCCACTTAATTTCCCTGTGCCTGTCTCATGGAAGAGATGAGGATAGTGATTGCACCTATCCCAAAGGGGAGGTTGTAAGAATCAGATGAGTTAATATTTGTAAAGTACTTAGAACAGTGTCTGGTATGTGGTTAGTCCAATAAAGGTGCTGTGGCTCCTCATTCATGTGCTTTTGTTGTTGATGAAGTGATTGAGGACTGTGATAATCAGTAAAATACACAGCATTATTGGGCATACTGTGAACACGCAGTCAATGCTCATTATAGTGAATCTCAGGTTGACAGAGAATCAACACTATGTTTCTGATGCTTGACCTGTGGCGCAATTTGCCACACATCACAAAGCTAATCAGTAAAACATTCTTAAGATTGAGGTGTATGTCTTGTGACTTCAGATTGATGCCTTTTCTTACAAAAAACTGTTACCTTACAAATCTTGCTAATTTAGCCCCCCAAAATGTATTTGTCATTCATGCTAAGATACTCTGCTTATTGTAGATATTTAGAGACCCATGCTAATGGAGGCTCTACTTCAGTATATGCCTCTATGATCACTCCAGAAGGGGAGAGAAAAGGGCCTTCCATTCTCATTTCATTGGCCAAAGCTAACTGGCCACACCTAGCTAATACTGGACAGAAGAAGTGGAATCGGGCCTTATATCCAGAGGAGATGAGTATCAGACTATTTGTAAAAGTCATAATTATTATCACAATACATGACATACACAGGATGCAAACTATTTTGTCTGATTGTAGAAGCTTTACTCTTTTTTTAAAAAGGCTGATTTATTTATTTAAAAGGAAGAGAAGACTTAGAAGCTTGTAGAAGCTTTATTCTTGACCAGCATACTAAAAACTGCCTCCTAAATCCTCTTGTAGGCCCATTAAAACTTGTTTTTGAGATATAAAAAAGTACAGTTGCCAGTTATTGCAAATAAGAATCTACAGCACTGAGGCAAATTGGAATTTCAGATATTTTAGTATAAGTATTCCCATGCAATATTTGAGACCTATTTATTTATACTCAGTTATTATTTATCTGGAATTCAAATGTGTTTCTTAATTTTTGTCATGATGGCTTTAATTTTTTTAATTGAAGTATAATTAATATAGTGTTATATTAGTTTAAGGTGTATACATAATGATTCAGCAGTTCTGTACATTATTCAGCACTCATGACAATAAATGAGTCACCATGTGTCACCAGTGTTATTATCATCTTCTTGACTATATTCCCTATGCTGTACTTTTCATCTTTGTAGCTTATTTTGTAACTGGAAGTTTGTACCTCTTAATCCCCTTTATGTGTTTCATCCATGTCCCCATACCCCTGCCCTCTGGCAGCCACTAGTTTGTTCTCTGTATTTAGGGGTCTGGGTTTTTTGTTTTGTTTTGTTTTTCTTTTTTTCTTTTTCATTTTTTAAATTTTTTCTTAAGTTCCACATATAAGTGAAATCATATGGTATTTATCTTCCTGTCTGATTTATTTTACTTCTCATAATGTCATTTAGGTTCAATCATATTGTTGCAAGTGGTAAAATCTCATTCTTTTTTATGCCTGAATAATATTCCATTGTGTGTATATACCACATCTTTATCCATTTAACTATTGATAGACACTTAGGATGCTTCCATGTCTTGGCTATTGTAAAGAATGCTGCAATAAATATACAGGGGGCAAATATCTTTTCAAATTAGTGTTTTGGGGATTTTATTGTCTAAGTATCCAGTAGTAGGGACACCTGGGTGGCTCAGCAGTTAAGCATCTGCCTTCAGCTCAGGGCATGATCCTGGATACCCAAGATCAAGTCCCACATCAGGCTCCCTGCATGGAGCCTGCTTCTCCCTCTCCCTGTGTCTCTGCCTCTCTCCCTGTGTCTCTCAGGAATAAATAAATAAAATCTTAAAATAAATAAATATCCAGTAGTAGAATTAATTGATCATATGGCACTTCTATTTTTAATATTTTGAGGAACCTCCATACACTTTTCCACAGTGACTGTACCAGTTTGCATTCCCAGCAACAGTGCATGAGGGTTCTTTTTTCTCCACATTCTTACCAACACTTGTGATTTCTTATCTTTTTTAATTTAGCCATTTTGACAGTAGTTTTGGGAGTAGTTTTATGCTCTCCATCTAGAAAAAAATATATAAACCAGTGAGTTCTTGGGCATGACAAGAAAAAAGAAGCCAGGATTAGTGAGGATGGGGCCACAATTAAGATGTAAATAGTCAGGTATTTTTAAAGAAAAAAAATGTAGGTCTTGGAGATGTTGAGGAAAAGTACTGGGCAGAAGCAAGGAGATTGTCCTGCCTCTATGTTGCCTGACTCAATTTTTAATGCTTGTTTATAATTTGGGGGTATTTCTACTTAATTGGGCTATGAGTTCAAAGCAGAACATCAAAAGTAATTAAAATTGGAAAGTATCTGGGGCACCTGAGTGATATCTGACTTTTGATTTTGCCTCAGGTCATGGTCTGGGAATGTGGGATGGAGCCCCACGTGGGGCTCTGTGCCCAGCACAGAGTCTACTTGAAATTCTGTGGCTCCCTCTACCACTCCCCCGCTTTCTTGCTACAAATAAATAAATAAATAAATGGGTAGATAGATATCCTTTAAAATTGGAAAGTAGCCACAATAAGGAAAGGCAAAAAGAACTAAAGCAGGCTGGGGGAAGATGTGAGAGTTCTGAAGCAAATGAAGGCACATATGACCTGTCAGCAGCAGCACCCCTGGGCCACTTGGGAGTAGTGCTTATGACAGAGTTTGGTGGTGACAAGCCTACTGGGAAACCATGATGAAAGCATCCCCCTACACACACACACACACACACACACACACACACACACACATACACACGCAGGTGTGCACGTAAGAACTTAAGGTGAGGGTCAGATGACACCCTTGGGTCTAGTTCCTGAACATTCAGTGGGTTATAGGGAAAGACACCAGAGACATATCCAAAACCCTTACCAGCTCTTGAATATATAAGTTATGAAATGAAAAGGAGTCCCTTTATACTGTCACACTGGGTGTCTTGTTCTTACAAGCTGCCACAGCTTCGCTCCCTCTTCCCTGTAGCAACGGAATTACTCAAACCTTTCTTTCCCTCTCAAATGATTGTAAGCTTTCTTGGGCTAAGGAGGTGGTTCCCATCCTTATATGTATTTATCCTTATCCTTAGGTATTTATATTTGCTTTATTCCATATCCTTATCCATCCTCATTCTTCATCCAAATGCAGTTTCCTTTGCTTTAGCAGGCACATGGTAAGCACTTCCTGAACTGAACTAAATCTTTGACAGCAGACTGTAAGAGCCAAATACAGAGCATTGTTCTGGCATCCCAGCTCAGAGCCCCCTTCAGGAAAGTCTGATGTCCTTTCCTCTAGGAACCTGTGATCCCTGGAGGGAAGTGTCTGCAACATTCTTGAGAATGACTTGCAAGCCAATAAAAAGAAATCCCATATCAATAAATAAAGCCCCCGTGTTGTGTCCCCTCAATGTTGATGGAGTACTGATAGGTCAGTGGGTTTGGAGGTCCCTTTGCTTTCGACGTTAGGTAAAAACTTCCAAAGCTTCTGCGGAAGAGTTCAGTCTAATAGGGCGCCGGGGCAAGGTTAGAGTTTGTGGGTAAGGGCCCTATCTCTCTCCCTCACTGACCCTACAGACCCTCAAGCACCCTGATCCATGAAGTGCCTGCCTGTAATCATCTTTTGAAATGTGAACTTCGGAAAGAAAAACTGACAAAATGCTAGGATGCTATGATCCTGCACATTGCCCCGAAATGAACTGGAGCTCCTACTGGGGGTTTTGTGCACCATTGCCCTTGCCTTGCCCTTGAGGAGTTCTCAGTTTAGTGGGGGCTGTGTGGGACCCACATGGACGCAGCACCAGTACAACTTGATCAGGGCTGGCATCTGTGGAGAGACCAAGGCAAATGGATCAAACTTAAGTGGGAGGAAGTAATGTGGATTCATGTGGCTAACAAGAGAGAGACAAGCCTCTTACCCCAAGTACTCATTAATCCCCCCCCCGTTACTTTATTTATTCATTCAGACTTCTTTGACAAGGGACACAGCTAAGCATTGCATGAAATATAGATGAATGGCTTGTCATTTGTTACCTTGAGAAGCTGATAGTTTAGTGAAGGAGAGAGATACGTGAAAACCTCTAAATCAGTAAGAAGAGATGGAGTCTAGAAGAGACAAAGAGGAACCCAGCAAGGAACCACTTGTTTTCTTTTACCTGAGGAGAGCCCAGAGTCTCTCTGGATCTGGTGGGCTGCCATGGGAACCCTAAGCTCACTTCCTGGTGTATTTGGATATGTGGGCTGAAGGCTACCTCAGGCAGAGGGCACAGGATTAAAAAGACAAACGAGTTAGAAATCTCAGGTGTGTGAGTGACTTTCTCCTATCACTTGCCTCTGGGGTGTAGTGGGAGAGAAGAGGAGAAGAGGGCAGGGGTGGTAACGAGAAATCTGGAGAAGTAGGAGGGGCTGTATGTGCTGAAGAGACTCTGGCAAATGGGCTGTGGGGGGCAAACTGTGTCTGCTTAACTATTTTGCCAAAGGGCAGCTCTGCTTAGGAATCTGAAAAGAAAACTGAGATTATTTATGTGCTACCACTGGCAATACGTCGGAGGCCAAGAGGAACGGAGAGTTATTGAGCTAGTTCAAAGCAATCTCGATTATTGAAAATGAATGAAATTGAATTCCACTTCCTACAGAGTCATTTATTGAGAGACAAAAGCAATTAATATTGAAAATAAAATAATTGTGAACTTCTGAACTAAATTACCATGCAGATATAATGTACTGTCTCATCAGTCTTTAAATACTTCATGTGTTAGAAAATTGTAACACCAGTCTCTGAACTGGGGTCCTCAACATCATTAGCATTTATTCACTCTGCTTTTGCCAGAGAGCAATTTTCAAGAGTCACAAATTAAAAGCCAAAGTTTCAGAAGTGTTATTCCAAATGTAAGCTTCACAACCATGTTGAGGTATGGGATTTCAGTTTGTAAATTAATGCTGGCTTTTGATAGATTAAATATAAAAAAAAAAAACCACAAACACAAAATCTGAACAACCCTGAACTTGTAAGGTGTACCCACAGTTAGTTAACACTCATTTTGGGATATCACTGCAAATTTGGCATCGTCACGCGGTACATACTGCCAAGTACCATGGACGCATTTGATGGATGATGATGTCGTGACCTCAAGCATCTTGTGTCACTGAGTTATAGACTGAGGGCACTTAAGAACTGACAGTACCATATGTGTACAGAGATGGCACATATACTGTAAGTCACACAAGGTCCAACTGGAGCCACTGTTTTGGGAGAATAGTACAGGGTCTTGACAAGAACTGTTCACCCATTTTTCTTATTCGTCCTGGCTCAGGGAAATGAGCTGTCCTAGGTAGGCTTCCCCCAGCACAGCTGATGAGGATTGGGGAATATATTTAGGAAGAGCTGGAACAGAGCGGGACTGGAAAAAAGAAGCAGCCAACAAAGGGACAGTATCAGAAAAAGTCTCCAAAGAGGAAGTTAGGTCCTATCTTGCTAGGCAGCTCTGGAACAAGTGTGGGACATACCCCAGAGTTCTCATCACCAGGAGCACTCCATTGGCATATTTATACTTCTTATATCTGATGATCAGCCCACAAAATTATAGGTGCTGCCTGCTGATGTGAAAGCACACGAGGAAACTGGTCTGAACAAGGATGGGAAGGGATGTGAGGGCATGTGCACAGTGCCCTGAAAGAGTATGCCACACTAGCCATGGATATATGACCAAATATCCCTGTTTCCCATTAAATACTGTGAGAAGAGTTTCATCTTCATCTCAGACTGTGGTGAGAGTAAAGAACTCACTGTCATCCAGGGAAACAAGCCCCAAAACTTGGCAATTGTCTTTGATTCAGAGCCTGACATGCAGGGAGAAGCTTCACGGGAGCCAGGAGATTGATTTCCTGCTGGTAGCAGGCTGGTGGCAGAGGGTTGACACACGCTAGGCCCTCTCATTTAGGAAAACAAACCAAGAGAGGTGAAGTAGGTACTGTCATTTCGAAAATAGCTTCCACAAACTTGGGGATGGGATGGCGGGGAAGAGGAACACCTCTGAATAGCCAGAGATAGGCTCATCTAGAAAGGAATTGGTATTCGGCCATCAAGAGTACTGGCTCAAAAATACATTAGAGTGCACAATTAGACCTATAGCCACTAGTTTGCAAATTCAAATGTCTAAAATAAATGATCTTAATATGGGTGTAACTATGGTTTGGACATTGATAGAAAACTTTCCAGAATATAGAAACCAGGCATAAAAAGCAAAGACTATCAAACCCTCTAGAGTCCTGCCACCTGTTTAAAAGTTGGGAGCATCTATTACTCTGACAGAGTAATAGATGCTCTTAGTATCCATTGTAATGAAATCTTTAGTATATGCCTAACACTTGTTTATTCATTTAATAATGACATATATCTCAGTGAAAATAAGCCTTTATCTTGGTTGAGGGTTTTGCCATCAGCATTTTGGCAGGATAGGATTCTTTTAATTATTCCACAAAATATGGTGTTGTCTTTTAAAGACAAAATGCTGTCTCACTGCAGAGCTTCTGTTAATCCTCAGGATTTCCTTAATGGCCAATAACCCGCTAAAGTCCATGTAAATCAATTACTAGGCCTGGAGGTAAACCACACCATCAGTGTATAAGCCTTTGTTGTTAGATCTGCACCAGGTTGTATTTCATAATGGCGTTCTCAACTGTTTATCCAACATACCAGGACAGTTTTGGGTTTCCATAGTGATTTACCCTCAATTATCAGGCAGGTCACTAAAATGTTAGCTTCTAACCTTAAAGCTTATGAGCTAGTCTGAATGATTCCACTGTTACATTTAAGCTTTGCAAGTGTTTTGGCCAGAGACTTCTGTGCTTATTGCATTCAACACACACACTAGGTCCTATTGACCGTTACAAACCAGTTGGGGATAGACGTTTCAGGAATGCTTTGCAGTAAGCACTCTTGTGTGATCAGGACTTGAAGTAAGATATTCCATTGTTAAGGGACTTAGGGTTACCATCATAATCTTTCCAGTTGTGTTTGAGAATAGGAGTTGGCTCTTGATAGCCCAATTACTTTTCCCCCCAATTAAAATTTAAAACAAAAATATTTATCCTGGAGACTGAATTTTAAATCTCGACTCTTTTAGAAAAATCATAAGCAAAAATAAGTATGAAAATAAAGCCTCAGTCTAGGTTGGCTTGCCTCACTGCCTGGATTTGCCAGAGAATTGAGTAGTTTTCCACTTCAGTTTTTGCTTTGAAGACTTGGCATAGGAGAGGCTTACTCATTCATGGACCCTATGGGATGAGAGCAGCTTCAAAGGAAAAATGAGAAGGACTTCTTTTGTTTCAGCTTCTTCATCTTGGAATTATATTTGTGCATGCTTTTATATTTTAAGAAGATGATGAACTTTTGTTTCAGACTCACTGGAGGAAGACTAGTCCAAATGATGGAGAAAGCTGAACTATCAATTATTTTAAAAAAGAAAGAATATTTTTACTGTGAACCATACTTTTATTGTGGAGCTTGATCAATACAGACCTTTTAGAAGAGCTCTGAAATGGAATCACTGCTTAGCTAAGAATAGTTTCTGTAGAATTGGTTTAAAAACATGTTGCTTTGGAAGCCTGTCTTTATAGGTGATAAAAAGATAAACTTCTGAACAATCAGAATGTATCAATCAGTCTGTATAGTTTTTTTTTTTAACTAAACTCTTTCTTGATATCACCCAAGCTAATGCTTAATCATGCACTTTCACTTTGTTCAGGTTGTAAAAAAATGGCTTTCAGCATGAACTTCCTGCCCATTAACTTTCACCTAAATGGCACTAGGGTGCCATTTGGTTAATTATATTTGGAGTTCAAAGTTTTGATTATGGCTGATTTATCAGATGTAATCTTTTAAAGGCATAAAATTAAATAATAGGCAGTACATGTAAGGAAGATTAACTTTTCCTAAATCATCAAGATTGATGGTCTTGTTTTTCACAAATATACTGGATGCTGATATAGTATACTTTGCTTTTGTGTGTTAGGTTATGTAAGCTCCAAGTGGTTAAGTTCTGGGAATATTGTGCCAACCCATGGGTCCCAGGAACAAACTGAACCAGTCTAAGGACTTTTGATTTTAAGATGTTATAAAGCTTAAGTAGCTTTGTTCTTTTATCTAGTCCCACTGAACTATTTAATGAAATCTGTGCTAAATGAAGCAAAAAGATAAATCTAGGGCTTGGATGGACACAAAACCAAGTAAAGGCAAATAAGCACAATTGTTATCATTTGTTTTAAAAAAGAGTAAGCAAACAAAAAACTTAGAAATTAAAGATCTGGGGTCCCTGGATGGCTCAGCTGTTTAGTGCCTGCCTTTAGCCCAGAGCGTGGTCCTGGAGTCCCAGGATCGAGTCCTACATCGGGCTCCCTGCATGGAGCCTGCTTCTCTCTCTGCCTATGTCTGTGCCTCTCTCTTTCTGCGTCTCTCATGAATAAATTAATAAAATCTTAAAAAAAAAGAGAAAGACCTCAGAGAATGAGAGGGATGTGAAGGGATTGATGATCTTATTGCTCATTATCACTAGTTTTCATTTTCTTTAATACAAAGAAAAAATTCAGTTGATTATGCACCAGATCAAAATTATTAGATTCAGTAGAAAGGAAACACATACTGAATCCTTGAAATGACCAACTCCTTGAAGGTCTGATTATATAGCTAGGCATAATCTAGACATTTAAGTTATTTTTATAACTATAACTTACTACTCCTAAATAATTCTTATGGTAAACATAATATATGATCCATGGAGTAATCTTGAAAATTACCAAAAGATCTACCTATAAATCTTTCAACAAGAGGTAACCAGAATTCACGTTTTGGCAGGTATCCACCCAGTCACTTTCTAACATGTGTAAATATTTATACATACATATTTTTATAAGAAATAGAATGCTACTATACATTATTTTACAGCCATTTTCTACTTTTTAGAATGACCATTTCCCCATGACCTTTTGTATTGCTTTACATTATAATTTTAATGTCCACATGGTACTTCATTACATCGTTGCATCTCACTTGCGCTCACCCAGCCAGTATTTACTTACATTTAAGTTTCCAGGTTTTTATTTCTCTAAATAATGGGATGTCTGTCCTTTTCCTTACCTTTCATTATTTCCTCAGGGCATACTCCTAAAAATGGAATTTCATAGTTAAACTCTTAAGGCTTTGGATATATGCTTAACAATATCTCCTCAAAGGATCATACTGATGCATATACTTCACTAGCTAGAAATGTGTCCCCTCTCTCCATATATCGCTTGAACTGGATTCTTGTTTTGATTTTTAACTTTTTGTCATTGAAGCAGTCACAAAATGACTGTGAGAATGACTACTTTTATCTTATGTGATATTTAAATATATGTTTAATGACTTAGGATTTGTAATGTTGTTTTAAAATAAAACTATAAACAAAATCTAATTTAGAGGAAATGGGATCTGAGCATTCCGAGGACAAAGTTCAAGGTGATGATCTTTACAAAAGCAAGTCAACAAATTACAAATAAGAACATAAATAGAATGGGAACAAAAAAAGAAGTCCTGCTTAGAGAAAACAAGTTTGAAATCAGTAGAGAATCTTTATCCCCAAGAATTATAATTTGTTTTGTAATCTGATGAGAAATTTACTTCTAGATGGAGTTTTGAAAATATGATGGTATCTTAGAATTCCAGTGACTATTCTCTTTAAAGAGATTATAGTGAAAAAATCTGAGAAGTGTGAATGGTCTGTGAAGACTATATTCTAATAAAAATAGTAAATAGGCTCTCCTGCAAACATCTCTGCTTATGACTGGTAGTTATCGAAATTAAATGATACTAAGAAAATTGAGTTGCCATGTTAAATACAGTGATAGAATGTTAGAATTAAAAGGAATTTGAAAGATTGTCTAACCCAGCTCCTTATTTTACAGATGAAATAGAGTACTGCAGAGATGATGTGATTTGCCCAAGGAGCCATACCTGGTGAGTAAAGAAAGAAGAAATAAATAAATTTGATCAGTAAACATGATAAATGTCCTGGGTGTAGATAGAGAAGAACTAGATTTGGGTTTCCATTACTAGCTGTGGGGAAAAAGCAGAAATTTTGTACAGACATGAACATAGATGAAGCATTTGGGCAAGGAAGAATTGACCAAATTTACTGTTACCCTAACAAGTCAAAGACTTGCATCACACAGATCCTCTTAAAATTCATGTTTTCAGATGTTTAGCAAAGCTTGGCTAGGCATGACTGTGCTAGAATGGTCCTGAGATTCCTCAAGAAAAGATTAACATCCTTGGCATGGAACTTTGCAATAAAGGAAACACTATAGTTTAATTCATAGTGATTTAAGAAGATGGAAGATTCTTGAGAGAAGAAATCTAATTATGGTGAAAATAAAATTTCATTTGCCCATCATTTCCTCCATTATTCATTAGAAAGATAAGTATGTACAAGGAAGAGCAAAGAGAAACATGAAAGTGTACTGGGGAAAAAATAAGAAATTGATGTAATGAATGCTATTTAACTATGAATTTCTCATATTGTGATCATATTTTAACTTAATCTTCAAGTGAACCTATTGGGTAAATTCAATTGGTTATTTTAAAACAGAATTCCTATAGCAGTTCCAAATAACTTCATTGCTTTTTCTAATTCATTTGGAATTTAATGCATTTTTAAATGACCTAATAACTTCGTTTTCTTCTCTAGTTGGTAGAGTTATTTAATGCATTTCTTAATGACTTTAATAACTTTGTTTTCTTCTCTACTTGATGGAGTTACATATTCTAGTTATAAACTTTAAGATTTGAACACAGCTTTCTTCTGCTTTATTTTGTTGTTGCTTTTTCTTATTAGGAGCCAGCTACTTTCATCCAAATTTAAATGTAAACTGGAATAATTCTAATAATGCTGCAGTTTCACACCAATATATTGATCTCTTTCATTTTATATTCCTGAGAGCAAAGCATTTTATACTTATTAAAGATTATTACTAATGATTATGGCACATAATTTAGAGAAAAAAGTTAAAATGACTCAAACTGATGTAATGTTCATTTGTGAGAATAAGTATGTGAATAAAGTCAAAACATTTTAGAAAATGAACTTCTCCAACTTGATAATCACAGTATATGTTATAATGAAACTGAAATAATTAAAACGTTTTGGCACTGGCTTTTGAGTAAAGGAGATCAGTGGAACAGTCTAGAATGAAATCTGAAATATAGGAATTTCATGTAGGATAGAAGTGATATTTCAACTTAGTAGGAGAAATGACAAAAGGGTGAAGTAGTGAAGAGAAAAATAGACAACATAAAAATATAAAATATCTTTACAACAAAAGACAAAGCTAAAAATATAAAATATCTTTACAACAAAAGACAAAGCTAAAGCATTTTTGTCAACAAATAGGGAACATACACATGTAGACACATCCATAAAAATAGGATAAACAATTCAGTGGGAATATAGACAAATAATATGAATTGGACATTGCCCAAAGAAATATCAATGGCCAATAAACAAAATGGAAAAAACGGACACAAGGATACTAATACTTAAATATATATATATAAAGTGTATTTTTATTTTAGACTGACAAAATGTATACTTAATAACTTAAAACATCAAGCAATGGGGAGACCATAGGAACATGTCCACTGCCTTTCATTGTAGATGGAAATGTGAAGTGAAACAACTTTTCTTGGAGTGAAATTGGCCACTATCTACTAAAATTCCAGTAATAGGTATCCTATCACTGAACTGTCTAATTGCTTAGAAAATTACTCTTAGAGATTACTCAAGTTCCAAAGGTAGATGTTCAAGATGTTCATTGTGCTTTGTTTGTAATAGGAAAAAAAAATAGAAGACTTGCTAAATAAATCATGATGCCTCAAAATACAGAAATAATCTGTAGTTTTTATGAAAATGCAGTAAATTGACATCAGATGACATGATAATATGTTGATGGTGATAAATACTATATACATTGCATAATCTTGTTTGATTAAAATAGTACCTTGTAATTTAAAAAGTACTTGTCTCTGGGTATGGAATTGGAGAAGTAGGTAGGTTACTTATTCATTCATTTATATATAGTTGACACACAGTATATTAATTTCAGGTGTACAACTTAATGATTTGACAAGTTTATGCATTATGTTTACCAGAAGTATAGCTATACATGTCCCACTGTATTGTTATTACAACATTATTGACCGTATTCCTCATGCTGTGCTTTTTATTCCCATGACATACTCATTCCATAATGGAGGCCTGTATCTCCTTCTTTTCACCTCTTCTGCCCAACTCCACCCTCCCCTCTGACAAACATCATTTTATTTTCTGTATTTATAGTTCTGATTCTGCTTTCTGTTCACTTTTTTTAAAAATTCCATTTGTGAACGGAATCATATGGTATTTGTCTTTCTCAGTCTGACTTGTTTCACTTAGCATAATAACCTGTAGGTCCAAGATGTTGACTCAGAAAGCAAGATCTCATCCTTTCTATGGCTGTATTAATATTCCATTGTGTGTATGTGTATACATACATATCACCTTTTCTTTATTCATCTATATTGATAAAAAAGAGGTTAAACTGTCACTATTTGCAGACCACATGATACTACACATAGAAAATCCTAAGGATTCCATCAGAAAACTATTAGAAGTAATAAATTCAGTGAAGTGGCAGGATACAAAATTAATATCCAGAAACCAGTAGGATTTCTAAACACAGTGAAGTTGCAGAAAGAGAAATTTTTAATAATACCATTTACAATTGAGTCAAAAAGTATAAAATACCTAGGAATAAATTTAACCAACGAGGTGAAAGACCTTATTTGAAAACTAGAAAAAACTGATGAAAGAAATTGAGGATGACAGAAATGGAAAGATATTTCACACTCATGGATTGGAAGAATTAACACTGTCAAAATGTACATATTACCCAAAGCTATCTACAGATTCAATACAATCTCTCTGAAAATGGCAAGGGTATTTTTTGCAAAACTAGAACAAATGACACTAAAATTTGTATGGAACTACAGAAGACCCAAACAGCCAAAGGGATCCTGAGAAAAAAGAACAAAGCTGGAGGTATTACAATCCCAGGTTTTAATATATACTGCAAAGCTGTAGTAATCAAAACAGTATGGTACTGGCACAAAATAGACACATAGATCAGTGGAACAGGATAGAGACCCCAGAAATAAATCCACATATAATCAATCTATAGCAAAGAAGACAAGAATGTACAGTGAGAAAAAGACAATGAAACAGGACTACTTTCTGACACCATACACAAAATAAACTCAAAATGTATTAAAGCCTTAGACATGAGACCTGAAACCATAAAAATCCTAGAAGAGAAAACAGGCAGTAATTTCTCTGATATCAGCTTTAGCACTATTTTTCTAGATATATCTCCTAAGGCAAGGAGAAACAAAGCAAAAATAAACTGTTGGGACTACATCAAAGTAGAAAGCTTTTGCACACCAAAGGAAACCATCAACAAAACAAAAAGACAACCTACCGAATGGGAGAAGATATTTGCAAATAATACATCCTATAAAGGGTTAATATCTGAATTATATAAAGGTCTCACACAATACAACACCAAAAACGCAAACAGTCTGATTAAAAAGTGGGCAGAGGACCTGAATAAACATTTTTCCAAAGAAGACATACAGATGGCCAACAGACACATGTAAAGATGCCCAGTATCACTCATTATCTGGTAAATACAAGTCAAAACCATGATGAGATATCTGCTCATGCCGGTTAGAATGGCTAAAATCAAGGAGACAAGAAACAAGTATTGGTGAGGATGTGGAGAAAAAGGAACCCTTTTCCCTTTAGGTGAGAATATAAATTGGTGCAGCCACTGTGGAAAACAGTATGGAGATTTTTCCAAAAGAAGCTTTTTAAATTAAAAATATAAATGCCGTCTGATCCAATAATTCCACTATTGAGTATTTACCCAGGGAAAATGAGAGCACTAATTCAAAAAGATAAATGTGCACCTATAAAAGCACTTGTTTATTGCAGCATTATTTATAATAGCTAAGACCTAGAAGCAACCTGAGTGTCTGTCAATAGGTTATTATCTTACTGTCTGTTTTTAATATGTATTCTGGTTAAAGGTGCTTTTAAATGTTTTATATTTTTCAAATGAAATATATAATTAGCATATAAGCATGGAAAATAACAAAAAAGTGAATGTAGAACAATAAAAATAATGGGTACCGAATCTATTTTAGTCTTGTGGTAACTCACTGCATAAATACAGTTTTTGTTTTTTAAAGATTTTTATTTATTTGCGAGAGAGAAGCAAGAGACAGAGCATGGGCAGGAGGAGGGGCAGAGGGAGAAGCAGACTCCTCACTGAGCAGGGAGCCCAAGGTAGGGCTCGATCCCAGGACCCTAAAATTTTGACCTGAGCCAAAAGCAGACGCTTAACTGAATGAGCCACCCAGGAGCCCCCCAAATTATGTTTTGATATATAACATAAAATGAGTTATCTTCCCTGAAATGTATATCTTCAAGAGATTTTACCCTTAGGTATATACCCAAGGAAAATGAAAATATGGCTGCACAAAATTTCTTTATACATGTTTATGAGCATTGTTCATAATTAGCCAAAATATGGAGACCACTCAGGTTTTCAGTGATGATAATGGATAGATGTGGTACATCCATACAATGGACTATTACAATAATAAGAAGTAAGGTACCAATGCATGCCATAACCTGAATAAACCCTGAAAACAGTATGTTACATGAAAGAAGTCAGTCACAAAAGAACACATGTAGGATTTAATTTATGTGAAATGTCTAGAATATGTAGATATAGAGACAGCAAGTAGATTATTGGTTGCCTGGTGCTGAGGCTAGAAGTAGTAAGAGAAGGAGCTACTGCTAATGTGTGTGGGCTTTTTCGGGGGAAAGATAAAATTGTTGTAAAAGTAGTTCCTGGTGATGGCTGCACACTTTGAACATATTAGAAACACTGAACTGTGCACTTCATATAGGTGAACTTTATGGTCTATGGATTATCCTAATAATGACTTTTCAAAATACCTAACTTCCCTTGGATATTTTAGACAATTTCTGAGATCCTTTCTCAGAGTAATAAAGATTAAGAATAATGGAGTGTTTCAGTAATCTGCAGTTGGGTCTGAAAGGTAACATAACCTTTTAATAGCCACAGAAGATTTCCCAGAAGCTGGGATCACACAGTGGTTGTACCAGCCATAAGTTAAGCCCTACAGCAAGGAAAGTATTTTATGCCCCTTTCAGTTCTCCTCCAAAACTTCTGATTCTCTTGATAAGAGAGGCTATTTGATGGCATTTCATCTGCTGTGGCCCTTTTTAACAAAGACCAGTCCTGACTCTCGGAGCTAACCTCAGATCACACCATCTAACCAGGACTCAATTAAATTGTTTCCATGCTTTTTATTTTTTATCTTCTACATGAGGTCCGTGAAGCTGATTTATGGCTTTTGGAAGACTATAACCATCCATCTTAAACACATTTATTCAAGTAAAAAACGAGTGTGCTAACCTAAAGAGAAATAATGAAAGTTGTTGACCAAAAAAGTCAAAATGTGTGCTAATGGAATCAGCTTACCTAAAGTTTGAGGAACAATTTAAAGACTAAGCAGTCATAAAATCTTGGAGTCTAAAGATGTCTGTAGATGATTGAGTTCAAGACATTTGTTTTATAAATGAGGTAACACAGACCCTGGCAAGTTAGGGACTTACACAGGTTCACATTTTCAGACCAGGCCTCAAGATAAGAAAAGTGCTGGTAACTAAGACAAGGTCTCAGAAGAAGGTGTGGGTTGGGTGAGCTGAAGCAATGTTGTTAACTCCTCCATGCTTTAGCGATGCTCAGTTAGGGAACGCTGTGATTACCAAATTCCAGGTTACAACTGTCTCCCTATTTCTAGTTGCAGTTGGGTGTTTGTGAACTTTTGTTGTCAGAGGCAGCCACAGAACTACGGAGGGAGGGGGGTTATGAAAGCCAGTGGGGAGGAAGGGCAGGCCTATCTTGCCTTTTTGTAAATGCCAAAGCTAATTTCAATGATTGCTTTAGCGATATAATGATAACCAAGATTAAAGCAAGCAGGAATCCACTTTAGGATATGAGAGCTGGAATTTTAGATTTCATTATAAGATTGGCATTTCAACAAAATAGTAATATAATGGCAATGGATTTCCATTTTTTCTCCATTTCTATTGAAATATTATCTCATAAATATACTTTGATACAAAAGAGATCTCTCAATTTCATGAGAGCCCTATTTTATTCTTATGCTGACTTATCCCTAAAATATCTTTTTGATGTACAGCTTCAATATTCTTTCCAATGTCCATGACATCAGCAATCAAAAATGGCATTAGTTTTAGTTTTTTTCACATATAGTTGTAGGTTATCCAAAAAAAAAAAAAAAAAGAAGAAGAAGAAGAAGAAGAAAGGGCTCCTGCTTAGTGCTCACTGAAACATCCTTCTGGTATTATCAAGAGATGTTTCTGGTTAATGCAGCTAATTCTTCCAAGAGGAGGAAAAAAAAAATACCATCCTTGAAAGGAGGCAACCTTGCCCACTACTATTCTAAAATGTATGTAAGGTATACAGGGAGGGAAGGAATACTTTTTTTTTTTTACATATTAGTATTTCTTGTATTAAAGGAAAGGTCGTGTTTCCCCAGGTTCTGTTTAAGAGATGGAAGTTGTGAGACCACGCAACTGGATGCCAGAGTTCTGAATCTCTCTATCCTGCTCTGCTTATAGGTCCACATAGTTAACTGCAGACCACATCCACAGGGGTCAGCCTTCCCAGGCCCCAGGAATGAAATCTTTCACCCACCAAAACTGTTAAGTTATAAGGGTACTGATCAATGAGGATCATTTAGTTGGAGAAAGTAATAAATTGGTTAAGTATGCTTGATTTTAAGTACCATCCTGGAACCTCACTTTACTTTTAATTTTTTCTCCCTTCTGGAGTTACTCTGACGTTCTTATAAAGTTTTTGTTAGGCTGTTACTTATGAAAACCCCTTGCAAAGAATCTGACATTCACCTGGTTTGCATATAACTCCTATCTACATCAAATACTACTTCACGGGAACTTTAGCTTTTTGAAATATTGGCATTAGAGAATTAATCATTGGGTTAATAACCATGCTTTTTCTCTAGATGGTCCATTTAAAAAAAAGATGAATGCTTTGTTACACAAAGAATGTGTTAAACTACAGCAAAAACATAAATGAACCTTTGAAGTAGATAAATAGCACTAGCTGGTGTTGATAGTGTTACACTGATTCTAGCATTATAGAGGTATTTTCACTAGGCATGCCACATATTCTGATCAATTTCTGTTGCTATACCTATGATCAATTAACAACTATGACCAACATATAGACATGAATATGATTGTTTCAGCCAAAGCATGACCAGAATTCCTGGCTACTTTCCCTATCATGGTGGATAGAAAATAAAAGTCCCTTAAATAAATGTGTAGTTAGGTAATAATCAGTACCCGCGGCTCTAGGTTGTGAATGTCCTGTATAAATCAGCCACATATGTGAAAAATAATGCCAAGGCTGGCTCATGGATGAAAGACATTGGTAACTTGATCCAGGAGGAGGAGGAAGCTACTGTTACTTGGTACAGCTCATGGTATCCACACTTTGGCCTTTGAGATTGCTCTGTAGAATCCCTCCCTCTAAACAATAAAGGAAACATTTTCTTTTTTTATTTTTAAGATTTTACTTATTTATTCATGAGAGACACTGAGAGAGAGGCAGAGACCTAGGCAGAGGGAGAAGAAGTTTCCTTGCGGTGAGCCTAATGTGGGACTAGATCCCAGGACCGTGAGATCACAACCTGAACCAAAGGCAGACACTCAACTGCTGAGCCATCCAAGCATCCCAGGAAACATTTTTTTTAAGGAATAATGTTTAAAAGGAAGAAATTGGTACTGCTTTCCTCTATGATCCATTAACTAGTCTGGCAATGTGCTCTACCCGCCACCCCCACCCGAACACAAGGATGAAAAAGTTGGACAGTGCCAGCTATAGAATAAACAATTTTTTCTGAATGACCCACAGCTCCCTCATTACTGTGATGTCTAAAGAAGCTGCTGCCTTTTCATTTTAATGTGAGAGACATAATTTTCTTGTTGTTTTCCAAGGCTGTCAGATAATAGACAAATTGCCTTTGATAAAGCATGCTTTCAATTTCTCCAGCGTAATAATTCAATTTTCATTTTCATAAGGGATTGTTTATTTTGATGGCTTGAATTGGTTGACTAGGATGTCAGTGTCTAGTGCTCATCAGTAAAGATTGTAGTGTGAGTTATAATTCAGGAGAGCATATGTTACTCTCAAATTTATTATGTACAAATGCTTTTCTGTGTTTAATTCTTGAAAATCAGGAGTGACAACTCATTTGAGGAAATAATTTCTCTTGGTCTGTTTCTCTCTAAAAGTCACTTAGACACAAAGACAATTTGTGAAACTATTTATTCAAGAATTTGCACAGTGCTGTTTATTGAAGAGAAATGGGTTCTAACTCCTGGAAATTTCAACTCCTATAATTCCTGCAAATGGCTCATGTTCCTCTTCTTTACGTCACTACCCTGATTGTGTGTATGGACATACATACCTTTCTCTCTTGCTGTTATCAATACATAAAGCAGACCTCAAAAGAACTTTAGTTTAAAAAGAAATACATAAAAGTAGTATATATACATTGTAGAAAATTCTAATATCAGAAAAATGTTAAAATCATCTATTAAATCCTTGTTTACTTCTTTGTCCCCATCTTATTTAAATCTCTTATAATTAATAGATTAACATCTGAAAAGTTCTTCTGTTAACTATCTTATCTTATCCAGTCATGTATTCATTGTGCTAAGGCAGAGGAACCCAGCACCTTAGTATGATGCTATGCCATCCTTCCCCTAAGCCCTGCCCTAATTCCAGTCAACAGCTGAGCAAATAGTGAACCCCAAACACACACCAGACACTATGTTCAACATTGAGGACACACAGGTGAATAATTCATAGGTCCTAACTAGCAGATATAGATAGACATGAATGTGTTGAGGAAGTGCCCTAGCAAGGGTCTGGCTAACCTTGAAAGGCAAGCATTTCACATAGCTTATAGAGGGAAATGTCTGCCTGGAGAGACCATTTGAATGTTCTTGGTATATGAAAGATGATCAAAACCATATGCTCAATTATATTCCCTTAAAGAGTATAAAGAAGAAAAGTAAACACAGTTCCAAAATTTGGAGACCTCTAATGATTGGCAGGAGGAGGTGAGCTTGTGAAAGAAATGGAAAAGAAACAGAAGTAGCTGAAAAACTAGAAAATGTGGTATCCAGTAGGCACAAGAAGAGAACGTTTCAAAATGGAGGAAGCAGTCCATAGGATATAATGCTATTTGTTAATAAGGTATGAAAGATGATCATTAGTTTCAGCAACATAAGTGTTATTGGTGACACTGACAAGAGCTGTTTTATGAGATGTTAGCAAGAAACCAGAGAGGAGTAAGTGCAGAGGTATTAGCAGAATCCCTAAATGCCTTTTATCACATTTTAACATGTTAATGTAATTATTTGGTATATGGTTCTGATGTTTCCATTATTTAAAATGTGGGCTCTGGGGATCCCTGGGTGGCTCAGTGGTTTAGCGTCTGCCTTTGGCCCAGGGCATGATACTGGAGACCCAGGATCAAGTCCTACATCGGGCTCCCTGCATGGAGCCTGCTTCTCCCTCTGCCTCTCCCTCTCTCTGTGTATCTCATGAAAAAATAAAATCTTTTTAATTAATTAATTAATTAATTAATTAATTAATTAATTAAAATGTGAGCTCCTTGTGTCTTACCTTTGATGACCCTAGTCATAGTACTATATTTACCACATACAAGGTTGTCAGTAAATACTTGGTAAGTAAATCTTGTTTCCCACAATTGCTCCTCCTTCTGGACTTCAAATTCTTCTTTCTCCTTGCTTTTCCTACATTTGATAGACTGCCAGGTTTTATCCATTTTTCTGCAACATCTCTTGATGTCACAGTTTTGGCTAGTTGCACATTAACTCCTTTTACTCCAAGAAATCAAATCTTCAGTTAAGAATTAAATAATAACCCCCAAATTAAATTATACATATATAAAATCCGTCCCCTCCCACTCTGTATGTGTATCTCCTTCCTCCTCCATCTCCTCCCCTCCTGTCCCCGGAGTGAGTGTATGTATCTCCTCCCTCCCTTTCAACTCCTTTTCCTCCCTGTCCATCCTTTCCCTCATCTTTACCTTTTTATGAGAACCTAAATGCCATTTTGACTCAGAACATACAAATTGTGGAAGTAGGGAAGAATCGCTAATTACCACACTTGTTTCATGGAGAGATATTTGAAAGCTAGTTTGAGGACCATAAGAGATTGACGTGAAAACTAAACAAATCTTAAAGGAGTAAAATTTGGGGAATACTTAGATTAAATAAAAAGTCTCAAATTGTTGAACAATGAAGATTCTGTGATTCTGTGAGTGCCAACTTCCCCTTTGGTTAATGACACCAAGAGAAAACAGAAGTTAGGAAGTGGGATATTAGCTCCTCTTCTCTTTGTCCCATCCATGGCGAAGTTTTAATCCTTAGGCACCCATTAACTAAATGGATTTGACTGAGCTTCTGTGTCCGGTGGTGCAGTCCCTCAGCGCAGAGCACTGCCTGGGCTGCTGAAGGATGAATCTGATTGAGGCAAGAAGCGCCATCTATAATGGTGGCCTCATCTATAATGGTGCCCGCCTTTACCTCCTGTAATGCTCAGGGGAGGAGCAGCTTATCTTCAGGATGGCCAATTCTTTATGGTTAGTATCAGAAATGAGCCTATCAATCAGCCACATGAGACTTTTAAAGGGGCACCAGGGCCATAAACTTTATGAAAAAGGCTAGAGATTGCATTCAGCCCTCAAGCAGATACACAATTACCCTAAACCCAGTTCAGGGCAGGGAGACTAAATCTTCTTTTTAAAAAACAAAACAAAACCTGACAAAGTCAAGACCCCCACACTCATCAAGGCTTTTAGAAGCAAAGAGATAAGAGATAGCAGTTGTCGGACAAATCATCTCTCCTATAGCTGCGCAAAGACAAGAAGAGGAAGGGCAAGGAAGGAAATGGTAGAGAGAAAGGAAAACTATTAGGCTGGAAGGGGAAGAAAAAGAAGAAAGACTAAAGAGAGATGTTTCTGGAGTCTGTAAATCCTTGCCTGCTTATGAGATTAACTCATTGATATTGAAGGGACTTGAAAAATCTCATTGATTTATTCACTGTAGGCAGAAGTTAGAGAAAATCTCATTTTCATGAGCTTCCCTTCCTATCACTCAGTTCCCTGGTGACACAGAATGTAAACCTTTTCTAAGGGTTTTCCCAGACAGTTTGACATTTTGTTGAATTAACTGGCATATATTGTACCAAATTTATATGTGGCATCTTTCCACCAAAGCAAGTAATGATTTTATGCTGAATAGAGTTTTGGGGGGTACTAGGAGAACTCTGGAAAACTTTCTAGGGTGATCTTGCTTCTGAAGTCACCTGTCTGCCTTGAAACCTCCCCCTATATCTCACTGCCTACCCACCTGGATATAAATGGTGAGGGCATTCTAAATCTCAGCAGGATTCTTCTTTGACGCCAGAGATTGGTCCCCTGAGGCTCCCTGTGTATGCACTGTCACAATGTTTTATCTGGTAGATATCAAGAACATCTGAAATATTTGGAAAAAGGTGTGAGGAGGGAAGGTTAGATGAATGAAGCATCATATTGCTGGTACAGCTGGCTCTGTTTTGATCCCGGTGGCAAATTCCATATATAAATGTTGAGCTAAAAGTGAACAGTCTATATTTTGGTGTGTCCTCCGTTTAGGAAGCACATGCCATCCAACTACTGCTATGAATGACTGTGAGGCAGAGTATGTCTGTAGTTTCCGAGGGCTGCTGAAATGAAATTTCATGAAATGGGTGGCTTAAGATAACAAATTTATCATCCCTCACTTCTAGAGGCTAGAGGTCTGAATTCAAGTATCCATGGGCCATGCTGAAACCTATAGGGGGCAAGTCTCCACCTTTCCCATCACCCCATATCTTCCTTATGTCTTTATGTCTTCACATGACTGCCATCTTGTAAGACATGGAGTCCTGTTGCATTGGGGCCCTTCTTCCACAGTGATTTTAACCTATTTATATCTGCAGTAATTGTATTTCCAAATAAGATCACATTCAGGGATTAAAACTTCATCTTTTTTTTTTTTTTTTTTTTTTTTTGAGAGGGGCAGGGACATAATTTAACCTGTGACAACAAGAAATGTTTGTTTGAAATCTTAACCAAATAGATCTAGACATATTTCTAGTTCAATATAATACACAATTAACTAGAAATCACTGGTATCAAAGGTTATACTAGGTGCTGTTTGAGTTCTATGAGATGATCAATATAAGATCCTGCGCGCACGTGCGCGCGCACACACACACACACACACACACACACACATCCACAACCTCTAGGTACCTGAATACAGCAGTATTGCATTATTAAACATCTTTCAGACAGATATAATTATATGAAAACTTTCATACTTTTAATACACAGGACAAAATGGATATCATAGTGATTAATAATAGTTGCTAATATTTATATAGTACAAAAACATTTGCCAGGCACAAACATTCGTATACTCTCCATGACAGTCTTGTATGGGGTGTACAAATCAGGTCAAGCCTTTTTCTTATGGAACTTATATTCTCATGGTTTGTTTTCTAGTCCCTGTGGGTCTGATTAGTTTCATCTTTGTAATGAGATTAAATGAACCTCAGGATCCTTTCGTGTATGTCTAGTGCACTAGTACTGTTGTCTCCATTACTTTGTTGCTGTAGTTTTGGGAAGACGCAGGCACCAGAGGACTTTAGTGTTTAAAACATAGCTGAATGGATTTCACTCTTGAAATTTCTTTGCCTTGGGTCGCTGAGTTGACATTGACCAGACTGAGTCCGCCATATTTGTTTGAGGTTTTGAGTGTTGCGACAGAAATGAGTGCAAAACAGTCACCAAAATAAAAGATGGCCATTTGAAAGTAAGCTCCATGACTGCTAGAATTTCTCTCTGTTCATTGCTATTTCTGTATTGTCCAAAAGAGTAGCTGGCCCGTTAGAAGATGTTCAATAAATATTTGTAGAATGAATGGATGACAGTAATTAGCAGGCATTTGAAACCCAAAGCTTAAACCATACCATGGAAAACAGACAGTATTACTGGCTTTTGGTACTTACAAACAAAACGTACACTGTAAAATTGAAATTAGATATTATGCTACTTTGGATAACTGATTTACTGAAACAAAACCACACTAGAAAGGCCAGCAATATTTCATTCCCAGACACCTAAACCAACATTAATAATCCATTACTTTGTCTGACTTGAGTGAGTGGGTGGTTTGTGTGGCATTCCTTCTTTTAACTGCTTCACACCAAAGGAGGAAAACAAACAGGAAGCTCCTTTGCAACCTTAGTTCCTTTCACTTCTCCTCTGGACCACAGATTACCTCCTTTTTTGCTGGCGATATAATTAGTTGACTTAAAGGGATGATAAGGAATTATGAGATGCTGATGTCTGGCATGATTGAAAAGGTAAAAGGTGCGAGTTGGAAAATATTTAGAGAAGAAATACATTTCACAGTACAAGAAGAGATCTTGCTGAAAATCACTTTTCAGTCTAAGGTGGTGAATAAAATAAATGGTAGGACATTGGGTAATAAGCAAAAACAAAAACAAATTCCCAAAGATGCTTGAGAGCCATCAATACAGTGTCTCACATGCTTTTGGGATCTACTGTTTTCAAGATAAATCATGCCATGAGTAACATATACTATTTGGAGAATACAGTGGAGCATGAGCAGAACAAGCTGTCTCTCACCTTTCTCTGTAAATGCTTTCCTTTGAAAAGTTCTTATTTCTGTGTTTATATTTCCTGCTAGAAGAAGTCTGCATGAAGATTATGTGTCAAGTGGCCCGTGTGTGTGTGTGTGTGTGTGTGTGTGTGTGTGTGTGTGTGTGTGTCTTTCCCAGTGCCCCTGCCCCTATGGTACAGTTTACAAACTAAAGTGCATTTAATTTTAAAATCTAGAAAAATGTGGGAGTTTTTTTTCAGTGACCCCTTTTTTTAAAAAAAAATATTTTAGAGCTGAGGGGTGGGATGGGACAGGGGATGGGTAGAGGGAGAGAGAGTGAGAATGAGAGTTTCAAGCAGACTCTGTGTTGAGCATGGAGCCCGACATGGGCCTCAATCTCACAACCCTGAGATCATGACCTGAGCTGAAACCGAGAGTCAGACACTTAAACTATGCCCCCCATCCCAGGCACCCCTTTCAGTGACACATTTTCAGTCATACCACTGAGCAGTTTATCATATTACCTCAGAACAGCCAGTTGTTGGGGTTGGAGCCTAAAAAGATCTGAAATAAGAAATAAGGAATGATCCCATTCAGAAACAAAGAGCCCTTTTAGGGGGTACAAGTGAACTACCTCATAGTAATAATGTTTTATAACATCCCAAGCTTCCTATATTATGTGGATTATCGATTTGCAGATGCAAAAACGAAAAGGAAAAAAGAAAAAGGGACTAATACCATTTAGAAGCCAAGACACTGATATAGGTACCTTCTTATTTTTTCCTCAAAGTTTAGCAGGCATAGAAATTACTTTGGATAGCTAAGAAGGGGGTTTCATATTATTCTGACCCATTTTTTTCCCTGCCATTTAAATACTGGCATTCCTTTATCCCAAAAGAGTAAGAGGGACAACTGAGTGATTAAGCTACCTCAGGATATGAGGTCCAAAGTCAAATATCAGCAGGAACCAGGCAAGTGATGTACCTGTGAGAGATGATTTGGGAATAATAAGAGAATGCTAGAGTCATAATGAAGCAGAGAGTCTATGTTCCTTATAAAGGGGTAGTGGGATTTTTAAAAACATTTTATTTATTTATTCATGAGAGATACAGGCAGAGGGAGCAGCAGGGAGCCTGATGAGAGGATCTGGGTTACACCCTGAGCCAAAGGCAGATGCTCAACCCCTGAGCCACCCAGGCATCCCAGGGATAGTAGGATTGATGCTAGGTCAGGATGTGGCCTCAGGCTGCCAGGATGCACTAACTGTTCTCCCTGCCCTCCCTCTCCGTGTGTGGGATCACTCAAATTTAAAACACTGTACAGGCCATCAGTTTGCAATCTCTGCCTTAGGTGGTTGTCCCAAGGTTGCATCTCCGAACAGCTGTTCTGAAAGTGAGTGGAGTGGTGAGGTTCCTTAGGCAAAACCGTTTGAGAAACCCTGGGTTAAACAGTTAACTAGCTTTCTTGACTGCAGGGATTCTCAGAACCTTTAATGTATTACTTATAAAGTGAACCTTCAAGAGGAAGTTCAGGGTACCCATCATTTCCCAAACTGCTCTGACTTTTGGACCCCTTGCTGTGGATACTTTATCAATGTACTTTGGAGGACCTTGCAGTAATTTACTTTGCAGTAAATAATGTGAGTGTAATTCCTGTAAGTGAAAATGCAAGAGAAACTGTAGATGCAGAAAACAAACAGCCCTGCTAAAATCAAGATGCCTGTAAGTGACCTTGAAGAGTTGGAAACCATGATTTCAAGCTATGGAGTAGATGGGGGAAACAATGTTGTTTTTTTTTTTGTTGTTGTTTTTTGTTTTTGTTTTTTTAGTTTTGTTTTGTTATCAGCTACTTTGTGAATTAGACTTTGTCAGCAATAGAGTATTTGTGTTTTGAGTTTTGAAGTGAGAGTGAGACTGGAGATAAAGGATAATCTATTCTGCAGAATTTGATGAAATCTTGACTTCTGATAGTCACCCATTCAACAAATTATTTCTCATATCCCTACTGTGTTCCAGGCAATATGCCAGGCACTGAGTAGAGTCTGGGATTAAATTATTGGTCTCACCCACACCAGTTTTTTTTAAATTATTTATTTATTTATTTATTTATTTATTTATTTATTTATTTATTTATTTATTTATTTATTTATGATAGTCACACAGAATGAGAGAGAGAGGCAGAGACACAGGCAGAGGGAGAAGCAGGCTCCATGCACCCGGAGCCCGATGTGGGACTCGATCCCGGGTCTCCAGGATCGCGCCCTGGGCCAAAGGCAGGTGCCAAACCCCTGCGCCACCCAGGGATCACTCCCCCACACCAGTTTTAACCTAAACCCAGGAATCAAAGTATGTATTTTCAATTCATAATTTATCACAATGGAAAAGTGTAAACACAAAAAGGAATACTGTTTCCTTTCCTTCAGGGTCTTTCTGACATTATGAAAGAGAATAGCTTGGTTCACAGCCATTACCGAGTCATAATATGACCTGACTTGGTTTGTAGTTATATAAATAGCTATGAACAATATTTGCTTCCCCATCAGATGCTGATAATCAGAATGATAGGAGTGTGTTCACTTTAGCCTGGATAATTCCTACGGACAAAATACCACTTCCCCTTCCTGTTAATTCCTAAGAATCCTCCACGTGTGTGTTCAGGCTCTGTTCTTTGTTTTTCCTCTCTGTCATTCTGAACCCCCAAATATTTATCAATACTGAAGGCCACATGCCACATCTCCATAGAGTCATCTTGGATTTTCCCACCAGAGATTGGAAGCCCACCATTCATATCTAGAACTTTCTTACGTCTGTGATTATTTTCTCCCTTAGGTAAGAAATATTAATTCAATAATATATTCAGCAAATGTATACTAAGGGCCTATTGTGTGGACTGTACTGCTGACAATTGGAGTTGAAGTAGACGTCAAGGTGAATGAGATAGATGATCGCCAGCCAGCCTGACACTGGTAACGCAGTTGTGTATTTGAGTATGTCTCCTTCTGCATAATTGAAGCTATAGGATCACTGACTAAATGAGTGATTTCATCTCCTATCTGGAGTATAGTGGCTTATACATATTTGCTAAAAAGTTTACTAAGCATGGGCTTGATTATTCCCTCATTCCTCAGTCTTAGTTTTCACTGCTATGGTTTGATAATGCTTTGACGAAGAAAGTTCATCTTCCTGGGAATCACATGTCTGTTTCATCATGAAATGCTGTTGACTACCTCTGTTTATTTGCTGTAATTTCAATTGCATTTACAGGTAAAGATCTCCTCTGTTCCTAGTCATCAGGCATAGAGACTATATACGTTGCAGATGTGGGGTTCTTCCGAGAGTTCAGCAAGTGCTTGCCCCTTGACAAGAAAATTACAACTCAATTAGAGTGTGTCTACTTGTGTTTTGTCCTCGAGTTGGCTCCGCTTGTTTTCCATGCAGATCCAGCTCTGTTCTCTCCTCTACCCCATCTTTCTCTGTTAATGAAAATTGTCCTTCAATCTCTGTTTATCCTTTAGCCAACAAACTAGTTTCAGTGGCAGCATTATGGCTACAGCCCACAGAAACCTTTTCTGTGCAGTAATTTAGCTGTCAGTCTGGAAGTGGTAAAGCAGCAGAAAGATGGATGCTGAGCCTGGGGCATGCCTGAGCAGATACCCTGCATGTCCCTACTTTGGATGTGCACTTATTAAAGTAGAAAGGAAAAATGCTTGCCCCAATTTCTCTGGGCCATTACTGCATTATAGCTAGGGTTTTTTGTTTGTTTGTTTGTTTTTTTGTTTTGTTTTTGTTTTTACTGGAACTCTGCTAATTGCTAAGAACCCTCTTATTATCTATACAAAGGATGGGGTAGAGGGTGGCGATCATTTAGTGAGAGAATTGTCCTCGAAAAACAACTGGAAAAGCAAATGACTGACATTTGTGGTGGAATCCCTGGATACAATAATTACATTAGCACAATGTTTTGGCATTTTTTTTTTTTTTTGGGCAGGGGACAACAAAGATGAACTTGGGAGTTTTCTATAGAAGAACTGGTATGTGAAATAATAATTTCAGGTCCATCCACTGACTAATGACCATGAGCAATCAACAAATTGACAAATTAACTCTCTTGACACTTTGGTTTGTAGACCAACAAGTTGTTTGATTGTGCCATTAGATGTCTGAGAGTGCTGGAAAACTCACAGTCAGCATCTGGTCATCAAAGTAAATTTTTGACCATTAATTCAGATACAGTTAATTGCATTGTATTCTCAACATACTTTATTAGGATGGACAGTCTATTCAGGATTTAAGCCCTCAAAGTAATAAACCCACATATTGAACAGTGTCTATACAAGTGTTTTTTTTTTTTTTTTTAACTTGGGATCATTATACATGGAATGGCAATTACTAGAATTCTGTGGCTTTTTTTAGACATGAATTTACCCACATTTTGTTATCATTTCTTGAGCCCTTAAGAGAATGACAAACACTACTCTGTCCTAGTACATACAAAGTGTTTTTTCCCCAAAACTCCTTATTGCTGAAATTTTTAGGAATAAATGATTTCCATGCTCAAGTAGGTTTGAAAAGTTTACTCATTGGGTTTCCATTTTTGAAGAGTCACTCTGAGCATTTGCATATCAAAGATTTTGAAGAGGTCTTACAATAAATTAAATATTTTGAGTTTGCTTTTTGTTTTGTTTTTATTGTTTGTGATTGTATTTTTTTTTAAGTGAAACAGTGTTCCCAAAACCTACTAAGCCACTGAAATCTTTATTCCAATCAAATCAATTACCATGTGGGAGAACAAGAGATTCTCACCCTGCTTTGAGAAGGAAGCTACCTTATGAACTGCAGTGCTTCTCATGAGGCAGAAGTTCTGAGACTGGGATTTCTAAGAAAACTCTGGTCCAGTGTGATGAGAACTATAAATGGGGATCATGACAACCAAAGACATCAGATCTCTTTTTCCTAGTCTTTTAGATCTTTGTGTGAGAAAGCCACTTCTGTCATTTACTTTGTATCATCTATAGTAAGCCAACTCTACCTTAGGCTGAAAAACAAATATGTTGGTCTTAAAAAAAAAAAAAAAAGGAAGGTGGGAGGGAACACGTGCATGTGTGACTCAGTTGGTTAAACATCCAACTCTTGATTTCAGCTCAAGTCATGATCTCAGGGTTGTAAGACTGAGCCCCACCTTGGGCTCCACACTGGGCATATAGCCTACTTAAGATTCTTTCTCTTCCTCTGTTCCCTCCCTTCTCTCTCCCTTTTTCTTTCTCCCCTTCTCTCTCCCTCTCCCCACTTTTCCGTGTGTGTGTGTCGGTCTTACTCACATGCTCAAACCCAATGTTGATCATTAATGTGCTCCTCAAATGAAGAGTTTTTGTTTTCTTAAACTATTCCTTATGAACCAACTGAATTTGTGCAACACTTTAAATATTTCTATTAATCAAGGTATAACATATACAGAGTGAAATATGCAGATCTTCTGTGTAGAAATCAGTGAGTTTGACATGTGTACCTGTATGCAGTATCCCTGTCAAGATATATTGCCATCCCTCTAGAGTTCTCTCAGTTTGATCAAACTCTTCTCCTCCCCAATTCCAAGTCAACCTGTGTTCTAGTTTCTATTGTCATAGGTTAATTTTGTCTGTTCTCAAAGTTTATATAAATGAATCTACCATTTTTTATTCACTTAGTATAATGCTTTTTAGATTCATCTACATTGTAGCATTTTCAACAGTTTGTTCCTTTTTACCCTGAGGAATATTCCATTGTATGAATATACCTCAATTTGGCCACATATGTGTGGGTTTATTTCTGTTCTGTTTCATAGGTCTTTGTGTCAGGCTTTATGTGGACACCATACCATTTCTTTTTAAGTTTATTTATTTATGTTTGATAATTTCTGCACCCAATATGGGGCTTGAACTCATGACCCTGTGAGTCAAGTCACACAGTCCCCTGACTCAACCTGCCAGGCACCCCAATACTGTACCATTTTAATTACTATAGTTTTATTATATAGTTTGAAAGCAGGAGTTGTGATGCCTTCAGCTTTGTTCTTTCTCAAGATTGCTTTGGATGCTTGTGTCTGGTGTTTACCTTACTGATTATGAAGGATTTTTGTATTTATTTTTATCAGGAATATTTGCTATTTTCTTGTGAGGTTCTGGTACAGTGTTGGTATCAGACTAACAAATGAGTTTGGAGTGTTCCATTCTATTCCATTTTTTTTTTTTTTCAAGTTTAAGAAGGATTGGTATTCATTAGTTTGGTAGAATTCACTAAGCTATCTGGTCCTGGAATTTCCTTTGTTGGAACAATTTTTGTTAATGATTCAATTTTCATACCAGTAATTGATCTGCTTAGAATTCCTATTCCATCATGATTCAGTCTTGGTAGTTTTGTAGTTCTAGGAATTTAGACATTTCTTCTCTATTGTCCAGTTTTGGGCATATAATTATTTCTTGAAGTCTCTTCTGATTCTTTATAATTTTGTGATATCAGTTGCAACATCTCTTATTTTTTGAGTTTTCTTTTTTTCTTGGTGAATCTAGCTGAAGGGTCGTCTATTTTATCTTTTCAGTAAACCTGCTTAGTTATATCAACCTTTTTGATTGTCTTCTTAATCTCTGTCTCATTTATTTCCTCTCCAATATTTGTTATTTCCTTCTTTATACTAACTCTGGGCACATGTTGTTCTTTTCTAGTTTGTTAAAGTATAAAGTTAGATTAAGATCTTTCTTTTTCTGAAGATTTATTTATTTGAGAGAGAATGCGTGTGCACATGTGGGGTGAAGGGCAAAGGGAGAGGGAGAGGGAGAATCTTCAAGCAAACTCCCCACTGAGCATGGAACGCCTGAGGAGGCGTTGGAAACTATGACCCCTGAGATTATGACCTGAGCTGAAACCAGAGTCAGAGGCTCAACTTATTGAGCCACTCACATGCTCCACCTTTGTTTCTGAGTGTAGTTGATTATCACAATGAACTTCCCATTTAGAACTACTTTTGCCACACCCCATTAGGTTTGGTATGTTGTGTTTTCATTTTTATTTATCTCAATGTATATTTCAAGTTTTCTTTTGATTTCTATTTTAACCCATTGATCGGTAGCATGTTATCTAATCACTTTTTTGTGAATTCTCTGATTTTCTTCTTACAATTGATTTATTTTCTTAACGTTGTGCTTGGAATGGATGCTTGATGTGATTTTAATCTTCTTAAATGTACTAAGACTTATCTTGTGTCCTAAAATATCATCTCTCCTGGAGAATGTTCCATATGTGCTTGAGAAGAATGTATGAGTTCTCTTGCTTTTAGATTGAATGTCTCATAATCATCTGTTAAGTCTGTCTGGTCTAACTTATTGTTTAACACCAATATTTGCTTATTGATTTTCTGTCTGGATGATCTATTCATTGTTGAAAGTGGGACATTAAAATCTCCTCCAATCACTGTATTGCTATTTCTCACTTTACACTTATAATATTTGCTTTATATATGTGAGGCGCACAAATATTTACAAATGCTTTATCCTCTTGTTGAATTCACCCCTTTATCATTTTACAATGACCCTCTTTGTCTTGTATTACAGTCTTTGTCTTTAATTCTATTCTGCCTGGTAAAAGTACAGCTACCCCAGCCTTCTTTCATTTTCCTTTTGCAAGGAATATCATTTTTCATCTTTTCACTTTAAGTGTCTGTGTGTCCTTAAAGCTGAGGTAAGTCCCTTGTATGTGGTTTGCAGTTGGGTCTGATGAGTTGTTTTGTTTGTTTGTTTGTTTGTTTGTTTGTTTTTTAAATTCATTCAACCACTCTGTCTTTGGTTGGAGAATTTAGTCTGTTTATATGTAAAGTAATTATCATTAGGTATGGACATACTACCATTTTGTTAAGTGGTATTTGTTGTTGCTGTTGTTGTTGTTTTGCAATTTCTTTGCTCCTTTCTTGCTCTCTTCCTTGGTGATTTGATGACTTTCTTTAGTGGTATGCTTAGTTTCTTTATGTTTTGTATATCTACCATAGGTTTTTGCTTTGTGGTTATTACCATGAAGCTTATATTAAACCTCTTACATTTATAATAATCTATATTAAATTAACAAGTTAAAACACATTCTAAAGCTCTCCATTTTCACTATATTCTTCCATGTTTAATGTTTTTGATATCATAATTTGTCTTATTATGTGTATCTATTAAGATATTATTGTACTTAGAATTACTTTTTACTATTTTTGTCTTTCAACCTTCAACTAAGATTTGTAAGACATTAATTTACCACCATAAGAACATTCTATTATTCTGAATAGAACTAACTACATTTTACCTTTGCCAGTGAGATTTATATTTTCATATATTTCCCTATTACTAATTAGAACCCTGCTGTTTTAGCTTAAGGAAATCCCTTTACCATTGTAAGGTCTTTCTAGTGGTGCTGAACTCCTTCAGGCTTGGCTTGTCTGGAAAACTTTTTATTTCTCCTTCCATTCTGGAAGACAACTTTAACACATAGAGTATTCTTGGCTGGCAGGTTTGTGGGTTTTTTTTTTTTTTTTCATCATCACTTTAAATATATTGTGCCATTCTCTTTGGACCTGCAGTTTCTGCTGAAAAATCTATTTATGGTCTTATTGGTATTCCATTTTATGTCATAAATTGTTCTTTTGCTGATTTTAAGATGCTCCCCATTTCTTATGACAGTTTACTCATAATGTGCCTCACTATGGATCTTTTTGGATTCATCTAATTTGGAATTCTGTGAACTTCCTGGATCTGGATGTCTCTCTCTCTTCCTTCTTTACTTTCTTTACTTTCTTTTTCTTTTCTTTTCTTCTCTTTTCTTTTCTTCTCTTTTCTTTTCTTCTTTTCTTTCTTTCAATGATTTTATTTATTTATTAATGAGAGACACAGAGTCAGAGACATAGGCAGATAGAGAAGCAGGTTCCCTCTGGGAAGCCTGATGCAGAATTCCATCCTAAGACCCTAGGATCATTACCTGAGCCAAAGGCAGATGCTCAACCACTGGGCTACCCAGGTGCCTCTGGATATATATATATTTTTCTCAGATTAGGGAAGTTTCCAATGATCATTTCATCATATAAGTTATTTGCCCCTTTCTCACTCTCGTATTTTTCTGTGACACCTATGATGTGAATATTGTTCCATAAGCCCCTTAATCTAGTCTCACTCTTATTTATCCTCCTTTATTTTCACTTCTCACTGGATGAATTCCACTGCTCTTTGAGTTGGCCAATCCTTTTTTCTCTTCATCCCATCTACTATTGAACTCCTCTACTGACTATTTCAGTTCAGTGGTTGTATTGTTTAGCTCTGTGATTTCTACTCAGTACTTGTTAACATTTTCTGTCTCTTTGTTGAAATTCTCACTTTGTTCGTGCATTGTTCTCCTGGCTTCAGTGAGCATATTTATGACTATTATTTAGAATTCTTCAGCAGATAAATCACTTATCTCCATTTCATTAAAGTCTTTAAGATTTGTCCTGTTCTTTTGTTTAGAGTATATTTCTCTGTTTCTTCATTTTTCTTGACTCTCTGTGCTGATTTCCATACATTATATTAAAAAAGCCTCCTCTCCAAATCTTGAAAAAGTGATCTCATGTAGGAGATGAAAATTCTTTTTCAATCCTGCCCTAATTCTTGGTTGTCTTTCAAATCTTTGTGATTGTCCAAGCAGCTTCCTTTGTTCTTAGTGACTCCAAGTAGTTGAAGGTGTTCCAAGAACTGTCCATGTCCCAAAGGGGAGGATATCAGGCTTCATCTAGAAGTAGGCTGATTGGAATTTGAACCCTATCGCAGCAGCTTTCAAAGTGGGCAGAAATACCTCTTTTAGCAGAAGACTGGGAGATGAACATTTCTGTTTGCTCCCTCTGCACTGAACTTTGGAAGAGTAGTCAGTTAAGAACTTTCTTTTTGGCTACTATCCTATTGAACTTGTAAACATAAGCCCCCCTGGTGGCCAAAGGCAGGCTATCAAGGGATATGTCCTCTGGGTGGCAGCCACAAAAGCTGAGGCACCAGATTTGTACCTAGCTCCCTTCTCAGAGACAGTGACAGTCTCAGGTAAGGTAGCAGGTGAGCACAAAGAGTGCCCCATCAGCATCTCCTATCTCTGAGAGGGTTGTAGTCAGCCTCTGGATATGTGTTAAATTAGAAGCCTGCCCCTCAGGCCACAGCTTTCAAGATAAGCAAAAAGCCTTCTTTCAGGGAAAGATTGGGTTAATTCATCTGCTGTTTCTATACTGTGTCCAGGGCGATAGCCAGTTAAGAGCTATGTATTTGTTACAGTCATGTAGGACCCAAAGATTTGAAATATGTAGGATACCAGAGCCAGTTGATCAAGTGGGGTCCCCTGCATTGCAGCCACAAAACTGGGACAGCAGAAATGTACATAAGTACTTTTCCAGAAGATATTAGAAACCTGGAGAATATTACAGTCAGACTTTAGATGAGTTAAATTAGAAGCCTGCTCTTCAGCAGAAGCTTCTGAGATGAACAAATAGGCCTCTTTCACTGAAAGCCTGGGCATGTTTCAGTCTGTTGCCTCTTTGCTGGTTGGTTAGCCATGGTGAATCTATGCAAGTCCTTTGGGAACTATCTCTTACTTCACTGTAGCTTTGTGGGTCTTGTGGTTGCAAACCCCATTGGCTTTCAAAGCTGATGTTTTAAGATCCTATCCCTCAATCTGAAGTCTTATTAGTTGGGTCACCAGATAGAGGGTCCAAACGCTTAACTCCTTAGAAGTGGAGAGTTTTGAATTCCCTTCCAGTTGTATGTCATTGTACATAGAACTGGAGGGAAGGGGTTTATGGTACGATCTTGTCTCAGATTGTCATACTCAGTTTTTGGTAAGTTTTTGTCTTATTCTCCCAATGTGTAGGAGTTTCTCTGTTAGTTTCTGGATTTCTTTCAGAAGGAGTTGTTTTGTATGGAGCTGTAGATTTAGTGTGTTGATGAGAGGAGGTAAGTTCGGGAGCCTCCCACATCTTCAAATGGAACTGAAACTGCATAGACATACTCTATCATTATGAATTATACCTCTTTGTTTCTGATAATGCTCGTCTTGAAGTTTACTTTGCTGATATTTATATACCCACTCCAGTTTAAAATACCTGTTTCTGTCATATTCAGTATTTTTCTCTTTTAAATTCTATGCCTTTATTTTTAAAATGTGTCACTGAGCATAGAAGTGAGACTTGCGTTTCTTGCCTAAATCCAGTCAATTTATTATTTTTAATTATTTAATCCATTTACATTTAATGTAATTGTGATATGTTTGGATTTATGTATAGCGTCTTGCTATTTATATTATAGTTCTCCCATTTTGTCTTTTCTTCCTCTCTTGCTTTTTAAAGATAATTTGGAAGATTTTTGGTATTGTTTTATCTCTAATATATGTTTATTAGCTATACTTCTCTATATTCTATTTTTGTGTTGTTTTAGGGATTATAATACATGTCTTTAATTTATGCTAGTCTACTTTGATTTAATATTATATCTCTTTAAGTATAATATTAAAAACCTTACAGTAATATCTTCCTCTTTATTCCCTCCTGTCCTTTGTGTACTGCTCTCATTTCTTTTATATATTGAGTGAACCCCCAGGCATAGTGCTATTTTTATTTTAAGCAACCATTTGTCTTTTAGTAAATTAAGAAACAAGAAAGAAAATATTATTTATGTTTACCCACACATTCATCTATACAAGTGCTCTATTTCTTCGTGTAGGCTTAAATCTCTCTCAGATAGTATTTCACTTCAACCAGAATAACTTTATATGACATTTATTATAATGCAAGTATATTCCCTGGTGCTGGAATCTTTAAAATTTGTTAATGTGAAAGTGTTTTTGTATCACCTTTGTTCTTGAGGAATATTTTTGTTGGATATAGAATTCTAGTTTGTAGGGTGTCTGGTTGTGTTTTGTTTTGTTTTCTTAGTTGCAGAACTTTAAGATGTTCTATTACCTTCTTGCCTGCATTGTTTCTAATCAACACAACTATTATTGTTTCTCTCTATGTAATATGTCTTTTCCCCTGTGGCTGCTTTTAAGACTTATCAATCTTTTGTTTTCGGTATTTTTAATAAGTACTTAACGTTTGTTTGTTACCATTATGTGTGAGATTCATTAAGCACCTAGAATCTTGATAGTTTTAAACAGTGTAGTGTTTTGGATTAACATGGAACATTATTGACCAATTTTTGTTTAAATATATTTCTTCTGCCCTAATCTGTCCCTTCTTTCTTTTGAGGACTCTGGTTCCATGTATTGCTAAGGCTCTTTTTTTTTTTTTTTTTTTCCTTTTAATCTTCTATGTGCTTTACTTTTAGAAAAATTCTATTGATCTTTCTTCAAGTTCACTGGTCTTTTCTTTCACCATTATCAGTGTGCTATTGATTTCATTCAGTGATTTTCTTTTCTTTTCCCTTTTGGATGCTGTTTTTCAATTCTGGAATTTTCATTTGGGTTCTTTTACAGTTTGTATTACTCTGTTGTGATTTGTCACTTGTTCACTTATTATATCCATCTTTTATTTAAATAAATGAAAATATTCATAATAACTTTCAAAATCCTTATTTGCTAACACGGATGTGATATCTGTATTTCTATATTCTGTTTTATCTCTCATTGTCATCCTCCCCACTTTTATTATCTATTAATTACTGAATATATGCTACATGTGATGAATGCTTTATTGTTGAGATTCTGGATTATAGTATACCCTTTAAAGATAGCTTTGCTCTAGTAGGCAATTATGTGGAGTTTTTAAACTGGAATTTTAGGTTTATTTTAGTCTTTGTTGGTTGGGACAGATCTATAGTAGTTCTCCTTCTAGGTCTAGAGTTGCCATACTTCTAAGGCATTCCTTTATAAAGTCCCACCTGGGTACTCTAGATATTCAACAAAGTCTACCCACTTTGAACCAAATTGAAATTTTTCCAGTACTGTGTGACCTTTGGAATCTTCATTCATCTCTCCCTTGACTGTAGCTATTCTCTGCCAGCCCTTAATTTCGACTTCAGGATGAAAACAGTATTTGACTAATCATTCATTAATTAATCTTTTATAGTGTAGAATAAACTATTCTTAAATATTTTTACAACTAGAAAAGTATTAGCATTTTGGAGGGTTTTACAAAACACTGTTTAAAAAGGAATGTGTAAACCATTTTTTTAGAATTCATCAGAAAATGCAAGGGAAGGGATGCCTATGTATCTCAGTGGTTGAGCAACTGCCTTTGGCTAAGGGTGTGATCCCAGAGTCCTGGGATCAAGTCCCACATCAGGCTTCCTGCAGGGAGCTTGCTTCTTCTTCTGCCTGTCTCTGCCTCTCTCTCTGTGTGTCTCTCATGAGTAAATAAATAAAATTTTGAAAGGAAGAAGAAAGAAAAATAAAGAATGAACGAAAGGAAGGAAGGAAGGAAGGAAGGAAGGAAGGAAGGAAGGAAGGAAGGAAGGAAGGAAGGAAATGCAAGGGGACATTTTTCACTATTATTTTTCTGGCTCTAATTATATTTTTGTATTTCTCCCCTTTTCATATTCCATTGTTTTGGGGGTCTTTAAATGTTTGTTCCCAGATCTTTGGATTTGTTTCTATTTTATATATATATATATTTTTATTTATTTATTGAAATCTAAAATTTTAATTAGATTTTAAAGTTAATTTGAGTACATATTTTAAGAAGGCAATTGCCAGTATAGACCCCAACCATAAATCAATTTAATCTACTAAATATCAGCATTTTGTCCACCACTTCACTGAATGGTACATTTTTTAGGTAAGAATCATGAAAAATAAATGATTTGTGTACTGTCTTCTCAATAGAAAATTATAAGGTAGAGCTTGTAGTTTTTTCAGTTCCATAGGCTACAGATTATTAGAATCTATTATTTTGAATATGGCACAAGACATGCATCATCCCAAAAGCAGGATACCAAGAGGTTACAACTCTAGGTTTGTCATCTGAAGTTCAAAAATACTGGATTATTTTATCATTTGGGATTGATTCTTTGGCAAGAAATAATGTCCTCTCTTTCATTAAGTAGGAAAACAAAAGATTTCTTTAACATATGTAGCAAAAGTCACAGAAAACAGAATGATTAGATACCCTACTGAGAAGCATGGGAAAATCATTCTCAGGTTAACCTGTTTTCAGGTTTTGTTCTTTTTAAATAATGGATCTACTTTTATCTATTATGTCATGAAATGGAAAAAATTGAAATAAATTGTTCTTGAAGGATTTTTGTAAGATTTTGCTAAGAAGTATATTTGGGGAGGTTATTGGTTTAATTTTGTTTTACCATTTTCACATTTCTGTCTTCTCTCCTTCCCTTCTTTTCTGTAACTTTTCCTTATTCTAGCATCTCATTTGCCCCCTGCCAAATTTTCTTAAACCTTTACCTATTTAGTTCATTTCCTTTTATTCTGAACACAATATGGAAGGATGAACACTGTCAAATTTTAAGAATCTAATTTCTTAGTCTTTATCAGGGCCCTCTTCCTCCCAAATAATGAATTAGAAACACTTGGCTTCATCATTTTCTTTCTATCTTACTACATCTTCTTTCTGCCTTACTAAAATAGAAAGAAGTCTAATAATTGTCCAAATTTGTTCTGAGTTCATTTGCATGGTCTTCATTCCAAATTATATAATGAAATAATCTAAACTTAAAGTGTATTCACTTACATTGTTATTGTATTATCAAGGTAGGCTACCCTGCTGTAACAAATAAAACAAAATATATAATGCTTAAACCTGAGAAGTTCATTTATTTCTTATATAATGACCTACCATAGGTATGTAGATTGGAGGTACCTCTTTTCTGTGCAATCATTCAGGGATCCAGGCTCCTTCCATCTTGTGGCTCTGCCATCCTCTATACCCTTGATGAGTCAGCATGCTCAAGATTGGTTTACCACATCCAGGTTTTTTTGCTAGAAGAGGAAAGAGAAATGAAGAGGGTCACTCACCTCTTAATGGTCTGGGCCCAGAAAGGGCCCATATCATACCCACTCTCATTACACTCTGACTGTGGGAGTGATAACTTCTGCTTGGTCTGAGTCATATGCCTGCCCACCACTTGTTCATTTCCTACCAGAAGAACATGAGGTAGGTCTACAGGAAAAAGTAGTTGTTATTAACACAGACAAAGTGGTCACAGGCAAGGTAATTTCAGATGTTCTATGTAACTTAAAACATTTCCCTTCTATATTTGTATACAATATCATTTGATTTTCACAACTCAGTAAGGTAAGAGGAGTGGGGCAAGTGAGAACATCTTTCCTCAGGAGTGAAGATTTTGAATCAATTTTGAGTGATTTAAGGAAGAATTATGTTTTTTTTATTTTTAAGATTTTTAAAAGTGTTTTATTTATCTTTTTTTGAAAGTCAGTGAGCACACAGGCGTACTTGATCATGAGTGGGGGTGGAAGTGAGGGGGAGGGCCAGAGGGGGAGGGAGAGAGAATCTCAAGCAGGCTCCATACCCAGCATGGAGGTTGATGTGGAGCTAGATCCCATGACCCTGAGATCATGACCTGAGCCAAAAAGTCAGATGCTCAACTGACTGAGGCACCCACATATCTCAAGGGAGATCTATATTTTTTAAAATTTTTTATTCCAAACACAAGGATTGGCATAGTGGTTTAAGAAGTCCTACATCCTGGGTTCAAAGCCAGGATCCACCATATCTTTCTTATGTAACTTCATTCATTAATTTGTTCATTCATTCATTATTTTAAAAGATATTATTTACTTGAGAGAGAGAGAGAGTACAAGGGGTGTGGGCAGAGGTAAAGAGGAGACACTACAGGGGGAGCCAGATGTGGGGTTGGATCCCAGAACCTTTAGATCATGACCTACTGAGCCACCTAGGTGCCCCACTTGTATAACTTCTTAACCATGCAACCTCCAACAGGTTAGCTTCTTTATGCATCAATTTCTTCTACCATAAATTGGAGAGGATAATAGTCAATACTTGATATGTTTGTTCTAAAGAATAAATGAGCTTATACACATAAATTGCTTTGAAGCCTATCTGGCACATAGTAAATGCTCAATGAATGTTATAATTGTTACTAGAATTATTATTCTCACTCAAGTTTGTGTTTTTTAAGTCTGAGCAGTTTGAGTCTCTGATAGAGAAAGCCCTTGACAGATGTTAGAACTCAAAGATTAAAAAAAAAAAAAACCTAGAAAACTTACAGTATTATTTATATAATTTCATGCCTTCTGCATTTGCTTTGCTTCCTGATGATATTTCTATTTGTTTTCACAGAAGTCAATATTTTCCTGTTTCTCCTTTTAAAATAGATTTTTATGTGGGGCATGTAAACAGTATCTGAAACAAGTGAAATTAAATTCTCCCAAGTGAAGGATCAAAATAGAAAGCGAAGTATGAGCCTGACACCATGGTTCACAGGAAGGTTGTAAAGGCCAGTAAATTTGCTTACAGAGAACCCAAAAATAAGTGAGGGAAGATGGGAGTATGTTTGATAATTAGAGATTTCGCAGTAGGGATCTAGGGCAAAGGGTCCAGTTTATATGGATAAAAACAGTACTTGGCAAAACTTTTCTGATCAAGGAAGAGCTTCATTTGGTTTCATATTAGCTTATTCACACTTCTCCTTGCTGTTTTCTCAATCAATCCTTAAGCGACTTGATACACCATGTCTAATTCTTCATAAATCAGCTAAACTTTAGAGTGATATTGACAGGGGCTTTGCTAACTCCATTGTTTCCTGTCAAGAGTTTTATTCGGCTTCAAAACAATTTGCCGTGAACGCCCTTGTTTGCTTGCCACACGGGTCTTTGTCTGGACTGAAAACTTTGATTTATAACTGTATATAATTGATGGCTGTGGGGTAGGGGGGACCATAGCTCATGCTCCTCCTCTTTTAATCTAGCTTTGCCTAGAAATCCATGTAGTGGAGCATTCTCAAGGGAACCAGGCTGGGAAATTTTCCATATACCCAATGGGAGGCCATTAATCATGGGGAGGAGTGTGTTTGTGAAAGTAAGGAAAACAAAAGTCAGGCCACCTCAAGATGGCTTATCAAAAGAATAGATGTTAAAGCTAATGTATTCATTGTAGAGTATTTATAAAGGAAAGCTGAGCTATTTGATGAACCAGATATATTTGCTACTCCAAAAGTGAAATTTGACATTAGTACTTCAAATTATTAATATTGAAAAGCCACTCCGGAGTGCCTGAGGAGTCGCTCAGTCATTGACTGGGGAGCAGTTGAAAGCTCATTTTTAAAGGCACAAGTCTCTCTCTTTTTTTTTAATAATGAAAAAAAGAGAAAAGGGAAAATACTGTATTTTTTTGGCAGCTGCATCACAATGTAGCTTGCAGTACCTGTCATTCTAGAATTTGCTGAATTTAAGGCCTTGTTCTCTCCTCACCCTGCCCCCTTTAGGTTTTACTAATTCAAAAAGAGCCTGTGAAAGTTTGTGTGTGTGTGTGTGTGTGTGTGTGTGTGTGTGTGTGTGTGTGAAACTTTCTAAGTTGCACATTTCTTTGGAGTGCAAAGATTGTTATGAAGTTTCTAAACGCAATTAGAGATCCTCAAGGGTGGAAGGAATAGAGTAAACCAGTTTTATTTCTTTAATATTCATCATGAAGATATCAGACTTTATTATTTGTGATTTATTTTGTTCTTCTGTAAAAACTGTCTTGCTCTGGTAAAGATATTTCATGATATTTCAATAGCCTATTTAGGAAAAAAGATTTTACATGTATTCTTGCCAAATGAATTATAATGCCAAAATTACAGTAATGCATCACTAGATACAGTAAATTTTAGGTGGTTTAGTTACATAAAATATTTTAGTGTTTGAGAATGTTGATCCAGCAGGGATAAACAAAGGAAGTAACAAAATCAAAGAGAGTTATAAGCACCAATGGGGACTGGATCATATCCCACAAAAATATCCCAAATTGTGACCAAAAACTGCATTGAAATACTGCTTAATGTCAGGTCACTGTATTTACTAATTAAGCTGTGTTTATCATTGAAGTGGCACTTACAGTGGTCTGAAGCAACAAAGGTGGAGTTTACTTTTTTCACTTACCTATTGATATAGGCATTATTTGAAGTTATTTGTTTTATTTTGCATCATTTTATTTCAGTGAGATTCAGCAATAGCAAGCCTCTCCTTGGAAGAGAAGCTAAGAATATTTTCAGTTTCTTTCTTCCTCCTTAAAGGCATTTGAACTGATAAATAGTTCCCATGTGAAGGATGTTAAAGTCGCAATGGAAATAGTGCTTTTCCTAGATTCTATTCCTTGTTATATCAGAATCCTTTGAAATTAGGAGAAAGACTGTTCCCAGATGTTGGTACATTAGCACTCAGAGTTGCAGCTTAATGACATAAGAATCAATGGGTCTTGGAGAACAATGCCTTAACATTGACCCAATGTGGGATGTAACTTCAATGCAGGTCCACTGATGTGACTTATCAGAAAAATATTCATTAACCAAATGACAGCAAGCAGTAATTAAAATCCATAATTAATCTGAATGAAAGCACAAAATAACACAGACATAGGACAACTTTGAAGAATTAAAAATCCATTTCCTTGAAAGGGGCAAGAGACAAGCTCTGAGCTACCTTATCATCAAAAAGAACTAGGTACCTTTGCACGTCATTGGAAAGCTTTGTTCAAAATAACCCCCCTGTAGAGATGAGACGCATGCATGGGAGTATTTTTTTAGTTCTTTCTTGAGAAAAATGAGTGTTAGAGGAAAGACTGTATTAGGGGATACTTTTAAGCCTCTTCAAACTTCTGATATTTGTTCTTTGTTCTAACAGCTTTGCATTTCAAAACCATTATTTGTTTTGTACGAGTGTTCTAATCTTACGAATTATTTCGCTACCCATGTTCAATGTGTAACTTCCCTCCCTTACCAAAAAAAAAAAATCTCTTGTCACTGTACTCACAATCCCCTATGCTCTTAAGAAGTTAAAGCTTCAGAACAAAATATCACGCTGGATTTTTTCCACTGAACCACCTTCCTGTTGTCTTATGCTGTTCATATAATGTGGATGTTTTTGCCTTGGGGGACAAGATTTTTTATTAGACTTTCAGGATATAACCCCTTTAATAGACAGTCGATGAATCTCCTCTCACTTCCTGGATAAACAGTTCAGATTAGGCAAAAATAAAATATTCATGCCATGGTACTAAAGAGACAAGAATGCTCCCAAATAAAGGATAGGGTTTAAACCATAGCAGAGAAGACTTTCAGAAACAGCCAGTGTGCACTTAAATAAATAATTGCTGTATGGTGATCATAACAGGCATCTCTTGTTCAGACTCACACTCCATTTTTCATGTGGGGGAAGAGATGGCTTCCTTCAAAAAATGTTTAAAATAATCCATGATCTCAAAAGTACTGGATACATATTATTAAAATAAAATTTGAAGGCCATTGGCTGTGTTCCAGAAAAGCTGAACTCCGTTAAAGGACATAATGAACAGTCATAGCTTCGTGTGCAATTATTTAATTGGGGAATAGATTTTTCTATCACTGTCCCTGGCAGTAGCAGCCATTTGATCCCGAGGCTTGGATTAAATGTTTCATCAGTAGTGCCTATTTAAGGATCTTTATGGAACAACAAGTCAGTCCCCTGGGCAAGCCCATGTCAACTGCGATAAAGAGATCTGCACAAGTGAAGGAGAGGTATTTTTTTGCAACACATGTACAGAGACTTGAACGTGCCCTGGGTTATCTGGATGCTTTCCGAGATTTGAGGGTACACAGTCTCCTGATGGCAAAGGTTGGAAGCTGAACTCACTTTATGGGATTATATGACTTCCTTAGGAAAATGAATTCTCGAGCTCCTACCTTCTTTCCAAGCACAGGTGAGTCCTTGCAAACAGGAACATAGTATGGAGACTGTGACTTGCCTTTCTTTTTCAGGAACTCACTGCTTCTGAGCCTGAAACTGGACAGCTCATTGCTTTATGCTTTCTACAGGATCCACCATCTGTTTCACAAGGAGTAGATGTAAATTTTATAGACTTGACAATTATCTTTTAGTTGGGTTGGTTTTTCCCCCCACTTACTCTCTGAGTGGTCGTAGACATAAATGCACGTGGCTAAGTAGGACTGGATTATTTGTGGAGTGGGCACTAAAAGGCATTTATCACATTAAAACAGTTGAATACATTTAAAAGCATTCTGAAAATTAAAGTCTGAACATCTGTAATTTTTTAAAAAGGCAGATGAGCTGTTGCTACCATCAATAACCTGGTTGTTAAAGGGTTTAATTTGGGGTTTGTTTTTCCCCCTTGATGGTGTGATCATATTGGTTTAGTCTGCATAATCTCTAAGTTAACTCCAAATTGATAAAAATGCATCCTGCAACATGGTTGAATCAGATGTTGTGTGGAGATTTATTTTCAGGACCTGGGGATGTGTCTGGGCACGCCGTTTCACTCAAATTAAGAAACCAATTGCAGCACAATGTTCTTTTATAGACTTCTAGTATTTGGATAATTGAATGGCTATGCTCTGCCTCACTATAGCTTAAGAGGCATCTTTCGGATCGGGGAAAAAGTGGAAATAGTGCTTTTACAGCCAGACTCTAGGAATCTGCTGACGAGGCACTTAGGAGAGATGAGGCGGTCCTGTCGGTTGCTTAGAAAAGTTCACAAAATCTTTCCCATCTGTTAAATGACAGGGGAAAAAGTATCCAACCAAAAAAGGTTGCAAACCATTGTGATGTTTGGGCCCTTTTGAGACCAGGAGGGCAAAGAAATACTCCCAAGTGCCTTTTGCTCTCAGTTTCATGTAGGACTTTCTTGTAGTTCATTTGTTTGCCCAAGATCTTAAAAAAAAAAAAAAAAAAAAAGTGAGGTTGCATCCTAAATAAAGCATCCCAGTCTTAATTTGTGGGCAAGCATTCCCCCAGAACTTAGGGGAAAAAAAACTGAAGTAAAAGTGAGTGTCTCTCACTTTAATTTCTGCTGCTGTTTCTAATAGCCTCTGTCCCAGTGTGCAGAGATGAGAGGCAGTCTGGGCTCCCTGCCCTGTCCCGTCCCCACACCACCGAAGACAGGCTGTTGTCTGGAAATGGCGATCTGTGACTCCGATTGCATCCTTGCTCTTTTTTCCCAGAAAAAGAATGCAAGGCAATATTTACGGTTGTGCAGAAGCTTTGTGACTCCCTTATTTATAATAAAATATGTCTCTGTGAAGTATGTTGTCCTGCTATGTAATTGCTGTTGGCTATCGGAATAGTTTTCCACTGAATACATTCCCAGACAATAATGTCACCTAATGTGAGTTCTAGGTGTGAGGGAGAATATTCGATGCAAGCATTATTTTTCCTTATGCCCTTAGTCCATCTGTAATAGTAACTGAGGGAGGGGGGAGGCCTGAGCCTATAGCTCAGAACAACCAGGGCTTTCCTTAGAGCATGACAGAGATGTGTCACTTACAGTGTTCTGGTCGCCACATTCAAGTAAATGGTGGTCCAACCTAAATTGTACAAGTGTTGTTCACCACGATATTGACTCTGGATTAGTCTCATGTTTTGATGGCCCCTTGCTCTGATGCAGGTGGTAAACTAGAACGCTCTTGCTCCTAGTGGACGTGTTATTCTTCCTGAATTTTGCTACCTTCTCCACTGGAAGGTTAGCTTTTAGTTGTTTTCATTTTTAGTTATGTGATCCAGCACTCCTTAAACCTCTGATTTTTGCCTTTCTTTTGTACAAGTATGTGGGTTGGATGGATTTCTCTTTCTTTTTACATCAGTTTTTTATCCATGAAAGCAAGGAATGCTACTTCTCAGGACCCCCTTTGGGGCTCAGAGTTTGTAAATCATCACCACAGTGTTATTCAGGATAAAATACAGGATTCTTCCCATGGCTACCATTATGCTGGGGTTGAAATATCTTTAGAGCACCTTCCTCTTCCTAGCTAACACATGATGAATTGTCCATATGCTTTCGCTTATCAAGTGCCTACTTGTGTATCTGGTGGGAGTGCAGAGACGTTTAGGACAGCTCTTCTCAAATGCTGGTGTGCTTTCAAATCCTTTGGGGACAGGGGGACTTGTTAAAATGAGATTCTGATGCAGAAATTCTGGGGCAGGGGTGGCTGAGATTCTTCAGTCCTGAAAAGTAGCCAAATGATGTCAGTGCTCCTGGTCTGTGGGTATCAAGAGTTTAGGATATGAACTTACACTGTACCAGGCTTTATGTGACCTTGCACAAATAACAGGACAAACTGTGAAGAGGACACAATGAGCTAACGTTGATCACCTATTGCTTGCAAGTCATATGCTATGCTGATTATGGTGTGGTTCTTTGTATTTTTTAGACCTTCTATATGTTTGAGAGACAGGCATATAAATCACTAATTTCATTAGACTGTGACAGACAGCGCCCTGTACCAAGATGGCAGTGGCACCAAGGGAACAGAGCAGTTTTGCAAATGTGGGTCAGGGAAGCTTCGCAGAAGTGATACTTATTCATCTGGGCCTCGAAGGGTGAGAGATTTCCAAGCTGATGACATGGGAGATGTCTGTGAAGGTGAAGAAGCACAGTGTAGCACAGAGTATCAGAGGGAACTCACATTTGCTAGGGTAAGGGCTGCATGTATCTGGAAAGGTAGTTCATGTTTATCAGGAAAATATATATGCTGTGTGGCTCCTGGGTGGCACAGTTGGTTAAGTATCAGACTCTTGATTTTCAGCTCAGGTCCTGATCTTAGGGTCATGAGATTAATCCTACATCAGGCTCCACCCTTAGCAGGAAATCTGCTTAAGACTCTCCCCCCCACCAAAAAAAAAAAAAAAAAAGACTCTCTTTGACCCTCCCCAAGCCTCTCTCTTTCTCAAATTAATACATCTTTATTTAAAAAAAAAATTAATTACCTGACAGAGTTAGCACAAGCAAGGAGAGCAGCAGGCAGAGGGAGAGGGAGAAACAGGCTCCCTGATGAGCAGGGGTTCGATCCCAGAACCCCGGGATCATGACTTGAGCCAAAGACAGACACTTAACCGACTGAGCTGCCCAGGTGCCCCTAAAATAAGTAAATAAAGCTTTAAAAAATAAAAAAAAAATGTATGTGCTAGGCATTTCACACTTATTAGTCCTAATCTTACAATAAACTTGAAAGGAAGTAATATTTTTCTCATTTTGCAGATAAAGAAACTGAAGTTCAGGGAAATTGTGGAACTCTGGCAGATGTACAGTTTGTAAGAGGTCAGGCTGGATTTTAACTCCTAATCTTAATAACACCAAAGCCCTGGCTATATCCCCCCTGCCAAGCTTGGAGAATTCGGCAGAGGCCTGATCAGAAAGAGCCTTACAAACTGCCCTGAGGACTTTTAACTGGACTCTATGAATGATAGGAAACCTTGGAATACTTTTAAGTTGAGAGAGAAAATTTGTATTGTTGAAAAAATATTCAATTGCTCATGTAGGGGTAATTAAGGGGGCCTCATGGAAATAGGTGAGAAATTGATGACTAGTAAGCACCAAAAATTATCAGCCCATGGATGCTCTAAGAAAACACAAACCTCATGAAATTCAAGGATCTTGTAGGCTAGTCCAACAGAAGAACTTGTATATACAAAACAAAATATCACATACAAGACCTGAAGGTCTTCAAGTTCAGACTAGTACATAGGGAATCTGAAGAACAAACCACCTTGTAAATGGGTACTGTCTAGATACAGGGGGAAAGGACATGGTGCTCCCTAATTTTAAGGATGCTGCTGAGTTGAATCTTCATACACCCACAGCTGTCTCTTGGCCACTTATGTGAGGTCTATTTGATGCTATTTTTCAGCCTTTCCACTGTTAATTTCACTAACCTCTGTTTGGATGTCTTCCCAAGGGGAGGCCTTCTCCATATCAAGGGATGATGACATATGTAATATATATATACCCATCACATATGCCGTAACAGTCATTTCTGGGGCATGTACTGTGTTCCAGGCAAATAGCAAAATTGCTCTGAAGGAACACCATCAGGAAGGTAGTGACATTCTGACTTCACAAAGGAGGAAAGTACAGCACAGAGCAGTTTAATTCACTTGCTCAGGTCACAGAGCTAGCCAGAACTGGGGTGCTGACCTGGGTCTTCCTGCTGGCAGTCTTTGCATCACCCTGGGCAGCACCACCTCCCTTGCTATGCCTTATATCTGTAGGCGCCTTCCTAATTTTCAAAACCACTTTACTTGTTTGATATATTTTTCTTGCTACTGGTGCTTGAGAGGCAAGTAAAGGGGTGGTCACCTTGTTTGACAGATGAGAAAGAGAGACTAGGTAAAGAGGATGGTCCCAAAGTCACAATTAATAAGGGTTATTCTTTCTTCTCCTCCTCCTCCTAGTTTCTGATCTAATGCTCTTTCTCATCATCTCCAGGCCTCATCCCAAGGTTCAGTGGTTATCAAATCTGGATGTATCTCGTGATTACCTGGAGATCTTTGAAAATATAGATGCCTGGCTTAGAAACCTGAATGCCTGCATACATATTCTGATTTACTTGATGATTCTGAGATGCTGTGGTGTTTGAGAACCTCTTCTTTATCTTTAGAGATAGTAGGTTTGGGATTGGTTTAGAGCAGTGATTTTGAAAGCATGGTTTCCGGACCAGCAGAATCAGTACCAATTGGGAACTTATTAGAAATGCAAATTTTTGGATCCCACACTAGACCTATATATCAGAAATTCTGAGGGTGGAGTCCAGAAATCTGTGTTTTAAACAAGCTTTCCAAGTGATTCTGATGCGAGCCAAGCTCCTTGGCCATACTTCCTCCCAACAGGTTTATGGTGTGGAACATGGTGACCAGCTGTCTGCTATTTTTACTGAGGCCAGAGTTCAGGGGAAATATATTTAAAACCAAATGACAGTACAAGGCATTCAGATTTATATTAAAGATGGATATCCTGGTAGTGTAGGTTGCCAACTGCAGGAATAAAAAACTGAAGAAAGATTCTGGAATCTTTCTGGGGGTGGGCAGAGTACTGTACCATCAAAAAGCAAAAAAAAAAAAAAAAAAAAAAGAAAGAAAGAAAAAAGAAAAAGGAAAAGGAAGAAATTGGCCTCTGGAAAAAAATGAAAGCAATAAGTATTGTCATCTGATTTCTCTTTAGTCATTTACAGCCCTTCCTTCCTGAACTTTGAAGTTCATGGCGATGTCTTAACTGGCATCTCTTGTTTTCTCCTGAAAATCTCAATGCAGTTGAAACCTCCGTCTTCTACTTCTGTGCTAATGGCAGAAAGCAGGCATTCAGTGCCAGAGAAGTGAAGGGCTGAGTTATGGATGGCAAAGTGACTTTTCCCCTGCCTCTTTCCCATTACTGGGCCACTAATTGGCATCATTTCCCTGCTACCGCAATTTTTTTTCAATATTATAGTTTTAAGTAATTCAGTATATTAGCCAATTTCCCTAATGCCCTTTGTTGCATGTTCATTCAATGTAGCTGGTTTTTGTCATATTTTTCTAAGTATTCCCAACTGGAGTTCACTCAGTAGCTGCTTGGGTTAGGTCAGATGGGCTCTTAGGACAATGGTTTGTGAAAGAATTAAAGGTCCAGCATATTGGAGTGAGGAAGGTGTTAATGGGATATAATTGTTTAAACTGAGAATTTGTATGATGCTCCCCCGGGAGGGGGTAGTAAAAGGGAAATATTTATGTAAGGCTGGATACCATTGCAGAGATTGTGGGAAGAGTTGGGAGAGATTGTATCTAAATGAATAAATTTAATACAGACTCAAAAAAAACCAGCTGTTAGACTTCAGTCATTAGTCACCAATCCTACAATGCTTTTATAATATATGCAAAATGTTCCCCTATAATTTAGTAAATTTTTTATTATTTTTAGTTGTACCTTTTTCAACGAGTAAGTGACTTCAAGTTTTGACTTTGGCATCGTTTGACTTGTTCTGTTTTCATCCTGCAGTGAGGAACCTGTGTTTAAAATGTCGTGAAAATTCTAAGGAGAGGAGGCAAGAAAGGGTGCAGGGAAAGAGGACAGCTTAGCCGCTCTTACCTGGGGTAGGTGGGTGTTTCACCTCCTAGTATCTCAAGATGATTAATCTGGGGGTGGACCCTGCATATTAATCATCCATCAGCTAGGGCTCCTGGGAAGACTAATCTATTCATAGACAAAACCTTGACAAAGGCAGTAGGCCCCTCAGGAAAAAAATGGTAACTACTTCATCGTCAAAGAAGTGATATGGGATGTGAAATGATGTTTTATCTTATGCTACCTGAAACCTCTCAAATAGAGGCTTCCCCAGCCTGTGGGGTTGAACAAGGAGGGACAGGCAAACCTTCATAGCACTAAGAATGAAATAAGCATCTCAGCACATCCTAATAACACCTTGCTTCATAAGTTGTTTCTTCTAGTTCTTTGCAGTGGTTGAGCTAAAAGGGTACAAGTGATTTGAAAGGTAGAAAGAGGCACGCCTGGGTGGCTCAGCGGTTGAGCGTCTGCCTTCGGCTCAGGGCGTGATCCCAGAGTCCTGGGATCAAGTCCAGCATTAGGCTCCCCCATGGGGAACCTGCTTCTCACTCTGCCTGTGTCTCTGCCTTTTTCTCTGTGTTTCTTATGAATAAATTTTAAAAAATCTTTTTAAAAATTAATTAAAAAAAAAAGGGAGAGGAGAACAAACGGTGACAGTGTAGTCAAGATTCTGTCCATCATGTTGACATCTTTGGACCATAACTCAAAGACCCACTGGAACAAGAAGATACGTGGCTTGATAGATGTTGAACTCTAAACTCTTCATGGACATAAACCAAAGACCATTTGGTGACCACACCCAGCAATTGAAAGCAGAGAGACTGGAAGAGAAGCTAAAAAGGAAAGACCAAGAAGCAGCATAAGTTAGAATAGAAATCTAACCAAAGCATATCCTCACGTACTAAAGAAGAGTAATATGAAAACATTTAAGGTGTTACTTGAATGTTCTTATAACAAAGTCCTACAGCTTCATCAAGGGAGGGGAGGGAAATCAATTTCACTGAAATTGCATATGAAAATGTCAGCAATCAAAATACTTTCCAACTCTGTAATGAAAAACAAGCTACTTCAGGGAGGACATTGCCACCAGTAAAGTGACAGTAAACTCCTGGGCATCATCCCATCCAGGTTGTGCTCTCCTACTCACTCCTCTTGCCTCTTCAAGCTCAGTTTCATATCCACGTCCCAAGCCATCAGTGATTCCTCTTCTAGAGAATGTAATTTTTACCTCCCTTTATGCTCATGCAAATCTTACCCCTATTTATGAATTTGGTAATTCAACTTGTGAATCCTGAACATCTACTGCACAAACATTGGGCTAGACTCCAAGAAGTAAAACAATAGTTCCTGTCCTTGAGTTGCTCACTATCCTCAGGAGATTCAGACTTGGAGATAACCAGCCCATGGTGCCAGGTGATAAGCATTGTCAATTTTTGTTTGCTGGTCTTAATTGTAATAAATATTATATAAATGTCGAAAAATGTGCACATAGGGCTATGGACTTTCACCAGGTGCAAAGTGAGCACTGTAGAGGGAGCATCTGACTATGCCTGAGGATTCTGGGGAGGCTTCCCATAGGAGGTGAAGCTGGAAGTGAAACCTGCAGACTGAGTAGTTATAGGCAGGCAGAGGTGGGTAGGGGAAGAAAGGGTGGGTATTTCAGGTCAGGAATGCTGCCAGCCAACTTCCTCCAGAAGGATTTCTGTAACTGCTTCAACGTCTGGGCATCGCACCTAGTAACCCAGATTATAGCACTTAAGTTGGAAATCGGAGACCTCTAACACGCAGTACCTCCCAGACCTGTTTGTTTTATTCACCAACTACAGGAAGTTAGGAATGCAGAACGAATTAGGGGAATTCTTACCTGTGTAACCTTAGGTAAAGGATTCTATCTAATATAAATTCAGTTTCTTCATCATACAGGATTGTTGGGAAAAGACGAACCTAGATGAGGATTGGCAAACAATGCATGTGGGCCAAGTCCAGCCTGCAGACTCTTTTTATGAATAAACTTTTATTGGAACACAGCTGTGGTCATGTATTTGCACATTGTTTTTGGATGATTTTGTGCCACAATGGATAAGTTGAGTAGCTGGAATACAGACTGACCCACAAAGCTTAAAATATTCACTGTCTTGTCCTTTGCAGAAAAAGCTATTTGACCACCGACCTGTGCTTATTTGTCAGCCTATGTTTGTTTTGGTGGTGGTGGTTGTTAGTTTTGGATAAATCTAATTTTTAATGCTTCCTTTTTAAAGTGTATCCTCCTCAACACCAATACTCTACCCCTACATCCAACTTAAATTATAAGTACTCTTCATTTTATTAGGCTTATTGTTTAAGGAATTTTTAGAAATGTTTTCTCTGAGATATTTAAGATACTACCACTCTGTGGCATACCTGCTTTGAGTGGCTAGGATGTCAGCCCCATAAAAGCCATGAGGTCCTTTCACTGCTGTAACCACAATGTTTGGTTACGTGTCTAGCACAGAGAAGTCATGCAAGAATGACTCTTCGGGGTGAAGTGATTTGTAGTCATGATGGGAGCTGGGAAGAATAAAAAGAAAGATGGTAGTAAAACAGGTAGGCACTCCTCAAACCCCTGGGCTTTAAAGAAAGTTCAGTTGTTAGCCACCCCCAAGGAAAATTGCCCCTACCCTGCTCACTTTTCTGTGCTCTTTTTTTTTTTTTTAAGATTTTATTTATGTATTCATGAGAGTCAGAGAGAGAGAGAGAGGGAGAGAGAGAGAGGCAGAGACACAGGCAGAGGGAGAAGCAGGCTGCATGCTGGGATCCTGATGTGGGACTCCATTCCAGGACTCCAGGATCACAACCTGGGCCAACGGCAGGTGCCAAACTACTGAGCCACCCAGGGAACCCCGTTTTCTGTGCTCTTGTGCAAAGTCCAGTGTTGCTTGTCCATCCTTGTTTCAGAGAAGACACGGACATATTGCAGATAGTAGATATTTTTTTATGTGGCATTTGGATAAAGAGGAGGGCTAGAACAAACGTTGAAAGGAAAAATATACAAATATAACAGAATATGAACATGCTAAGTGAAGCATTTCATTTATAATGTCTTAGAAAAGAAAAACTTACCAGGGAAAAAGTTCATCTGAAAAATACCAAGATTAAGATGCATATGTATCATTGAATCAAATTATATCTTCTAAGATATTATTATATTATTAACATTTTTCCATTACTGTCAATTTTCCTCTAACTTTTTCAGGAGTGTTTTCGGAATTAAAACACACACACGCAGACACACACGCACAAAGGCTTTCATTATGCAGCGGATGATGGCTAAACATCTATGATAGGATTTTATTGATGTAAGTCTGTCCGTGGAAGGCCACTGGAGTTCTCCATTTGTCCTTTGCTGCCTTTGTTTCAATTCTCCAGTGTTTAGTGATCATCGGCAGACCTGGACATGGTGTATCTCAGAAGTACTAGAGGAGAGCTTGATATACCTCTACCCTCCATTGACTTTTGCCATTTTGTTTTAAAGATTTGATTTATTTATTCATGGGAGACACAAAGAGGGAGAGGCAGAGACATAGGCAGAGGGAGAAGCAGGTTCTTCACAGGAGCCCAATGCGGGACTTGATTTGGGATCCTGGGATCACAACCTGAGCCAAAGGTAGCCGCCCAACCACTAAGCCACTCAGGTGTCCCATACATTTGCCATTTTTAAATTTAGTCCCCTGACTCAGAGTAGGCTGGAAAGCTGGAGGAAGATATGACAGGCTGTTGGCAAACACTTTGCCTAATGGACTACCTTGGCTCCTAGACCTTTAGTCTTCATTCAGTTTAAAATACCATTTCCTGGTCCAGTTTCATTCTTTTGCATGTGGCTGTCCAATTTTCCCAACACCACTTATTTAAGAGACTGTTCTTTTTTCCAGTGGATATTCTTTCCTGCTTTGTCAAAGATGAGTTGACCATAGAGTTGAAAGTCCATTTCTGGGTTCTCTTTTCTGTTCCATTGATCTATGTGTCTGTTCTTATGCCAGTACCACACTGTCTTGATGATCACAGCTTTGTAGTACAGCTTGAAATCAGGCATTGTGATGCCCTCAGGATTGGTTTTCTTTTTCAATATTCCTCTGGCTATTTGGCAGCGTCTTTTCTGATTCTGTACAAATCTTAAGATTATTTGTTCCAACTCTGTGAAGAAAGTCCATGGTATTTTGATAGGGATTGCACTGAATATGTAAATTGCCCTGGGTAGGTAGCATTGACATTTTCACAATATTTATTCTTCCAATCCATGAGCATGGAATGCTTTTTCCATCTCTTTATGTCTTCCTCGATTTCTTTCATAAGTGTCCTTTAGTTTTTAGAGTATAAATCCTTTACCTCTTTGGTTAGGTTTATTCCTAGGTACATTATCATTTGGGGTGCAGTTGTAAATGGGACTGATTCCTTAAGTTATCTTTCTTCAGTCTCATTGTTAGCGTACAAAAATGCCACTGATTTCTCTGCATTTATTTTGGATCCTGCCATATTGCTATATTGCTGTATGAGTTCTAGCAATCTTGGGGTGGAGTCTTTTGGGTTTTCTATGTACAACATCTGCAAAGATGACATGCAAACATATCATCTGCAAAGAGGGAGAGTTTGACTTCTTCGCCAATTTGAATGCCTTTTATTTCTTTTGTTGTCTGTTTGCTGAGGCTAGGACTTCTAGTACTGTGTTGAATAACAGTGGTGAGAGTGCACATCCTTGTCATGTTCCTGATCTTAGGGGAAAGGCTCTCAGTTTTTCCCCCAATCTCTTACACCATATACAAAGATAAACTCAAAATGGTTGAAAGGTCTAAATGTAAGACAGGAATCCATCAAGATACCGGAGGAGAATATAGGCAACAACCTTTTTGAACTTACCTACAGCAACATCTTGCGAGACACATCTATGAAGGCAAGGGAAACGAAAGCAAAAATGAACTATTGGGACTTCATCAAGAAAAAAAGCTTCTGCACAGCAAAAGGAAACAGTCAACAAAACTAAAAACCTACAGAATGGGAGAAGATATTTGCAAATGACATATCAGATAAAGAGCTAGTATCCAAGATCTATAAAGAAATTATCAAACTGAACACCCAAGAAACAAACAATCCAGTCATGAAATGGGCAGAAGACATGAACAGACATTTCTCCAAAGAAGATGAACACATGTCCAACAAGCACAGGAAAAAATGCTCCGCATCACTTGCCATCAGGGAAATACAAATCAAAACCACAATGAGATACTACCTCACACCCATGAGAATGGCTAAAATTAACAAGACTGGAAACAACAAATGTTGGAGAGGATGTGGAGGAAGGGGAATCCTCTTGCACTGTTCGTGGGAATGCAAACTCGTGCAACCACTCTGGAAAACAGTGTGGAGGTTCCTCAAGAAGTTAAAAATAGAGCTACCCTATGACCCAGAAATTACACTACTGGGGACTTACCCCAAAGATACTGATGTAGTGAAATGCCGGACAGCTGCACCCCAATGTTCTTAGCAGCAATGTCCACAACAGCCAAACTGTGGAAGGAGCCATGATGTCCTTCGACAGATGAAGATGTGGTGTGTGTATATATATGTGTGTGTGTGTGTGTGTGTGTGTGTGTGTATACACACATACATACAATGGAATATTATTCAACTATCAGAAAGGACAAATACCTCCCATTTGCTTTGATGTGGATGGAACAGTAGGATATTATGCTGAGTGAAACAGTCAATTGGAGAAGGACAATCATCATATGATTTCACTCATACATGGAATATAAGAAATAGTGAAAGGGATTATAAGGGAAAGGAGGGAAACTAATTGGGTAAAAATTAGAGAGGGACAAACCATGAGAGACTCCCAATTCTGGGAAACAAACAAAGGGTTGCAGAAGGGGAGGTGGGTGGGAATATGGGGTAACTGGGTGACGGGCATTAAGGAGGGCACTTGATGGGATGAGCACTGGGTGTTATATGTTGGCAAATTGAATTCAAAAAAAAATTTTAATAAAATATCGTTTCCTGGGATGCCTGAGTGGCTCAGTCTGTTAAGGCCTGCCTTAGGCATAGGTCATGGTCCCAGAGTCCTGGGATCAAGCCCTGCATTGGGGAGCGCGGGGGAGGGGGGGGTCCCTTCTCAGCAGGGAGTCTCCTTCTCCCTCTGTCCCTCCCCCTGCTCTGATGTCTCTGTCTCACACTCTCTCAAATAAATAAAATGTTTTAAAAACATAAAATACCATTTCCTGGTTTTACCTAGCCTTTTTCCTACTAAACAAAAGCGATACCTGCTTTGCCTTTTCCACCCCAAAACACTTGGCTTCCCTTTCTAGGGAATAGAAGGTGACAGAGTGTTCACTCATTTCACCGGGAAATGATTACCCAATACTACTGTGTTCCAGGGAGTATACTGACAACCCAAACAGACATCATTTCTGTTTTTACAACATTTATATTTTGGGAGATGGAAAACAAACCAATAATAATTGAATACATAGCAAATAAAGGGAATAATCATAAGTAACGTGCAGAGAATTAAAATGTGACAGTACTTGTTTGGAGAAACAAACACAGGTGCCATGGAAGCTGTGATTTAGATAAAAAAGGAGTCAGCCTCACCAAGGTCATGGAAAAGACTGTTCTATGTAGAAGATCAGCCGAAGACTGAGGGTGTACTTTGATTATTTAAAAAAAAAATATTTGAAGATGAATGGTTTAGGGATGCCTGGGTGGCTCAGTGGTTGAGCATCTGCCTTTGGCTCAGGTCATGATCCCAGGTTCCTGGGATGGAGTCCCACAACAGGCTCCCATTGGGGTCCTGCTTCTCCCTCTGCCTATGTCTCTGCCTCTCTCTGTGTGTCTCTCATGAATAAATAAATAAAATCTTTTTTAAAAATGAATATTTTAGGAAAAGTAGAGAAGAAATTAACTCAGAATAATAAAGCCTGAAGGCTAATCAGGCATCTGACTCTTAAGATTACATATATCTGCCAGTAGCTTGACCAACTAAGTTGGTTATTTTTACATGTTTTTACTGGAAAAAGGTGTACTATTAAGCATAATATTTATGTGCCAGCAATGAAAGGTAACTCTGCTCTTTATTGTCTTTCTAATCCAATGGCAATTCCAGGTAAGTTTAGAGCAGAGTTAAATTTTGGGATTGGGTCAAATTTTTGAATGGGTCCATAGAAATATTCATCCTGAGATTACTGTTCTGATTAAACCAGGAGATTCAGGTGTTAGAGAGGAGATCACACAGGCCACTGTATATCAATATGTAACCCATCTTTTACATGCTTCGTGAGGTGGGCAATGGAAAGTGGAAAAACTTGGGTCACTACACTTAAGTTGCAGTTCAGTTCATCACAACCTCTTCTTGGCTCTTAGTAGCACATCCAGAGCTGAAGCACAGATCATGCTCTTAGATCAGAAAGGCAGCTATATAGTTAATATGCTTCACATAAGGCACATTTAAGGGGTAGGCAGAGGTGATTATTGGATTTATTTGGCAGAAGGTCATCTCTGGAATTCCATGATGTCATCTGTGGAGTTTCTTATTACTGTAGGTCTTTGGTCTATATTTAAGGGTCGATGGAGGTCAAGTTTAACTGGAGGGTGATAGGTGTCTTTGGTGGCTGGAGACTTCCTTTCATGCCATTTGCAGTCTCAGGAAAGATGCTAGGTGACCTGTACTATATCTGGGCCTTCTAGAATTCCGCAAGCTCCCTGTCAACCAGTAAGAGCCACATATGCACGTGGCAAAGCAAAAGGTTAAAAAACACACATAATGAAGGGTGAAAGCCTCCCTCTCTTGTTTTCATCCCTAATCATTACCACCTGTCATTTCCCATAAACATATGTGTAAGGGAAAAGTTGGCTTATCTAGAATAGAAGTATATCCCTAGAAATTATAAAGATAATATATACATGTCTTTTATATATTTACTATACTACAAACTGCTTGGTTCCCTTACAGATTTATTTTGGGGACTTGTCCATATCATTACATTCAAGTCTACTTCATTTTCATGTTTTTAAATGTTGCATTGTATCATTTTGTGAAGTTACACCAAAATTTATTTAACCGGTCCTTACTGATAAACCGTTTTTAAAAAAAATTTTTTTAAGATTTTATTTATTCATGAGAGACACACAGAGAGAGGTAGAGACAGAGGCAGAGGGAGAAGCAGGATCCCTGCAAGGAGCCCGATGTGGGACTCGATCCTGGACCCCAGGATCACGCCCTGAGTGGAAAGCAGAGGCTCAACTGCTGAATCACCCAGGCATCCCTAAAAATATTTTTATATAATATTCAATATGGCATACTCCTGACATACTCTTTTGACTCTTTCTGCAGAGTACTTTGCAGTAGAATTGCTGGGTCAAAATACATAATGCAATTTAAATTCTGTGAGAAAATTGCACATCACCTCTCAAAGTTTATCCCAATATACATTCCTACCAATAGTGTATAAGGGTCTCTGCTTCCCCACATCCTCTTCTACTCTGGATACTTTCAAATGTTTATTATTCTATTACATTCTTTTAGGTGAAAGCCTGTGTCCTCTTGTTTTGATTTGCTTCTCTTTAAAATAATTCAAACTAAAGTGTAAACACTCAACAGGACATACAGCTTGAAAACTAGGTCTGTTAGGAACGTGGTACATGTCTACAGTTTTTAATCCAACACATTTGGAGTCAGAATTATTTCAAAATTCAAAATTTTTCAGAGCTTGGAAGGTATTATGTATAGATGCAGTGAATCAGTACCACTCCCAACCCAGTCTGGGCCAGGACTCCCTAAGGCAGTCTAGCAGTCCTTACGCAGCAAACTGTATAAATCTCCCCACAAAGTGGACCAAGTAAAGGTAACAAATATCCTCACATTAGTTTAGGAAAGGCTTTTGCCATCAAATAAATTTGGATTAGGTAAGATCTTGCTCCCAAATGAGTTATAAAAACGAAATTTGGGGGCTCAGAGCGATTTGGATTTCAGAATTGCCATCAAAATATTGTGAGGTTGTGTAAACAACTGCTTCATAAATAGGGAAGGAAAGAGCTTGAGTAGGATGAGTAGACAACACAGAAGTGGAATTCATTACCTGCCTGTGAGGGCAGACCAAAGATACTGAACCCATGCAAAGGTGGCCAAAAGGAGCAGCAGTGGGGTCTGATGGTTTTCCTTTCCTTTCGTAGTTTCCTTTGGGCAGGAGTGAGTGCCTGTGCACACTGGGCCACTGGCTGATCTCATTGTTCCTAAAGAATCAGTGTGAGGACCTCTGCTAAGATGAGGTGAGTAAATTGAGAACTCTACAAAGCCTCAGATGCAATGGGCACCATTGAAGTGTCATGAAAGGTGACCTTCTCCCTCTGGTAATTCCAGCACCGAATCTTCCTGCACACTTTTCCACAGTTACAAACAAAATGACCCAAAAAGTAAATGTCTTGATTTAGACAAAAATCAGGAAAGACCTCAGTGACTCATGGTCATTGCCTAAATTCCTGCTATCCTCAGCAGGCTTTTAAGAAGTATGCTAATTCAAGAGCCAGTAGATTCACAGAAATCATAAAAGATTTGTGCCTGGTAGAAACCTGTCCTTGAACAAGGGGAGGGATGATGAGAACTGGAAATGGTACAAATCTTTTTTTTTAGTCCATCTTCATGATACTGCTTTCTAGGGATGAAGTAACTTGCCAGGATCACTCAGCTCAATGAATTGAACATTGCTATGATAAAGCAAGTCATAACAACCTGATAAAGACAGTGTCACAAAGAGAAATCTTCTTTTCTGCCATGGTGAATGGCAGATCTGAAATTTAAACCCAGAGCAATCTACCTTAGCCTTTTCTACTAGCTCTTCCTTTCTGCTTCTGATAAACTTTATCTGGTCAATAAGATTCCTCTTGTGAGTTTACTTTGTTTGCTTGGAAATGACTGTGTAAAGAGTTGTATCTGGAAAGTTTCTGAAGCTGAATCCAGGTCAGTGATCCATTGCATTGTATTCCAAAGCTACGGGAAGGGGTGGTATGGGCTTTAGTGGGGACATATGTGCCATACATTTGCTATTCATGCACTGGGTCATCTTTGAGATCCTTTACTATCTCAGGATTCTGTAAAATACGCATCTATTTGAAAATAAATCAAAAAGTCTCATTCTGTTGAATATTATTAGCAGGGAAATGCAAATTAATATCATAGTGTAATTATACTGCACACTTACCTGAATTGCTAAAATGAAAAACACAGGTAATATTAAGTTTTAGTTGAGGATATGGAGCCACCAGAACTCCCATACATTGCGAGTAGACATATAAATCGGTACAACCACCCTGGAAATACAAATCAGTAAACCACCTTGGAAAAGGTGTCAGTATTTACTAAACCTGAACATGCATACATCTACTGACCTCTTGATTCTATAGAGAAGTATAAACCTAGTAAAAAGCACTAGCATGTGTACACCAAAACACATGTACACAAAACTCATACTAATGCTATTCCAATAGCTCAAAACTGGACAACACACAAAGGCCCATTGACATTAGAATGGATAAATAAACTAGGTATATTGGCAACAATGGAATATCATATATGTCAATGAGAATAAACAAAGTACAACTGCATATGACGATATGGATGAAGTTCACTGATATAAAAGTACAAACTGATTCTAGGGTGTGGATACACATAGGCAAAACGAATCTCCAGCATTCAAAGTTCTGGGAGTGGTTTTCCTGGTAGAGTGGAGGTAATGACTGGAGTGTCTGTTTGTTGGTCCGGTTCTACTTCTTAATCTGAATTGATGGTCCTGTGAGTGGCGAAGATTCATTGGGCTATATATTTAGAATTTGTGTACTTTTCCTTAAGTATGTATAATTGAATAATGTTAAAGTATTTTGAAAATTCTTAACGAAGAAAATCATTCTATTTCTCACATTTTTATTCTAAAGGTAAAATTTTTTCATAATTACATTATTTTCAGTATGTTAGAGAATTTTTATTTTGGCTCCCTACAGTTTACACCACATACAAATATCCTGAGTCCCCATAGAGAATCTACACATGCTGGACGTTATTCCTCTCCTACCTAATGAGCTTTAGGATGTGCATCCAGGCTTCTCTGAGACCTACTGTAAAAGAAAAAAAAATAAAGACAGTAAAAAGATAGTAAAACAAGTGCTTTGATAGCACTTTTAAAAAATTCATAACAGATATAAAAAGAGGTGACAGCTGTTTAGTGTGTACATGCACAAAAAAAACCCAAACAACAACAACAAAAAAAAGATTTGTGGTGTCATAAAGGGTATCAGTCATATGTTTTGGCAAGTAAGACTGCGCTGCTTCTGACATAATAGTCTTGGTTTCCTCTTTGCCTTTATCTTGTGAATAATGGATTTGGCCCTTTATAGGCCTCAATACATTTGGAGGGAGAGATTGGAAGAATGTGCTCACCAAATTTGCACTCTCTGAAATTTCTCTAGTATGTAGATTGAAGCACCTTCTATTAACTGCCTCACAGTTGGGATTGTTTCCCATTCCAGTGTTTTTACTTGTCAGTCTCCCCCCCCCCAACCCCCATAGGTCACTTGGTCTAAATCATAAATGCACATTTGGTGGTACAAGCATGTCTATTATAAAACAAATCATACCCACTTTATAAAGTCAGAATCATGAACAGATATCTTCTTTTTTATGCATTGTCAGTTTTAACGTAATAGGAAAATTAAAGCATGCATTTCCCAAGTATAGAAATCAAAAGTAATCTAAATGCAAGCCCCAGGTCGATTACACAGTAATATGTGGTAGTATGGCTATTATTAATCCCAGCAGGAAAGCCACCAAGATCACTTCTGCACTTTACAGTGTGTGTCCCAAAATGACAGCAGTGGAAAGATAACCGGATAATAGGGAATGTGAGCCTAGGCAACAACTTGGTAGAATGAGTTCTTGTGATTCACATCAGTGAAAGAGGTGGTTGGTTTCCCATAAAATGGGACTGTGTTAAAAAAAAAAAAAAATGGAGACTCTTCCTGATACTCTGTGGTTTATCAAATCTAAACCACATTTGAGTTTCCTGCAGGATTTACAGTTATGATGTTACAAAGGATGGTTTCTTAGATAAACAAATGCACACTGATGTACTGCTTTTGCAAATTCACTGTTCTATATAAGTAAATTTTCAGCCAGCTAAAACACATCTTTTAGGCAGCAGGATTTTCTCTTTCTCCTTTTCCTTTTTTTTTTTTTTTAATGTTGACCATGTCAGTTGAAAAATATTCACATGCATGTTGTAACACTTTCTTGCTTTCTTAAACAGAACTTAGGAAACATGACTTTTTCATCACTAAGCCATCATTATAAACATCTACTGTTGAAAGGAGCAATTATGCTGTGATTCCTCTGAAAACTCTAAGGGTTGGTGGAGCTATAGCCCTACATCAGATGGCCCCACACTGCATACTTCTTTCTTACATGGTTTCTGTATTCCTTCTACCTCTTGCTTTGCCATCAAGCTATCAGCTGCCCATTTTTGTTTCTCTTGGTGGTCTTTTTTATCTTACAGATAAATCTTTCTCTTTGTTTTCTAGTTTTCTTCCTCTGGTCTAAGGTGTGAAGGTGTGAGGGTGGGAGGTTTTTTTGGGCCAGATGCTGAAGGGCCACACAACATGCCCACTCATAGTTCTATTGGCTGGGACTCAGTCAAGTGACCTGACTGCAAGGGAATCTGGGTAGTGTAGTCTCAGTCAGTGCCCAGGAAGAGGAGGAGGTTTTGATGGATCTCAGTCTCTGCTAGGATGTTTTGGTTTTGTTTCCCTATGTATATATTGTGACATTCACTTTAACAATTGTGAAGCCATTTTTCTTCTCTGCAGTTTTTACTATGTTCAAATTGTGCAGGGTTTTAAAGTTAAAACTATATATGAGCTAACATTAATATATATATTACAAACAAGCTGATTTTTAAACTTACTTTGCTAAAACTGGTATCGCTTAAAATTAGCTTCACCATCTCAGCAGTATTTCTGCATCTTTTACTTCAGGTATTCTCTGCCAGTTTCCAGGTAGCAACTCCAAACGGAATTAATCTTTATATGAAAACAATGAGATATAGAGCAGAGATCCTGGGTGTTGGCACCACCCAGACCATATTTTATCCCTGCATTGCCACACACCAGTGGTAGAATCCTGGATATGACACTTCCCTTGATTTACTTTCCTTCCTTCAAGCCCTACCTCAGCCATCCTCTTCACCCAGGAAGCACCAGTTTCTTTCAGTAGCTTCAGCTAATTCCAGTCTGTAGCTTTCCCAGCACTCCCAGAACAGGTTTCAAAGCCATGAGCACCTGTCAGGCAGTGTCCTCTCCTCTGAGATGTGGGTCCTTTCTTTGAGCTTTAAGTTGTGACAGTTCCAACCTCTCCCCTTTGTTTCTCCAGCCTGTGAGTGAAAGCTGATTCCTGTAATTATTATCTGTAATACTTCTGTTCCCCTTTTCCCTTTTTGGAGAATTTTCAGTTTTACCATACCTGGTTAAAAATTCTTGACATTAAATCCTGTTAAGCTACCAGTATTGTTCCTGTCTCCTGCCTGACTCAGAAATTCATGCCAGGACCGATCCCAGAAACAATCCCCTAAAGATGAGATGTAGGGGTGACAGTGCTCATAAATTGACAGTTTATCATGTCTAGGCTAAACATGTGTCAACATGTCTCAGTTTATGGTATTCATGGTTCCTGCTCCTGATGTGACCTAAAATAACAAACTAGTATATTTGTAAGCATTCCTCAGTTTTCAAAGGGTATTCATTTGTGTTATCTTATTCAGTCTTTGCTTCATATCTCTAAGGAACTTTAAAAATGAGGAGACACATCTTCTGAGTTGTTTGAAATCACTGAGTTGGTAAGTGGAAGAGCCAGGGACTCACAATCAGATATTTCAGTGCTTTTTTTTTTTTTTTTGTCTGTAATAAGGCTAACTTTTAGAAATGCTTTAAAAGCACCAACTTCTTCATTAAGAGCAAATTGTGTTTTAAATATTAAGATTTCTTCCAGTGAGAGAATATAGTGCCTGTTGAAATGAAGGGGAAAGATAATCCAAAAAAATTGGCTTAGTTGATTCGTGGAGCTACAGCCTTAGACGGCTATAATTATGTCTTGTTCTAGGAGAGAAATAATTTTTTGGCTTTTCCCATTTTAAAAGATATTAAGTTTCAAAATCTCAGGAAGAAGGAGTATTTTCTGTATTGTAACAGTTTAAGTTGATCAAGTAGTAAGAATCTGTTCTTAATTACCCAACTCAAATTGAATAATCTCAGTGTTGCCCCAGGTATCAAAATCTCTCATCCTCATTTCTCAGGGAAACAATGAGTTACATTATGTGAAAGACACATAAAGCTCCAAATTTAAGTTTACTTTGACATAAATAGAGTGTGCTCTTACAAATGTGTGCGGATTATGTACATTTTTATGAGTTTGACAGAAAAGAGACAGTGGAATGGGGGAGATATTTGTAACATCTTGGCTCTTTTTCCGGCCTGTTGAGTTTTTCCAAAGCTTGGCAGGATTATTTTCATACCAGTTAAAACACTTGTATGGCCATGGCAGCAAGAAAGTCTAGAATTCATAACAAATCCATCTTGTTTTTTCAGATGCAAGTAATCAATCCTAATACTGTTTTGATTTCATTTACTAAGAGATATGTTTTTATAAAGCCTTTGGAGGAAAAGTTAGTGGCATAATTTTAGGAAATGCTTCAATTATATTTGAGAGTTAAAACTATATTTAATTTTATTTAATTACTAGCTGCTATTCTTAAATCCTCTACCACCTTTTTGAAAATAAAAATGTATATATTTAAGGTGTACATCATGATTTCATACACACACATAGCGAAATGATTACTACAGTGAAGCTAATTAACATATCATCTCCTCACATAGTTCCTTTATTGTTCTTATGAGAGCACCTGAAATCTCTTAGCAAATGTCCAGTATTCAGTATAATAGTAACAATAATCATCATGCTCTACATTAGATCTGTAGATTTGTTCATCCTTCATAGTGGCAAATTGTACCCTTTGACTAGTATCTCCCTGCTTTTCCCCGATTTCCCTACCCCTTGCAACTACCACTCTACTCCCTGCTTCTATGCAGTCGACTTTTTCAGATTCTACTTATAAATGTGATCACGCAGTATTTTTCTTTCTGTGCCTGGTTTATTTACTTAGCATGATGCTCCCTAGTTTCATGTATGTTGTTGCAGATGGCAGGATCTCCTGTTTTGAAAAACGGAGAAATTATATGTGTATAATCATGTGGGTACACACACACACACACACACACACACACACACACACCAATCAATTTTTTAACTAGTCCTCTTATCAAGGGCACTCAAGTTGTTTCCATATCTTGGCTATTGAGAATAATAGCAATGGACATAAGAATGCAGATATCTCTTTGAGGTACTGATTTCATTTCCTTTGAATATATACCCAGAGAGGGTTTATTGGATCATACATTAATTCTATTTTTAGTTTTTTGAGAAATTCCATACTGTTTTCTATAACGCCTGTACCAATTTACATTCCTACCACCTGTATACATGGGTTGGGTTCCCTTTCCTCCATATCCTTGCCAACACTTTTTTTTTTTTAATAATAGCCATCTAAACAGATGTCAGGTGGTATCTTATTGTAGCTTTGACTTACATATCCCTGATCACTATTAGTAAATATCTAGTTTAACCACCAAAATAGTGTTGACACCTACAGATGTATTTGTCATTGTGCATGTGGAAGTGCCCTGCTGCCTATCAAACTGCTTTCTTATCCTTTCTGAAATGCCACACTCTTTCCTAGGGAATCGTGCAAAAGAAACTCACAGCTCAATAATATGTTTTGCAGTTTGAGCTCCCTAAGTGAAATTATCTCTGTTTCCACCAAATTTTATACTCATTTTCTTTCCTTTCACTCCAAGAACAAATGAAACCTTTGAGTTGGATGTGGTTTAATAACATGCATCTGCTTTGGTGTGGTTTTCTGGTTTGGAGTATCGTATACACTCCAATACCAATGCCTTTGTGTTAGACTATAAACTCTTAGGGGGCAGGAGTCTTTTTTTCTCCATTTATAACCTAGCCTGGCACTCCACAGATACTAGGCAGCTGTTCAGTGTTTTGGTTATGATAATGATTTTAAATAAAAGGGAAATCAGCCTCTTAGAGAAGTTCACAGTTATTTGGTGATCTTAAACCAAAATACATAACTGAGCCCAGACATGGTTCTAAGCTGGAAGTTAGTCATCCTTTTGGTTTACATCTGGCTGGTGAAAGACTCCACCACAAACAGGGGCCACATGGTAAGTCTTGCTATTTAAATCAGGGTCCATAGGCCAGTAGCCGCCACATCTTTAACTTAGAAGTTGTTGAAATGCAGATTCTTGGGCCTCAGTTTAGACCCTCTGAATTATCCTTCATTTATGTGATCCCCAGGTGATTTGCATACACTGAAAACTTTGAGAAGTATTGATGTTAGAAGATATGTTTATCTATTAACTGATTTACAGTTTAGTATAAGCATCAATTAAGTATCCTATTTGAAAACATAATCCATTTGAACTATTACACTACACTAGTAACAAAATTTCTCAAGAATCTTAGAAGATAATTTAAATATTTAATATAAAAATTAAAGAGACATTTTCTTACATACTAGGTTTTGTTTTTGTTTTGTTCTGAGAGAGAAGGAGAGAGTAGGGAGGAGAAGCAGAAGGAGTCAGAGAGAATCCCAGTCAGACTCCCTACTGAGCACAGAACCCCATGTAGGGCTCTATCTCATGACCCTGAGATCATGACCTAAGCTGACCAACTGAGCCTCCTAGGCATTCCTGTGTACTAGTTTTTCTTTCTATCTGTATTATGGTGTATTAAAAAAATAATATTTCCTTCCAAAAATTAATGGACTAATAGTTTTTCTTACCCTGGTCCATAGGAAATTAATGTTCAGTGTACTTTTTTTTCATGCAGAGTCCTATCAGCCTCATGATATAAAAATTACAGGGACTGTAAAGTATCCTGTGTTCTTTTCAGATATATCCTCAATGTTTTTTTCTGAATGTTAGGGTTTTTTCTATTTATCTAGTAAATACCTATTTTTTGTGGTGTTCTGATAGATAATCAGCATCACTAAAAGCCAGTATTTTTTCTTGTGTCTTTGTCTTGACTTGCCATTTATTTTAAAACACATCCTGTTATAAAGTGATCTGTCTTTTGGTTTATTTTTGTTCTGATCTTTTTCTTCTTATTTCCTTTCCTCACTGATAATTTCCTTGCTTTTGCTCCTTTGTATTTGCATTATCTGACCTGACACAGACTGGTACTGGTGCTTGCAATTAGCTTCTTTCTGTGTTCCCTTCAGGAATTCTTTTTGGACTTGGGCACATTCTGTTCCCCATTTCTCTTGGGAGACTGATAAGGAAATTAAATTACTGCTGCTGTGATGCATTTCTAGCAACACTGTAAATTTCCCAAAAGCCTAAATTTTCATACAGCATTTATTTTGACAACCCTAAGACCCATCCTTTCTTAATTTAACAATAAATGTCCAGTGAAAATATTTTTGGCTTGTTTTCTTATTTGGAGAATAAAGTCATCTTTCAAATACAAGGGCTAAAAAAAAAAGGTAATTACTCTATTTAATAGAAAGAGAATAACTTGCATTATTCTTTTTGTACAACTTCCTGGTTATAATTGAGCTGACATTTAATTCTTCAAATTCTGGTAATCTCTACCCAGTGCTAGTTTCAAGTCCTTGGAACTTTCTCAACTAGAGAAATTGGACCCAAGGTTTCACAGGTAATAAGCTGGGATGTAGACTCTGGATTTAGGAAAGACTTTGGAATTAAACAGTGGTAAGTAGAACTCTGGCTGGAAAGTTTCCAAGCAATAAATAATGGCCACCAAGCAGGAAGAATGGTCCCTGAGCAGACAACAGGAAAGCTTGGTTGCATTGGCAGTACCCATTCTTCCTTGGAAGGCAGAGGCTGAGAGCATGTGTGTACAGAACTGTGAGAATAAAAAGGCCTGTTCTATTCCCCTGGAAATAATTGGTATCATTCCTGGATTTGTGTGTGGAAGTATTTGTGAATTAACCAAAAAGTTCAAGTGATTTGAAGATGGTATATAAAAAAAAACATGCCTTGTCAACCTAGACCCCTGATTAACTAGTTTGGTTTCTTGGGTGTTTGAAGGTATGCACTTTGTATCATCATTATGTGTAAAAGGAAGCATGGGGTGAGGTAGGTAATAATATGTTTAAGCCAGTTGTGTTTCAAGTCTGTCCTTTTGCACCCACTCCATCTCTGTGTAGCTGGGAGAAGTAAAAAGTATTCCCCTTCATGAAACTTCTGCTTCATCTGGATCAGGATAGCTCGTGGTGAAATTCCTTTCACTAAAGAAGTCCCATGGGCCCAAACTGACTAGCTGGAATTATTATCAGTTTGTGTAGATTCTATTACCAAGCTACTCTACTTGCAAATAACTGAGAGTTTTAACTACTTTGGAAATGTTCTAAAAGTGTTTTTGAGTTAAAATACTTGGTCTGGCAGAGGTAAAAATGATCAAGCCTATTTTAAAGGGATTTTACTTTGTGTTCTGGAGTGACTCTCTAAGATTGTATTTCACTGATTCTAAAATATATTCCCCTCTCCACCTCACATCCACATTTTAGTAACCCTAAAATCAGGATTCAGCTTATACTTTATGGCATCTTGATGGTATTGTTGACAGCAGCCATACCATAATTGCCATTCTTTGCATGTATGACCATGATTGCTCTTTCTAATTGCATGACCAGACAACCATAATGTCTTGACATTTAAGATAGCCATTCAAGGACCATTTGATGAAGACAGGTTAGATTATTGACACCTGGTAAGATCAAAAAAGCTCTAGCATGAAAACCTGCCAACTCGTTGGCAGTTTAGAGATAATAGTGAACCACTCTTTGAAGAAGTACTCCTCTCGGTATGCAGGGTGGCTCAGAGGTTGGGTGTCTGCCTTCAACTCAGGGCATGATCCCAGAGTTCTGGGATCGAGTTCCGCATCGGGCTTCCTGCATGGAGCCTGCTTCTCCCTCTGCCTGTGTCTCTACCTCTCTCATGAATAAATAAATAAAATCTTAAAAAAAAAAACCCCTCTCTTTCAGCAATGCATAGTTATCAAATACTGAATTGAGAAGTGACTTGTATGAGTTGGACTCTTGAGTATAAAGACATGTTAGGAGTACCTTAGCCAGTACAGGTTTCCCTTGTTTATGCATAAGAATGACATGTGCTAAAAATATGTGCTAAATCTGAAAAGAGCGACAACAAGGAGTATCAAATAAAAAACAAGTGGTAAGAAAGTGTCTTGTAACCATTTAATTCACAGTACTTTTGTTTGTTTTTTAGTAGTACGTAAAAAACAATGTGCTTTTACTGCGAATGGCTTTTTAAGTCTATAAAACTCAGTTGTTAGAAAGGAGCAGATAATACCTTGGTCAGTGTGTACACATGTGCAAAGCTGATTACTTAATTGTGCTGAATCTAGATGCAGAAGCCAGTGTTTCCTACTGTGCTTGGAATTCTTCAATCTTTCATTTTTGAAGATAATCATTTCTCTTTAAGGGGAGTGCAGATTCTCTCCTACATTGAGAAGTTCAAGAAGTAATTCTCTTTTTCCTCTAAGAACCTGTTATTTAAGACCATCTGTGTATCTTATTGATTGAGTTTACTTGCTCCATTAGTTGAGATTTTCTTGGTTGCAAGTTAACAGAGTTACTGAAGAGGAGCACAGAGCATCTGAGAGAACCCAAGGCCCAAGATGTAGCAGAGTCAGAAATTGAGTACTTTAGCAACCCAGAAGCCCCCTCTTCATTTACAAGTAAATGAGTATTTTAACTAGTTTGAAGATGTACATCCTTGAGTTTAAATGTTTGTTTTAGCACAGGTAAGAATAATCATTTTATCTGACTTTTATGGCAGTTATAACCTACATGATCCTCATGTATATCAAACAGGAGAGTCTCATTAATTTATAAATGAGCAAGAGTCAAGAATGCAGGAAGTAAAAGAAGTGAAGCCAAGCACCTGTTAGACAATGCTAGGTCTACTTATATACTTTCAGTCCAAGAATAGAAGCCTGTGGTATTGCTTGACTTTATACTATGTGACCCCCTATGCCCCCAAAAAGGTAACAGTGCAACTTATTTTAACAGAAAGCAGAAGCTACTGATGTGATGAGCAGGTTATTTTATATGGATTGTGCAGGGGAATGTGAAGTTACCAGTGACTTTGTCAACCCAACAAGATCTTTATGTTACTTGTTAATTAACTCTCTTCTCTGATTTCTCTCAGACAACCAAAGCCCTTCTTTAAATCTAAATAACAGTATCGTTTGATAAATAGAAAGATCTCTGAAGATACACTTTGCCTTTTATTGCTCCATTATCCTGGATGATTTGTGGCATCTGAATAAGTCATCAGTCAATAATCCTGGGTTGACAGTAGTCCTGTCAACCCAGGAACGACATGCTTGTTTGAATTCTCCTCTTCTCTATTTTAAAGTGAAAATATTGGAAGATAGAAAAGGACCAGTCAAATATAATGAATTTTTTTATATTAAATAAGAGCAATTTTGCAGGTTGTTTCATTACATTTGTGGGCTCACTAAGGATACACTCACCAGGAATCTTATATTGGCATTTCCTAATTTATAAATTATGGTGTTTTAATGATGAGTCATCTCATTCAGTCAATCAACTTGTATTTATTGAGTGCCTATAATGTGTCAAGCACTGGGACTAGAGCAGGGAACAAGACAGATGCAGGATACTTTCTGTCCTGTGGTGTAGCAGAAAAAACAAACTCTCCAACTAGTAACTGCAGTCAAATGTAATAAGCCCACATAGTAAGTATTTTTGAGGGTGTGTAATGGGAATGGGTAACCCAACATAAGAGTCTAGGAAAACCTCCCCTGGAAAAAAAAATAGCATTTACATTGAGAACTGGAAACTAGGTAAAAGCCAGGGGTGTGAAATAAGGGTGTTTCAGGCAAATGGAGTGGCAAGTGCAAATGTCCAAAAGAGGGAGGAGGAAAGATTGTATTTGGAGGAAGAGAGATTTCATGGGTTAAGTGAAAAAGTGTTCATTTCAGATTTTTAAGGGATTTTAAAGGTCTTTTAAGGATTTTAAACTGTAACCTAAGGCCAAAGGGAAGCCAATATAGAGTTTCCAGCATAGCTGAAGCCCAGAGAATAGGTAGGGTAAGGAAGTGGACCAGATAAGAAGGAAGACAGACCAGTTACGATGCTGGGGTGGAGTTATAAGTAGATGGAGTTAAAACAGAATCAATTTTATGGGCATGAGGGAGAAGAAAGTCAAGCTTAGCTTTCAGGGTTTCATGGTAGCAACTGGATCAATATTGGAACTAGTCAGTAGGGGGGGAAAAAGCAAAATAATTGCATTTTTACCTTTTAAAAAAAAATCTTACTAAAATGAATTACTATTATCTGTTCAGAATAACAAGAAAAAATAGTTGAGAGGAAGAGACCCAGCCCACTGATGTCCAACTTCCTTTGTAAACAAGAAATACATAATTCACACTGAGCATTCAGCAGCGCAAGAGAAGGGGCAAACATGATTCATAGTGTTCATAAGTGAAATGAAACCCTCTGTTTGGAGAAGCCCCATTCTGGCTGATACTGAGGCCAAAGAGGAATTTCTCTAATAAATCTTTCTTGAAAGACATCATATAATGTCACGAACAACATCTTCATCAGAAACCGTGATAGCCTTCATCAGCTCCTTCCTATATGGTCCCTCAGTATAGACCAGTGCACCTGCCATGGCAAAAGTAATTGAAAATCCACGCTGTGAAAAAAGAGAATACTTCCATCAGATTTAACCTCACACGGTTCTGATTGTCACTCTCTGATGATCTGCCATCAATCCTGGGGGTGGAATGTGGAGTACCTTTTTCTCACTTTGTGAGGTCCCTGAACTTTTATTAAAAAAGAGTAAATATACATTCTGTATAATTGTTTTGAATGTCAAAACAGGAAAGAGCCTGTTTCTGAGAAGTAGACAGACCTAGGCTTGGGGGAGTTCTCCAAAGTACATTTTCTCTCAACCAAGTTTTTGAAAGACATTACTGGATCAGTAATGAATTTAAGGTATATGCTTAGAGAGGTACATGGAGAACAGCTGCTCTATTTTGTCAGCAAGTGCTAAGCCATGTGCTTTTTTAGTCAAGCTGGGGGTAGAATTAATACCCTCCTGTGGAAGTCAGGGTGTTTAACAATGAGATATGCCTCAGTATGAAGGTACCTGGTTTTGCTTAGCTATGAGCCATTCGAGTAGTCCCAGGCAACCCAAGATCCTCCCCAGAAAGTCATTCTGAGTCCATTATAACACAGACAGATGGGAAATGGAAGTCCCAGAGTTCCCAGTTTTAAGGTACAACTTTAATCTTTATTTCAGAAAAATTTTAAAGCAGCTGTAACCAAATGCCCACTTTGGTCATAAAAATAAAAATCTCAGCAAATAGAGTATCCAGAGAATAGCAAGCTTTGAGCAATGTCATTCCTAGTATACACTGAAAAAAATTATAATGCAATTTTTAAATTATCCATTAAATTTTTTTACCAATATCCCAGCTTCTTTAAGCATAGGAATAGTAAATCTGTATTTTTGTTGCTGTTGTTACTAAAGGAGAATATGAATAGTTCTAGAATGTAGTCTTACTACCATTAGATTTCAGTGTTATAACGAATTAAGTCTATTGCTAGCACCACCTTCAGTTTGAAGTTGATTGAACAAAAGTGTTGGCTCTGCTAAAAGAACATCTAGTAAGTATGAGGAGGAGGTGGCTGTTGAGGTTAGTAATTAAGAGAATACACTTTTTAAAAAGATTTTTGTTTATTTATGCATGAAAGATACAGAGAGAGAGAGGCAGAGACAAAGGCAGAGGGAGAAGCAGGCTCCCTGCAAGGAGCCTAATGTGGGACTCGATCCCGGGCCCTGGGATCATACCCTGAGCCAAAGGCAGACGCTCAACTGCTGAGCCACCCAGGCATCCCAAGAGAATACACTTTGAAATTACGTTTCCTGGATCCTAATCCATGCTCTTCCATTGATCTTGGCAAATTACTTAACTTTTTGTGTCATTTTTCTCAGCTATAAGATAAATATAATAGTATATACTTCGTGAGTGTATTGTAAGGAGAAAACAATAATACATGTAAGAGATCTTAGATACCCTTGGATATAGACGATACTCCATAAACATTGACTGTTGTTACAGGTCTTAGTTGAACTATATGCACTGACCCATTCCATCTGTATCACAAATGCAGACTGTAGGACATGAGGCAAGCTAGATAAATGGGTATCATTCAACCCAGCTCTTTTAGTGAGGCAGTGATCACAAGGACAAGTGCTCTCCTGCCAAAAGTAAGGAGGCTATCTTCATATTTGAAGACCTGCTTATTCGCTCAGATATAGTAAGTAACTACCATATTCAGATGCACTTTTTACTAGAACTTTAGATGCCTATTAGCTGGTACCTGTATTTTATCATTAAAAAGTACATGAGCATTTGCATTTTTTTAAAAAAGGAGAATCTGATAAGTACATAAATGAGTTAACAGGAGAGATTTGCACAATGTGAAGGCTGGATCAGAGCTGGAGGAAAGGAAAAGTGATGGTTTGAATACAGCACAAAGAATTTTAGGCCCCTCCCCAGTTTGGGGCACACAGTTTTAGAATTTATTTCATCACAAAACCTGGTATATCTACCATGGGTGCACAAGAAAGAAAAAACAGAAATGGGTGTAAGAAAAGTGGAGGGCGTGTGCTCTGAAATCATCCAGGGATTCTTAATGCCTATAGCAGAGGTTGCAAACTCAAATGACCAGAGGAACCGGAGAGATAACATAAAGAAAGAGGCGAGGCATATGTAAGATGATAAATCGCAGCGGACACTCCCACTCAGTGCTGGAGAATAATAGAGAGTAGTGTGACTGTGAAGACCTGGAGATTATGTGCTCCTTTTATTTTTATTCTTTTTTTTTTTTTTTTTTTTTTTAAGAGAGAGAGAGTGTGTGTTTGAGCAGGGGGAGGAGCAGAAGAGAGAGAGAATCCCAAGCAGGCTCCATGCCCAGCACAGAGCTGATGCAGGGCTCAATCTCATGACTCCAAGATCACAACCTGAGCCAAAATCAAGAGTCACACTTAACCAACTGAGTCACCCAGGCTCCCCTTATGTGTTCCTTTTAAAAGATAGCTACTTCTCAGATCCAACTGATTGTTGGTGAAGGTAGATGGAGTAAGGCCACATCTTCCAATTTGTCAGGAAACAGTGTTCTAATATTTTCAGTAACGATTTTAAAATATTATCAGCTAATTGAAATCTAAGGCACTGTGTGGGTCAACATTATAGGCCAAAGAAAACACATCTGTCTGCATACTTGAATGTGGTTTCTTGAACAGGTAGCTTACCTGCTTCACATTGGATGCAAGTTACATATGTTACCTAAAACCTTTTCCAAAATTTCTCAGTTGAAAACCCATCCCATTGGTAAGGTGTCCTCACAGAATTGGAAGAAATGGTTAAAGACCTAGCATGTTTTATGACGATAAATCATCTAGGAGACTTTATAAGCAATATGGGCCTTCCTGTCTTGAAGATTTGGATCAGAGGTTCATAAAGTGTTGCCCTTTGGCCTTCACTCAAAGCTTTACCAAAATTTAGCCACACCCAATGATTTGCTTATTGTCTCTGGCAGCTTTCCCATGGCCATGGGAGAATTGAGTAGTTGCCACAGAGACCCTATGGCCTACACAGTCTAAAACATTTATCATCAGGCCCTTTTCAGAAAAAGTTGGCTCACCACTCATCCAAATAAACACATCAACCAAAAATGGTTGTATAATCCCAAAAGTACTATAGCAGAAGTACATATATAGGAATTCATGCACGTGTGTAAAGTGCTGGAACAGCCTGAAAGATGGGGAGGGATCATTCCTTCTGGGAGGTGGTGTGGAAGGCTACACTGGAAAGGTAATATTTGACTTAAGTCTTGAAGGACAGGACAAGAGTTCCTCAAGTGCAGAAGGTAGAACTTTCAGCTATGACATGTTTGAATCACAGCTAATGATTTAAGCTTGTGGAAGAGAGGAGGCAAAAGAGGGCTTAACACTCCCAGGAATATGTCAGGGAAGCAAAAAAGAACTTTGCTCACATCCCTTTCAGCTCTCATACTCTCTAGGTCTTTACTTCAGTTTATTTAATGAATAACTCCTTGTAGTCAACTTTAATAGTTGAAAAGTAACCAAGCATAACAGGACTAATCAAAGTGTGAACTATCCAGTAAAGATAGACAATGAATATGGTCCATAAGGAAAAAGTCTTACCACACCAATCTATTTTTTTTTTTTCAGGGAACAATGTTGAAAACAGTGGACCTTTGATTTTTGGCTTACTGAGATACTAGAATCCAATCTGTGAAATGAGTGTGGATTCATTCTTCCTACAGATACTATTCAACGAATATATTCTTTGAAGAGTGGTAGTGTGAATTTTGTATTTTAATACTCAGCAGTAATGTATACATAGTGTTTAGAAAATACTGAATTAGTAGGCAAGCTATTCAAAATCATTTACATTTATTCATTTCCTAATCATTCCTCAAACTTTGTCTAGTGAACATTCCAGAATTACAATTTGATAAGAGAGTCGGAATAAGAGAGCCCTAGAAGTCTGGAGGCCACATTGGTGGTTGGTCATGATCTTTGGAGGGTTACATCCCAGAGAGCACTTGTTCTTTAATGTTCTTGCTCTTACATTTGGTTAAGCCCTCAAACAAGCAGTAGTGTGCCCGGTAAATCCATGTCTCATTCTGATTCAGCATGAAACTTTCTTACATTTGTTTGAAGGCTTTCCAAGAGTTTAGTCAATGCATTAGCTAGAATAATGGTAATTATTACAACAGAGCAGCCCCAAATGCAAATAACACAGATCAATTTCAACATAAAATCTCACACTACATTCCTTTAGGAGATGCCATGTCTTTGCAAAGCTGGTTTTTTAGAAATTGTGATTTTTAAAAGCAAGGATTGAGCGAAAGTCAGTGTTGAATAGGAAATGAGGCTGATGGTATTTGAAAAGTACAAAGTTCAACATAAATCCCATCAGTAATTATGATTATGTAAGAACAAGATTATTTCTTGACTTCCATGTATTATTTTTTTTCAAATGACCAGTAGATTCGTTAGGATATGAGTATTTTTCTTTTAACCTAATTGCTTTTAAATGAAATTTATTTAGGATATTCTTTTTTTTGGGGGGGGGCCTGGGGCACTGTGAAAAAGATTAGACATAGAGTGCCGTGAACTGTGAGGTTTTGGAACCTCTCTTCTGAGGCATTTTGGCAGGTGAAATGCAGAGGTTAAAGCCCGCTTACAGGTGTGTCTGTGCTGACGCTTAAGGCAAGGGAAGGGAGGGCAAGAGATGTCCACTCTCTTGAAGGTTTCCACCGGGTACTCTCATATCACTTTACTCATATTCGATTAGTGATGTCTTAAATGATCATAAACAATGGCAGGCTGGGGAATGTAACATAGCCAGCTGACGTGATCTAGGCAGCTACTTTAGAGGGGAGAATGAATTTTGGTGGACAGCTAAGTCTTTGTACAGTTCACTCTTCTAGCCACATATAGAATAGTTTCACTTTTCTTAAGGAAAAAAAAAAAACCAATAGCCAGAGCCCTTGATACTGTGATTTATATTAAATATATATTTGGTCTTCATCCCATTTTTGGCACACATCTCCTAATACCCCTGGAATTTCCTAAGTGATGAAAACAACAAAGGTGTCTTTTGTTATGTTAATGGTTTTGGACCACACATAAGGTATAAGGCTGGTTGCCAGGGGAAATAACCAGGAGATTAGAGGGTTGGAGCTTTTATACCCACCCCCTAGGCCTCTGGGGAGGGTTGAGCAGTTGCAGGCTGAATCACTTGCCAATGACCAATGATATCATCAATCATGCCTGTATAATAATGCCTCCATAAAAACCCCAAGGACTGGGTTTGGAGAGCTTCTGGATTAGTGGATACATAGAGATTTGGGGAGAGTGGTGCACTTGAGTGGTCCAAGGGAGCTCTATGTCTTTTCTCTGTACCTTGCTCTATGTATCTCTTCACCTGGCCATTCCTTAGTTGTATCTTTTATAATAAACTGATGATCTAGTAAGCAAAATGTTTCCTGAGTTCTGTAAGCCACTCTAGCAAATTAAACCCAAAGAGAGGGCCATTGGAACCTCCAATCTATAGCCAGTTGGCCAGAAACACAGATGGTAGCCTGGATTTGGGTCAGGTGCCTAAAGGTGGAGAAACAGTTTTTTGAAATCTGATGCTATCTTGTGTACATAGTGTCAGAATGGAAGTAAATAATGGGATTCTTAAATGGTGTTGGAGAATTTCTTAGTAGTGTGTGTGGGGGTAATCCCCTGTTGACCAACAAGAGACAAGAGTGCAGACTGAAAAATAAAATGTGTACACTTATTTTGAGGTCTTAGGGGTTGGCAGTTGGGAGACACAGAGCGGACCAAAATCGACGAATGCGTCAGAGAGACAAAGGAGTTTAGGGTTATTTAAAGAGATAAGAGGGAATTTATGTAAGTTGTTTTGAACGAAATGTGAGTGGTGCTAGTATAGCTGCAGTTAGGCTGATCTATACATGATTGGTTGCTAGGGCTATTACTAGGCAGAAAGCCCATTTATGTCCATTTTAACATGCAGCAGGTGCCTTGGCTTTCGACTGAGTTCAGCATCGATTCCAAGAATCTGAGACAAGAGACGTACATAAGTCCCACTTCCACCATGACCTTGTGACTCCATTTTAAAATGACTCTTTTAGCCATGCTTACTCTATTTGGAATCTTCTTTCACACCCCTCACTGCCCACATACCTCCATTGGAACTGGGTATTCTGAACCCCTGTAAGTCCCCAGCCAGTTATAGCATCGAGCTCAAATCCAGAATGTCTGATAACATTCAGTTGTTTTCATCAGGTTTCGTGTTGGCTCCTCCTGTTCTGCGCATTTAAATAATAATAATAAAAAAGTTGTCTACACAGAACCCTATCCCCCCACACACACACCATATAAGACACACAACACAGTGGTGCCTCAAGGACAGTATAATGCATTAACAAAATTGTCATTTAGATAAAGAATTGGTGCGTAGTAATAATGGAGTTCTCTTACACAGGAATTGGGGATACACTTGGACCTGGCAGGAGAGGGGTGGTGAGGGATGGTGGTAATTGGAGGATTAGTGTGTTTCTACTTCCTGGGTAAAACTCTCTTGTCCACTATTTTCTGTGGCCTCTGCCTCCATCCCACTGACAGGTTGGTTTGTTTTGTTTTCCCCCATTATCTGCCATTGTTTTCTCTTACGTGGACATTGGGACATCTGTTTCATAATCCTGTTTCATAATCCAGTTTCTGCTTGTGTCACTTTGGAGGAAAACATCCATCTAGGGCCTGAATCATCATGGGCTTTCTTGCAGATGAGTTCTGTGATTTCTTTGGCAATATAATTTCCTCAAAATCATAGTAGCCTTCTCACCTATTTATGCCCAGGAGCTTCTCATGCCAGTAACTATATCCAGTGTTCTGTGCTAGGCACACTTCCCCCCTTTCTTTGTTGCCTTGCTCTAACCAGTTCTCTCACATTGATGGTGGTTCTTCTGAGGCCACTGAAACATTAGACTTTGGTGGGAAATCCACAGCTGTTTACCCCTTTCCAGTCATGTCCAGCACCTAGCTGCTGAACTACTTCCTCCTCTCATATTTGTGCTGGCAAACCAGCAACTTCTCTGAGCTCATCTCTTTCTTGTAACATTTTTTGGCAAATGGAAGCAAGCCAACATTCACTAAAACTCTGGCTCTTTTATTTTTTTTTTTCTTTTAAATGACTCTTCTACATTTAGGGGTTTAGTCTTTGTAAATCCATCTATTCAACCCCATCATCTAGGATTTTTTTTTTAAATCTCTCTGCCTTCAGTGATATTGATTTAATTTTAAGGTGGTTGCTTTACATGACTACTCAAGAGGCTTGCTTCCTGTGGCTTTCTCTGGAACTTCCCAAAAAGGCAGGAGCAGACATCTTCTCATAAATTCTTGACCAGATATCTCAGTCCTGAACTAATTAGTACCAAGCATAACTTGGAATAATCAGGAATAACATCCCTTTAGTAGAAGTAAATTCTTCAAACTACATAACCAGTACTCAAGTAGGGACAAGTGAAATGAGTATTGAAGACCTGAGCCAAGCAGGGATGAGTGGAATGAGTATTGAAGACCTGAGTCCATCACAGTGTCCACTACACAGGACTTGCAATTGCTGACAGATCCTAGTTTGGTCAGCATAATGGGCTAAACTGCCTTTCAAAGGCTTTCCTAGCTCCAGACCTCTGACTATTTAGCAATGAAATTGTTGGAAAGCTAGAGAATATAAATATAATTAAGCTCTCCTTTCTTTCTCAAATATATTTATGGCCACCCCTTTTAAGTCAATATACTAAGCTTCTTTCAGTGGTTTTGGTAGGCAAGTATATTAAACTGTTGAGTAGCAAACAAACTTTAAGATGCTAGTAAAAATGGGCAGCAAAATAATCTGTAGCCTCTGGTGATATTAGCATTTGTAGGAGGCTTCCTTTAATTTGCTTACCTTTCAGTTTTTCTTTAATAATCGTTATTCTTTTTATCATGAAAAGTACACTGAGAAAATTAATAGATATTGGAGCCTGAACTGGGAATTTTATGTAATGTACGTGAGAGTACCTCTTTACTACCTTTATGGGCATAATAGACCTGGGAATTAAAATCAACTTGTAGAATTTTTTTTTTAATTTTGGAAGCAAAATGAACTGCTTCAGTAATTTTTTCTAAATATTTCTCCCAATCTCACTGTCTTCCTCCCTGTGAACTGATTAAGCATATTTACTCAAATGCAGTTTTGAAGTTTTGACCTAGAGACAAATTTAAGTAGAGGTATGCTTTGTCTTTTCACTTGATTGATGTTTCTTATTTGTAGCCCGTCAGTTTTTTTGTCATCTTTTTGTAGTCAGCCCACCTGTAGCTGTCTGTGTATGAACCAGGGACCATTCCATTGTGTCACATTGGTCTGTGTTCCTTACATATTTTCTAAATAGATCGATCTTTCTAGATTTCTTCTTTGAAATACATTATTCATTTGGCTAACATAGCCAAAGGTACATAACCTTAATGGGAATTTTGGTACTACTGACTTACATGTTGAGCTTAATTGTTTAGCTTTTAGTAATGGATGAAAATCCCTGACTATGGTCATGCAGCTTACTACTGGCTTCCACATGTAGATCCAAATAAGAAAAATCAGGAATTAAAGAAAGCAATAAAAATGTGCTAATATTTCATGATTGTTGGATGATCAGGACAGCTGAGATTTAGAATCAGAGGTCTCCAAAGATCGTGTCCATCCTCTTTTAGATAAATGTACCTAATATGCATATCTACCTAGACACACGTTGTGTTTCAAGTGAATAAGCAGATGACGAAGAAACATGAGAATAGATGAGGTTTACTTAGGGCATCTGAAATGAAGAGGAGGTAATCAGTGGAGCAGAGCAGAGATTTGGCAGTTAATACTTTCACATATTCATTCAACATATATTTATTGTCTGCCAGGAAGAATCTTCTGGTAGGCAGCTCATATTCTCTGGGGAGCAAATCAGACCAGCCTCTGTTCTCAGGAGAAGTGATCTTGTGAGAAGACAGAGCAAAAGCAAATAAAAATACACAAAATTAGAGCATATCTTAAATGCCCAGAAAGGAAAGAACTAGATTATGTGAGAGAGTAACAGGAGAGAACAAAAATGGCTATGCAGTTGGGTGGGCAGGAAAGATCTCTCTTAATAGGGGCCATTTAAGCAGTATCATGAGATTCAGATATATAAAAACAATGGGAAAAGAAGACCCAATAAATTTCATACTCCAAAAATAGAACTGAATCTTCGGCACAGTTAGCGTTTTAAGCAAAGTTCACTCCTTTTGTCTTTGAAATTGTCAGCATGGAAACTTCTCTTCAAACTTTGGTTAATAATATCTCCACAAGCCAATACATAGACATCAGCACCTCAGCTCTGGAAAACATCTTGATTGAGTTTTGAAATGGATGGCTTTTGTGTTCAATTTTTAGGTGACTTTTTCCGGGAAGGGAACCCAGATTTTGAGGGAACTTCTCAGGTTCCCCTAAACTCCAATGAGAAATGAACTCTGTATAAATGGTTCCATTCTCAGTAGATTCACTGCCGGTTGGAAATGTAGTTGAGTACATAGAGTTTTATTATAATATTTGCTGCTCTGGTGTGTGTGATATATTGAAGTGTTGGCTTCTTTGCCTTTTTTCATTAAAAACATCATAAAACATTTAGGGGTCTGTGCAGAAATTGCTGTGACCTCTATTTATAATTGAAGAAAGTAATGTTTTCTTTAAAATATTACTAGAGAGCAGTATTCCTGACCACAAGACCTGAAGTCTGCTAACCAGATTTGTGCAGATTTTCATCCTCTGGTGTGTAATTACTAAAATGACGAGAAAGTAAGACCGCTGGCAAGGGAAAGAAATCTGGTAGGCACGATGATTTGAAACAAGCCTACAGAAGCTAGGTTTTATGTTTTGTTTTAGTATTTTTGTTGTTCCAGTGAAAGCTCTTTCTCTTTTTTTATGGTTGCTGTTGCTCAACTAGCATGGTACCTTTGTATGGTTCTTAAAGCAAGGGATCTGGCCTCCAGCTTGAACTTCTCCATCCCACTGCATCTCCAACCTTAGTATGCACACATATCCCCTGGGGATCTTGCTAGAAGCAGATTTGGATTCAGTGGGGCTGGAGTGGGAGTGAACACTGCATTTCCAACCAGATGATTCAGTCGTGTTGTCCTCAGGCCACACTTGAGTATCGAAGCTCTAAGTGCTGACTCATGTTTCCTGAAAGGTAAACTACATCATCTGTCATTTCAACACGCTTTACAGTCTTTCTCATTTTTTCCATGTTCTGGGACAGCGTCTTGTGGATAACTTGCCAAGATTGCTTGGTTGAGTTACTCAGCAGTTGCTTCTTTCATCTGAATTAGTCCTAAAGCAACTACAAGGCGAGACAAAGCTCTAGTCACCTGTGATTCCCTCTTCTTCCACAGCACATTCAGTGGGTCAGCAAGTCCTGTCAGCTGTACCTTCAAAATACACCTGTAGCCATCCCATCCTCATAATCTCCACCACACCGTCCCGGTCCGATCCTTTGCTATTGCTCACCTGGGCTCTGAGAATCCCCAGACTCCTCTCCCTACTTTTACTCTTGCCCCATAGAAGCTAGGTGATCTTCTAAGAGTATAAATCAAACTCTGTCACCTCCTGCTTAAAATCCTCCAGTAGCTTCCCACACACTCAGAATAAGACCCAGGCCCATGACCATGGCATGTAGGAGCCAGCTACCCGATCCGACCCTGTAAACACCTTAGTCCAGGCCCCTTTCCTTCAGTGAGCCCTACTCCCTCCCACCAGCCTCCTGTTTACTCTCTGAACACAGTAGTCTAAGCTCCTTCTTTCCTGTGAGCTTTGCACTGGTGCCTCTCATTGGAAGGCTTTTCCTGGGGCTCTGTGCCTTATCTTCAGGTTATTTCTTCTTTTTTTTTTTTAAAGAAAGATTTTATTTATTTATGCATGAGAGACACAGAAAGAGAGAAGCAGAGACACGGGCAGAGGAAGAAGCAGGCTCTATACTGGGAACCTGATGTGGGACTCGATCCTGGCACTCAAGGATCATGCAAGGCAGACGCGCCCAACCGCTGAGCCACTCACACATCCCAAGGTTGCCTCTTCTGAATGGCAATCCCTAGGGGCCCAATTTAAATTAGCTGTGCCCCATATTTCTGTGTTTTATCTGCCTGCTTTTTTTTCACTTTTAGCTCTGATCACTATCTGAAAGTATTTTTATTAAAAAAAAATCTTTATTTACTTGCTTATTTTCTGGCTTACACCACACACTAAACCATAAGTTCCTTGAGGACCTGGCATTTCATAGGAGGTTGGGATGAATGGTGGGAGGGAGAGAGGAAGGAAAGAAGGGAGACAGGCAATCCCAATTCCTTTGATCAAATGTTACCCATTTTTCTGTTTGATACTGAGTACTATTAGAACTTATTTTTCTCTCATGTTCTAGAAAAGACAGAAATTATCATATGTAATTGAAAGGCTTAAAAATATTTTTCTATATAAAGAGTAGTTCACTTCTATGTTGAGTTTTAGTAACATCATTAACTTTTATTTCCAGAAACTCAAATGAGTTGAGAAAAGGCACCATTTGGGGAAATTTACATGAGAATGACACTCTTCTCCACTATGGATAGTGCATTTGTGCTGACAGAGCTCTGGGCCTGCCTGCTGCTTGAAGATACCAGGCAAACACTTGCTACATGGTCAACTGAGGCTGGGGCCATCTGTGGTCATAGGGCAGAATGTACTTCTCTGGTTCACTTTGGTGTTTCTTCCCTCCCCATGGCCTTCTTAGCAGGGTATTTGAAACTTTCTGCAACCCTGGACCAAAGGAGCAGGAATCCCTGTCATAGAGTAATTAAGCCCATCATTGGATGAGGCAAAGAATGTGTACTTTGGAGTCCACCAAGTTGACATTACAATCTTGGCTCCTTAGTCCTGTGACTCTGAGAGATTACCTTAGCTTTTCTGAGCCTCCTTATTCTCACCTGTATCATGAAAGTAAAAGTCTGTTGTGAGGTTTTTAAATCACTAAGGAACCTAGGCTTGTATCTCTGGAGGCTGTGGGGATGTTGCAATTCCAGGAGGCAGCCTTTATTTTACATCCATGTAAATGGCACCACCACTTACATTCTTTCTATGTAAATGATTCCCCAGAGTTCCAATTCAGAATGTAATTTTGTATGGAATTTGGTACAAATGGTAGCCCCAGATTTATTGAAGGAGGCAGGCCTTGTTGAACTAGACACCCAGAACAGTCCTCTCATTAACAGCAACTCAGTATGTTGGGAGAGGTTAAGCGTCAGTTACTGGGGGAGGAAGAGGGAAAGTGGGGGGGGGGGAATTAAGGACATTTTATGAGAGATTTAGGGGAAAAAATCAAAATAAAAATTATTAAAAATAGGGTTTCCTAGGTGGCTTAGTCAGTTAAGCATCTGCCTCCAGCTCAGGCATGATCCCAGGGTTCTGTGATAGAGCCCCATGTGGGGCTTCCAGCTCAGTGGGGAGCTTGCTTGCCCTCTCCCTCGCCACCTCCCTCCACTCATGCCTATGTGCTCTCTCTTCTCTCTCTGTGTGTATATGTCAAATAAATAAATAAAATTGTTAAAATTTTAACATAACATTTTAAAAATTGTTAAAAATAAAAACTCAGGAAGAGGTAATCAACAGATTAGACCCTGCTGAAAAAATTTGTTGAGGAGAATCTAGATAGGATACAATGAGAAAGCCTAACATAGATTTTAATGAGGAAGAGACAATACAGGGGAAGGGGGTTAGCCCATAATATAAACAGTGAATTAGAATTTGGTGTTCTGGAAAATATTTTTTTTTCCTTTTACTATTTCACTAGATGTATGTCCTGCTATTTTGTTGGATGTAGGTAATAAACTATTAAAACAGCAGGCAAGTTTAGTGAAAAAAAATTAGACTCATGTCTCCACATATTTTAGTCAAATATTTTTCCTGTGTGTCAGTATTAGAACCTGTGATTTTTGAGTTTTCGTACAAAGATGGATTTTTTTTTCAACCATTTCAATATATATTTTAAACTACCAATAGACTATGTCTTTTTGGAGAAATGGTCTCTGTTTCCTGAGCTTCCACTTTTTAAAACCCTCTCCAGTATAAATCTAAAACTGGGGCAGCCCGGGTGGCTCAGCTGTTTAGCGCCGCCTTCAGCCCAGGATGTGATTCTGGAAACCCAGGATCGAGTCCCATGTTGGGCTCCCTGCATGGAGCCTGCTTCTCCCTCTGCCTATGTCTCTGCCTCTCTCTCTCTCTCTCTCTCTCTCTCTCTGTGTGTGTGTGCATCTCTCATGAATAAATAAATAAAATCTTTTTAAAGAATAAATAAATAAATAAATAAATAAATAAATGTACCTATAACTGGCACATTTAGAATCAGATTATATAGGTTCTATTTGTGTTAAAGTAACCAATATTAAGACCTAGATGAACTAGTGTCACAATCCGAGTCTACATATTTAAACTTACTGTTGCTCTAACTCCTGAATTTGTCCAGATTATAGGCCAGAAAATATTTAATTGTAAATAAAAGATCAGAGCTAAGATTAATCCTTAGCGTATAGTTGCTATTTAGTAAATATTTGTCAAATAACTGAATTAATGACTTGGAAGTTAATATCAAATTTTAGGAAGGTTGATTAAAAAAAGTTTTTAAATCAAAGCATGTTTTTCCATTTGTTTAGATTGGCTATTGTCCTAAATGTTAGTGTCACCATTTGTCATCATTTTTGGTGTTAATTACACACTCTTTTGACACAAACTGACAAAGGAAGAAAATGATTAGGAAGTGTTTAGCAGTATTTCCTGCCCATTAAAAATTGATTTTTACGTTTTTATTTCACAAGCTCTTCTTTATAAGTCCTTGCATTTACTGTCCTCTATCTAGTCCCTAAAATAAAATCTTTGGATTTGATAACCCAGCTGAAAACATCAAGGCCTTGGTGAGACTTTACAACTCCCTATGGGAAACTGGTGGCAAAATGGTCTTTGTATAAGGACAGACAGGCACATGAAAGGCCCAGTGAGGGGAAGAGCTTGATGTTAGAGTGTAAGTAGGGGAAGAAAGCCAACTCTTCCTTTAGTAGGAGTCTTTGCTGAGCACTTTTGGTCTGGGAATGTCCTCCTTCATTAGACGATACAAGAATCTACTCATCTCGCAAAACTCAGCTGAAATTTCACCTCCAACAGCCTTCCCTGAATAGTTTCAGCTGAAATCCTAGTAGAAAATGTTTTGTGTTAGGTAAATAACACCCTCTGTAACTGACTTTGACGATTAGAGGGTAAAGAATTGTTCTAAGGTGCTCTGTTCTTGGACGACTTTTGCAGAAAGACTGAGCATGTTGTGATATTTTTTTTAAAATTGTGGCCAGGTGGGATCCCTGGGTGGCGCAGCAGTTTCGCACCTGCCTTTGGCCCAGGGTGACCCGGGATCGAATCCCACGTCGGGCTCCCGGTGCATGGAGCCTGCTTCTCCCTCTGCCTGTGTCTCTGCCTCTCTCTCTCTCTGTGCGGCTATCATAAAAAAAAAAAAAAAAAAAAATTGTGGCCAGGTTAGTGATATGTGGATTTGTATTTATTCTCCTTCCTCTCTGCCTCACTGCATGTCTCTCACTCTTGCTGCACTGGGATTACATCTCCTATTAAGCCTTAGTATATTTTTTTTAAAAGATGGAGGAGATTTGATTTTTCTGTTCAAAATCAACACTGATCATTGTCATCCGTTACAATTACTGTTATAAATGTCTTGACTTTCTTGTAGTAATTCTGAGAGTCCAGAGTCCTGTCTCATTCATCTTGTTATATCCCACAGTGCCATCTTTGCTTGTAGAAACTACTTGCTCTGGAAATTGGGGATGAACAAATTGCCCATCCTTGCTTCTACCTCATATCCCATACCACTGTGTCTCAACAGACTTGGAAATATGTATCATTAATTCTTCCAGACCTCTGTATTGATTTATATGAGATCAACTTCTTTGTCTGCTGAAAAGCAAGCCTGAAGGGAATGTTGATTGAGATCTTAGGACATGCACAGAAATTAGACCCAAAGTTATGCAAGATGAGGTGCCTACAGAATAAGCCAAGTGTTGAGAAAAGTTCACAAGCTTAGAGCCAAGGACAACCAGACCCAGTGCAGACCCATGCCTTCCTCCTGAGCTCCTAATCATTTTGTGTTTAGCTTGAGTCCTTCACTCTTTAACATCAAGCTCTCCAGTGACTTGGCTCCTTCTGCAGATATCACACTCAAAATAATGGGCTTTGGAAAATAATTTTGGCATAGCCTTGTTTCTTTTTAAACATTTTTTATCAGATGTAGGGTTTTATGGTCATATTGTTTGTAAAATGCCTTTTCTGTACATTTTTATCATGGCAGTGTTTATGTTGCATGTCTAATTAGCCTCAACATACCAGATGAATTGTTTAAACCCGTCTGGCATGTTATAATTTTTCGAAGTTCCTCATCTGCTAAGAAAAATAGATTTGTAAAGGTTTTGGATTTCAGGAATTGAAAGTCTATCATGGATCCTGGTCACCATAAGAAACATTTCAAGGGAGGTAAATGGCATAGCCATTTCCAGGGTAGCCAGTGGGAGAGAAGACAAGGCCCCAAACACGTTTGCAATTCTAATTTGAGAATCAGTGCAGAGATCAACACTCCTTCCCTTTCCTACCCCCCACCCCTCCTCAGGATTAAGGGAAACAAAATATGGAGCTGAGTAGTTTCTTACCATTACCATTACCAGTACTAGATATATTTAGGATGAAGGAAACCAGAGGAAATCACAGGCTCATGGGAGGAAGGATAGGAGATGGGATTAAGGGTGCAAAAGATGGTGAGGTTGGAGACGAGGAGAGGTTGGAGCTGAGCAGGGACCTAAGGTCTATGGCTCCATCCAAAGTCAGGTACTTGCCTGCCACACATTTCCTCAGTCTGACACATTATGCTAGATCAATGCATTAAACCTTATTGATACTCATTTTCAAAAAATCTTGAAGGAAGAGATGATCTGATCTCAGGTTCTCCTCTTCTAATCCCCAGAAAAAGTTTCAGTCCTTCTTTCAACCTCTGCTTGAACCAGGTGGTAAATCCCTTTTGTACCAAGGTACTCATAACGATGGGAGGTGATAGCTTTGTCATTCAATGGCTATATAATTACAAACTATAATAGTGTATTTGCATAGCAGTTTACCATTTTGTGTTTTCATAAATATTCTTGTGTTTGGACACCACAACAGCCCTGTGAGATCAGACAGAAAATTTTAGACTCAACTTGACAATTAAGAAAACTCAGCAGCCAAAAATGTTGTGACTTTGCCATATTAACACATATAATACTCACAAGAGCTAACATTTATAGAGTCCTCATTGTTTTTCCTGCATTATCTCATTAATCTTCCCAAAATACTGTGTTAAGTATTTTTTCTATTTTTATTTGAAAGATGGTGAAATTAAAAATGAAGGATGTAAAGGAATTCATCCACAGACTCATAGTTAATGAAAAGTAGAAGATTGAGGACTTATCTTGGCTTTGACTAATGTTTTAGCCACTGCGTTACAGTATTTTGTCAAATCTAAGATGATATCACTGTAAGACACACCATTTTTTTGTGTAGGTCCACTAAGAAAGAAAAAAATATTAATTAAACTACAGGACTATGCTTCTTACCTCTTAGAATTTTTGTTTTTAACTAATTAAAAGAGTTCTTTTGGATTTAATTTAGTCATAGGTTCTTATCATATATAAATTTTAGCCAAATGAAAGAGGGAAAGTATAAGTGAAATAAACTGGATAAGATGTTCTTAAACATCTCTACACTTAGAGATTGCTTCTTTATAATTACTTTTCAACTCAGAGCTACCAATTTCTCTCCCCAAGAGTATCATACCTTCTTTTGTCAACAACACTGGTGATATGGCGTATCTTAAATGAGTACTCCACTATTTTAGGATTTTTTTTCAAGTTTCTGGTACTCCCCACTCCCCATGTTTTGAGGTACAGCACCCGTAGAGACAGAAATTGTAAGCAGAAATGTTCAAAAGGGAGAAAATCTGTGGTTTAGAATCAATGACCTATGGTTTACTGCCTCCTGGGTTAAGGTAAAGCTGAGAATAAATACCAAGTATCTAGTATACCTCTTAAGTTAGCTGAAAAATTCACTCAAATCATGCAAGTCAGCTTTTATTTTTTAACTTCTACCGATTTTTAAGGATATTGTTTCCTGTAACTACACATTATCCTTAGATGTTTTTGGTTTTGTTTTCTCCAACACAACAGCTTTTTAAGAATTCAAACAAAGGCATGAAGACAAGATAAAGAGAGTTTTTGGCAAAGATACATCCACATATTTCAAAATAAAAGGTTGATCAGTACTGATGAAAACAAGTGTGTGTGTAAATTGGAAGGAATGGGGGGAAGGTTTGTGGCAAGATCATTACCACTGAAACATTTAAGAAAAATGAGTATAAAATATCATCAATATGTTGATCCAGCTGTGAAGTTAATTAAATATTACAGTCCTGGTTGAACAAAAACAAAAACTGAGATTTCCTGGGGAGTACTGTTTTTGTTTAAAAAAAAAAAAGACATTTTGCCATTATTTAAAAGAGCATTCCTTTTCTTGCGCAATTCCTGTCAATCCTGCTTTTCATGCTCTAATTTTCTATTTTCTGACTACTGCCAAGGTAGAGGAGTAAACCAGTTGCCTTACATTTTGTTAACAAACCTCTTTGGCACCAACACTGTAGAGAACATTAGTTTAGTAAAAATTCTTGCTCATACTAAAAATCAGGAGATCTGATAACATCTGAATTGTTTTCTGAGCCACTAAAGAAATATTAAATGATACTTAGTGGAATTTTAGAACTGTGTATCATGGAATCTCTTAACTGGCCAAGAATTCAAAAGATGAACACAGGTTCTAGAGTCAGCCTGCGTGGTTTCAGCCCAGGTTTTTACTGCTTACTAATTGCCACCGGGGTTCTTATATTTTGTGTACCTCCATTTTTTGAGGATCCTACAAGTACCTTCTTAAAAGATTTGTTGTAAGAATAAAATAAGCTAATGTGTGTAAACTATTGACACATAGTAATCACTCAATGGTATTAGCTAATATGATAATATATGTGGTTACTCTTTGTCAACTAAATATTTTATTTCTCTGAAAACTTGATTTTCCATCCTTCCCATTTACAGAAAACAATTGACCCTTGAAGGACACAAGGGTTGGAGGTACTGATCCTCCAAGCAGTTGACAATCCATGTATAAATCTTGACTCCCCCCAAATTTACCATCCTACTATTGACCAGAAGACTTACAGATGACATGAACAGTGGATTAACACATTTTGTATGCTACATGTGTTATTTACTTATAATAAAGTAAGCTAGAGAAAATAAAATGTTAAGAAAATAAAAAAGAAGAGATAATACGATTATAGTGTTGTACTATAATTCAAGGGTCGACCATGTTTTACTTTAGAAGCAAAAAGCCCCCAAACCCTAAAAGGTCCATATTGTATTAGAATTGAGTTTTCTTTCTATTCTTCCTCTTTTTTTAAAACCAGATTTATGCTTTTTAAAAATCCTCACATCCACCTTAGAAGAACTAGAATATAGCTAGGGATCGATCCCACCTGAACCATCACTGCCTCTCCCTTAGTCTGAATTATAAAAATATCACATCTGAAGCACTTTTGCTGTTTCACAGATGTTTTCCCCATAAGTGGATTATTAATCTGTGAACTTTAAAGTTACTAATACTATATGAAGATTAAACTGTAGCTTATGATGCTGTTGCTTAAAAATAAGGTAATGAGAATTTAGTACAGGCATGATAAAGGTCCTTTGGAGCTCATCATTTCTTTCCTTTAAATAGTCTATAATTTTTATAGTCATTGGAACATGTTTTCCTAATCCTCTAAGGTAACACTGTCCAGCAAAACTTTCTGTCGTGGTGGAAATGTTTTTTTACAGCATCTGATAAAGTAGCCACTAGCCATATGCAGCTGCTGAGCACATACAGTTAGTGCAACTGGGGAACTGAATTTTTATTTTAATTCATTTCAATTTGAATAGATACATGTGGCTAGTGGCTACCATATTGGACAGCACATTTTTAAAGTGTTTTCATATCATTTCTATTTTCATGGGAATCAGAGATACAACCCACTTATCTAGATATCTGATTTTTAGAGAAAGTGTATATCTAATTGCTAGCTGAAGAAGCACAGAGGTAAGTAGAAAAAAACCTAGAATGACAAATATTAGCCTTTGCTACAAATGATTCTTGGTGATGTCAAAGTGTTATACTCAACACTTTGAGGATAGGTTGAGTCACACTGGGACTCTCACCTAAACAACAGTGCATAAAATAAGACAGCCAGGAAAGCCAGGAACACATTGATGTCAGTGTGAAGATAAAGCTAAATGGTAGAAAAAAAAAAAGAGAGCAAAGACTTTTTTAAAAGCAACTACTGCATTAAGTCATTTTTTTTAGACAGGCAGTATATGAAGCACAAATAAAAATGAAATAAAATAGAAAAAGTAGACAGTAGAACTATAAGGGCATATCTGTCTGAGGCCGTTTACCAAGGGGAAAAGCTCAATTTAGGGCAAACTCCAGAAAATGTCACAGTATCAGGGACAGTAGTCATAATGCTGAAACTAATTCATCAGGAGGAAAGAAAAAGGTGGGGGGAGCTTATTATCTTTGAAAAATTCCTGAGAGTAAAGTATAAAATTTTAAATATTTTATATGAAAACATGTGTAAGAAATGTCTTGGCTTTTCGAAGGATAAGCAATATTCATATGTGGAAACATTCCTTATCTGGTCCAACCTGTTTGGAATCAGCAGTTTTTATTTCTGACTCCTTTTAGAATACAGGAGTAATATGCAATCTAAAATCACCAGAATATACAGTATTTTTGGCCCACTGGTCTCTCAGCATGCCAGGAAAATAGACTGAACCCTTGATGGACATTTGTCCTGATGAGAAAGCTTTATCCCAAGGACTTACTAAAAGATCTGTTAAAGATAGTAGGTACAACTGCATGATTAATACTTAACTAACAGGTCAAGGATGCATCTGGATAAGCTGTTGTCTTTATACTTTTATATAAAAAGAAATTCCCTTAGTTTTAAATTAAGAGATGGTTGTATAAAAATTCATTATGTGTGGTTCCTCTTTGAATGTATGGCTTATTGGGAAACTTTGCTTGATTTTTAACCTTAATTAGTGCATCTAGATTTTGATAAACATAAACCCATAGAGCATGTTGAATTGGTTTCTTTCATAAATATCTGGATTTCCACATTGTTAGGTTACAGCATGAAAATATAATGCATGACCAATTAATGACAGTGATGGACATGGCCATAAAAGACCTCAATAGAAAAACCCACACAAAACAGAATATAATATGTGTCTCATAACTCCAATTAATAGTACATCTAATAGGTACTGCACTAAACTGGGAAGAGACAGAATAATGTGATGGGACTGCATTTCAATGCTGAAGGATGCAGGGAGAGTTTGGGGATGAAAAAGAGGACCTTGGAAGAACCATCATTAGCTTAGAATTTGGGCTCAGGGAATTTGGACAAGGGAACTGGTGGTGTCTTGTGCAGATAATTCAGTGGGGAAGTAGAGGAATATATATTTGATGAGTTTGGTTGCACTGAGATTGTTATTGGTGCTGAAAACCTAATAAATTTGTTGAGAGCACAAAACAGCCAACAATTTCTTTGCACCTAGATTGTTGAAACAGAAAGTGTTAAGCAAGGAATAGCAGGTGGATTTTGAAGCTGTGTAATCAGTGAGGTACTCAAACATTGCTTTCAGATGAAGGTACATTAGTCTCAGACTTTTTAATGTAAACCAAAGTCCTATTATTTTCTTCAAATGCTGAATTTTTTTCCACCACTTTAAAATACTTGTTTATTTTATTTTATTTTTTATTTTTATTTTTTTTTACCAAGAGTAGGATTTAAAAGAATGGGTTTATATAGCCAAAGAAAACTTAAAACTTAAGGAATTTTGAATGCAGCTGAAATGGTTATAATTTCTCATTTCTCACATACGATAGAGCTCAGTATTTTAAGATATGTTTTCTGCTTCAATCATGAGGTGAGCTTCTGCAAAGAGTATGATTCCTGTTCCCTTTTCCCTACCTTTAAAACGACTTGGTAATGTTGAGATTCAGAAGTACTGGATCATGTATACAGCATGGTTTTGGTTTTGCTTGTTTACTTATTAATATTTTATAGTGACTTACAGAAAAACTGAGTGAAATCAGTTTGGTCAGATAAGAAGTCAGCAAAGAAGTTTTGGCTTCCATAGAAAATTTTCATATTTTCCATGTGGGTGTTGAAGTTTGAAGAGCTTTATAAACTAAAAATGTCTTTTGATTTTATTTTTTTGTGTGTGTGTGTGATTGTGATTCTGTACTTCCAGTGGAAATTAATACCTTAGAGCAAAATTTACCAGACCTATGAGTGGCTCTTAGCTGAAGCTTGGTTTATTGCCATTTAAATAACCTGTGTAATATGAGGCCCTATACTCATGTTAAGGTCCCACTGGCATTTTTAAAAGAATGTTGGCCAAAGAGTCCCTCATTTTAATCCTTAATTGCCTCTGCCTTTTTAGCTCTCAGCCATGACTGAGAGGTGGAACATTTTGTAAGACCTAAAAGCAAGACTTAGTTGAGTTTAAAAGAAGCTTCTGCGTTTGAAAGACTAGAAGTCCCTAAAGTAGCCATTGTCTACATAGAAGTAAAAAGGTACTGAAAACATCCTTTTCACCTAAGATCAATTTTGAGATCTCATTCACGGGATGCCCGGTCAGGCAACTGAAGAGATAAAAGACTCAAGCAGAACAAGTCAAAAAAGCTTTGTTTTGACTTCAGATAATATACCTTAGGGTTATAGGGAATTCCAGTCTTTAGGGAGCTACAAGACCTTCTTTCAAGCAATTCCCCAACATCTGGCATGGCCAGGAGTCAGGAGGTGATTGGAGACTGTTAGGGAATGCTCAAATTACAGTTGTGCATAGATGAAAGCAGACATAGCCGTGAAGAAATTACCAAAAGTTAGCTGTTTATATCTTGCCCCAAGACTATGATACATCCTTTTAAAAGCAGCACCATAACTATGATATTAAAAAAAAAAAAGAAAGAAAATGTTTCCAGTTTCTTAGATTGAACATTGGTTGAAATGGGACCACTCACTCAGTCCCTGCCCCTGGTTTGTTGAACCAAGGTGTACAGGATAATGCAAAACAGACAAATATTCAACTTGCATTTGTGTCTTACTGTTTTTATTTAAGCTTGGAGCCTACTGTTCTAATTAGCAATGTAAGTAGTCATTCTTGATATGTTAGAGCAGGAAGGACATTTAAAAACAATATTCGTTTCTAAGACTCCTAACTCTGGGAAAGGAACTAGGGGTGGTGGAAGGGGAGGAGGGCGGGGGGTGGGGGTGAATGGGTGACAGGCACTGAGGGGGGCACTTGACAGGATGAGCACTGGGTGTTATTCTGTATGTTGGTAAATTGAACACCAATAAAAAATAAATTTATTATAAAAAAATATTCGTTTCTAAGAAAAGAAAATCAAGGTGGTTGTTTGAGATTATTTGGTTATTACACTTATTATCAATGATCTGCAGAAATTTTCCACATAGATGATGTTTCTGTATAGACCACTATTTTTAACTAAGTCCACATCACTATTTTTAACGGAAAGAAGAGTTAGTTTCAACCTTAACCTGACTAAATTAGTATTAGAATTGTTCTTTAAGAGAGTGTGCACAAATGCTGTAGGGACAAAATTCATAATACCAGGCAACTAATAAATGTTTTCAACAGATATTTACCTTTCCCTGGATAACTTTTGACACTGACAGTTACACATTCTGCCAGTATCTGAATTAAATATACTAGATGCATAAGGATGGAACAGAATCAACTGTGGGTTCCTTTGACTTGTTTTCAGCTTAACCTTGTATCTCTAGTGGCTTTCAAAGAAGCACCTGACCTATTTTTACTGACCCAATTCATTCACTTCCCAGGTGGCCACTTGTAGGTGGAATGATTTGCCAATTTTGGAGACTCTTTGGAGGGGAGTATCCACTAGAATCCTTCTGCCAATTGTCTGAGAGTAGCTGAAAGCTTGAAGACTGTGACAGAGTTAGCCACTTATTTGGTTAGCCAAATAAGCAATTAACTTATTTTATAATATCTCACCTTAGATATTTACCAGTTTGATCATGAATGATTTCTTATGTTTTTACATTCTAAGTAGATCTTTTAAAAATCGGTCCTTATTTTCCTAATAGAGGAGCTTTCTACTTACAGGAATCCTAAAACGAGTTCTTTTTTAAGAGAAATCTGATAAATCCAGATTTTTATCAAGTGAAGTTGCTTTTATAATTGAGGTGTGTCTCTCTGCTTCTACAGGCAGCATGGTGACATGGATGTCAGATGAGCGAGGTGTATGCATGTGACGGATTTGCAGGTTGTAAGATTGGGCATTGGAAATATGAATATTTCTGATGACATGTATAGAATAGACACAGAATTCTTAGCCTTGACCCTCCCAAGGATAGCCTGGGACTAGCCACATAGGCTGACCTGAAAACTTCTTAGAAATGCAGAATATCTGGCCCCAGAAAGCCTGGATCAGAATCTGCACTTTAATGGGATCACCAAGGGGCTGGCAGGCACGTTAAGGTTTGAGGAGTCATGCCCTGCAGCTTTGTAAATTCAGCACTAGCTCCTGTACCCCTTGCAATGATACCATGAGGCAAAGCTATGATCTCTGTGCCCTCGGCCTTGAGGTTGGAAGTCTTCTCTGTTGCAGGTCGCTGCTAGTATTTTTTAATTGAGAGCATATCTGAGTACAGACATTTGCCATTATCATTAGCTTTCAGGGAAGGTAACTTTGGGTTAACAGGCAGATAATGCTTCTGCTTTTCTAAGAGGGAATGCCTCCTCCGGAAGAGCCAACAGGAACCCAGAGCCAGAGCGTGAAAGTCTGCAAACAGGCTATAATCCAAAGCTGGCTGGTTTGTTTTATCTCAGGATCTGTGGTCAAGATAAGGGAGAAAATGGGGTTACTGGGGGATTTTAGCTGTTTAGTAAATAAAACCAGAGCTGTCTCTATGTCTAGGCTTTTGCTGCTTGGATGGATCCAACCTCAGAGACAATGACATATGCATGAAACCTTGTGATTTTTTTTTTTTAAGTCATACTAGTGATAGGAATCTTTTGGACGGTTCCTGAAGGATGAAGTGAATGCTGGGACGTGCTGCTAGGTTGAGTCTTTAGCTGAATGGCATTTCCTCTGAGTAAAAGTCAGCGTGGAGTGTCCACTGATAGGTGAATTGTCTCTTGCCAATGACTTCTTTGCTCACTCTGCCATTTTGTCGGGAGAAACACACTTTTCTGACTGACCTTGCTGTTTCTTGAGGTGATAACTTAGCTAGCAGCTGCTAATGCATGGAGGCAAATGGAAAGAGGCACCTACTGAGCTTCTCTGACAGTGAGGGATGATGAGGGAAAGTGAATTGCTAAAGCCCTTTAAGAACTGGGTTTCTTGTATAAATCCCAACTAGACTTCCATTTTGTATGTTTTTTTTTTTTTTCTTTCTCTCTTTAACATTTCTAAAACTACTACAGAATGCAGTTTCGCTAAGCTGTGTAATTGGGTTTGGCCTAGTCCTTAGATTTAGATTGAGGCTACCTGATTCAATCGATGATGATGCTGCCTCCATGGGGAGCCTACCAAAAGCATGTGCCACATGAAGTCAGGTTAGGTTTGTGTCCCTGGGCACTTCATTATGTGACCTAGCCAGCTAATTGCCATCCTTGCTGTACTTTTTGGCCTTCTCCTTAGCCCAGGGTTGTCCACAGAATGCCCTTTTAGCCTCTTTAGGTTTTTACCTTCCTTTCATGAGAACCGGAGTAACCCAGAACTCTCCCACCTTCAGGCCTACCAGCAGTATAACTCAGTCGATGAGTTCTCTCTTTGGAATTTGACCATCAAGATTGCAATGCTGCCTTGGCCCTTGGGATTACATGGCTCAAAGCATATGGCTTACCTTTTTTGGGTCCTCAATTTCCCGATCTGTTAACTGGACCGCTATTGCGAGGGCTAAGGTAACATATATATATATATATATATATATATACATATATATATATATATATATGTCACACACACACACACACACACATAGTGCCTGGCACAAAGCCTGACCATCAAGATTGCAATGCTGCCTTGGCCCTTGGGATTACATGGCTCAAAGCATATGGCTTACCTTTTTTGGGTCCTCAATTTCCCGATCTGTTAACTGGACCGCTATTGCGAGGGCTAAGGTAACATATATATATATATATATGTCACACACACACACACATAATGCCTGGCACAAAGCCTGATACTAAGAGGGGAAAAAAAGCACAGTGCCTAAAGCCAAGCAATGAATTTATAAATGTTCATTTCCTTTTCCTCCAGTCCTGAATAGGAGAAATTATGCTAGTTCACCTTCAGTGTAAGTATTCATATGAACATACAGAGGCCAAGAGTCCCAGAACAGAAATTTTTATTGTAGAAAACAAATTTTCCTTCCTCTTTAGCTACCTAGGTAGAATCACCTGACATTGACCACCTTCACTTTATACATTCGGCAAACTTTGTTGGACAACTATGCAAAGTTTCTAGTCTCAGGATTAGGAGTACTTTGAAGGGTGATTTAACATAAGTATCTAGAAAGCTAAAACAAAGCAGAAAATGTCAGGAGACTTATAAATGGTACAGAACTAAGAAACAGTATAGGTTCCGAATCATTCAAAGAGCCTTCTTGAAGAAATGAGGTATTCAAATTGGGAATTTAATGGTATATTAGGATTTCAACCAGCTAAAATTAGGAAGAGTGTTTCAGAAGAAAGAGATGAGGCAAGCCAAGGTTAATTGGCAAAAAGGGAAAGAAAGGTATTTGGAGAGCATTTGGCCTAGCCCATTTTGGTTTCCCCATTTGACTGGGAAAAGGAGTCTGCCGAATATAGAGCAGAATTTGAATGTATTCTTAGGAGAGGGTGCACTCTGCTTCTCTGCCTTTCTGGGGCTCTGTGTGCTATAAGAAATGATAACCCAAACCTTGGAACATCCCATTCCCAATCTCTCCAGCTAAATCTGGACTTTCTAGATTATAACATCAGCTGTTAAACGTTTTAGGTCCTTGGTTGTTATCTATGCTTGTGACCTCCCTTGGAAACCATTCAGATGAATAATTCCTTCTCCCTTGTAATGTAGAAAAGAGGGTGCCACCCTTTGAGTAAAGAGGAGTCAGTAGTCCTTTCTGAATCCTGAGAGAGAGAGAGAGAAGCATCCTGGAAGAGGTTCTACAGGAGAGTTAGGGGTTAGGTACTACAAGGAAAGCTGTTTCCAAAGTATAGGGCGGTAAGAGAGGAGAAGGCCATCAGTAAATCTGAGACTGGAATTCTCTGGTTAAAGAATTCGGATCAAATCAATAGTAAACACTAAAAAAAGACAAAACAACAGTGTGACATAGCAAGACCAAAAAAGAAAAGTTTCTTTGACTAAATTGAAAAAGCTTCAAATAATACCTGGGAATCTGGCCACCTTAGTTCAGCCCTTTGATTAGTGAGTAAGACCACTCTCAGCCTTAGCGATGGCCTTGCATTTTAAATGTCTGGTCTGCAGTGGTAACAAATAAGGCTAGAGTGTGATTTCCAGCCAACAAGAACATGTGGCCAGGCATCTCAAGGCTATATGGGTCAATGAACAATAAATTAAACCAACAGAGGGAACTTGGTGACACAGTATGACTCAGGACTCTGTTCACCCTTCATTTACTTTGTCTGATTAGCATTTTGGCATATACTGTGCCTAATTTTAGGAATATAAAATTGTGGAATCCAAATTGATTAGAGGAACACACAGACCCTTTGTGGCTTTTACCCTTGCTCCTAAGATGATGTGGGCTCTACTATGAGTGGCAGATGATCTGGAAACTACCCCCAAGGCTCTTGTGTGGGCTAGGTTATCTCAGCATATAATTTATATGTTTCAATTGCTTTATTGGATCCCTGTAAAGCAAAATATTGACAATAAAATTGCTATTTTTGTCTTACCAGCCACTGCATGATCTTTGTTCCTCTGTGTTTAATGGCTACATGTTCTTCTCTTCCAACTGCTTAGCTGTTCCCCTGACAAACAGCCACAGCAAATGGAGATTCCAGAATAATGTCTAATCTTTAGCAGCAAACTGTCTATCCTGCTGACCCTGTGGAAAACTAGGAACATATTGAATATATCACAGAACAAATTAAGGGTGTGAGGCTTAATGCAGCCAAGGAAGTGATCATAATGCCATATGTCTGGGAGCCTTGAGTGATTCTTAGAGCTCCAGCTTATAGAGTTAGTCATATTGAACATTGTAAATTTCAAAAAGAAAAAGAAATTGTACAGTTCAGCACTCACCATTTTTCAAGCTTGATAAAAGAATGAATCCTTTTCAGTCTGACTGCTCCAGTGGACATTAGGTGCAAGGAAAAAGACAAGAGGTGGCTTAGATTTTTCAGCCATCTGTCCTCCTGAGTCACCCTTTCTCTTCTTACACCTTGTCACAGAAGTCATGCCTAAGAACTATATTAATTCAATTTAGAAGGGTCATACTGATGTCTGGGAGTCATACAGCCTGCACTCAAATCCTGACCCTGTCCTTGGCTAGCTCTATGACCCTATATGAGTTTTTCAACCTCTCATATCTTCAGTTTCCCTATTAGGAAAATGTAGATTGAATTAATAGGTACAGGGCACTCAGCACCATGTCTTATATATAATCAGAGTTTATTGTGACTATAATATTATGATATGTTAACTACCTATGATCCAGATGTTCATGGAGTTGAGGGATTGGTAAGCTTTTTCTATAAAGATCCATATAAATATCTGGGGCTTTGTGGGCCATATAAGATCTGTCATGGCTGTGCAGTTCTATGATGGTAGGTCAGAAAATAGCTACACATAGAAGATATGTAAATAAATGGACATGACTGTGTTCTAATAAAACTTACTTTACAAAGCAGGAAGAGCACAGGGTTTGGCCTATAGGCTATGGTTTGACCCCTGAACACATTCCTATGGCTGCATCAACTCTTCTAAGCTGTTGTACTTACATATGGATTCTATGCCATAGCCCCTGCCTTTGTCAGATCTGCACAGTAGAATTATCATGGATGTCCTTAAAATATAATTCTGGGCCACATGCTTTTAGATTTTGGGTTAGAAGCGGGTTCCAGTTGTTGATGTTTTATATAAGCTCTCCAGGAGCTTCTAGTGAGGAGCCGGAGTTGAGAATCACAGATGATAACATTTATTAGTGCACTTATAAAAAAAGGAAAAAAAGAAAATAGATTTTCAGACCTCTGTCAGCAAATTCTGATTCCCATTCTGAGTTACCCAAGAACCTATATTTGTCATAAGCACTCCAAGTGATCTTTAGGCAAGTTTGGGAAACGTGTCCTTCCTTTCCTGTTTCCTCCATTAAATACTACCTGTAGTTTCTTACAACACCTAGGACAGGAGATCCATGTCAGGGAAGTCCTGGGACATGGCTACATTTTTGGAAGGCCATATAGAGGCCAAAGGAAGAGTTACTTCTAGAGTAGGAATTTTGAAGTTTGTTCTGGTCTAGGAAGTATGACCCTTATATGATATGGATTTTTCTGGGAATTGAGTTGAAGTGATAGGTCTTATTTCCAGAAGAAGAGTCCCAGTTTTATATTAAAGAAAAAAATGGATACTGTACCAAATAAGGAGATAGTTTAAGGACAGAAAGTCTTTCCATTTCATCTCAAGTATGGAGGAAAACAGAAATCATGTAAGACCTAACATTTGTGTACAGGTAACAGTAACTATAGCCTGTAGAATACCCAGGTATTCTATGAGTGCTTGGAAAGTACTGTTAGTATGAAATCAGCAGTGTTTGGTTATTTCTTGCCTCTCATCCAAAGTTGAAAAAATAATTATAAAGGGAGTCTAGAGGAGACTTCATATTAGGCTTTGCAAATTCTTGTAGTACAGAAATATGGTAAGATGTGTGTTGAAATCTGTACTAAGAGAACATGTGACATTAACAGTCTGAGACAAATTACTCTTTTCAAGTCAGCACATCAGTAAAGCACATAGCACTCATTGCCAACACATCAACCCTCTTCTCCCATATGGCTTTCACTAAAGAAGCTAGAAAGCTACTCACTTTCCTAGCTTCCTATCCAGCAAGGTTCTGCCCAATGAGACTTAAGCAGAAATATTCAGTCTTTTTAAGAAAGCTTTGGTTATCCCTAGTGAAAGGTAGAGATACCTTTTTACAACTCTTCTTCCTGCATTGATTGTAGAGACTATGACCATGAGGCAGGAAGTGAACATGTTAGTGAAGTAGAAAGAACACAGGGGGATCTGGGATCTTTCAGGATTTCCTTGAACTAAACTCCTTTTCTGGTTTGCCTTTTCTCCAGACTGTTGTGTATGTAACAAAGTCAAGCACGTCTACTGCTTTGACCACTCAGATATTCTGTTACATGGAGCCAAAAGAATTCCTAACAGGCATATGTAAGGTACCTCTTTCTCTCTTACAAAGGATGCAGTGTTTAATAGGCATTAACACCCTCATATATTGATGTAAGCCTTCTGAATGAACCAGCGGGGAAGGCCCTTTGCTGACAAATTTAAAAAGCACAAATTGGGGCAGTCCAGGTGACTCAGCAGTTTAGGGCTGCCTGCAGCCTGGGGTGTGATCCTGGAGACCCAGGATCAAGTCCTACATCAGGCTCCCTGCATGGAGCCTGCTTCTCCCTCTACCTGTGTCTCTGCCTTTCTCTCTCTCTCTCTCTCTCTCTCTCTCTCTCTCTCTCTCTGTATGTCTCTCATGAATAAAATCTTAAAAAAAATAAGCACAAATTGCCTTGGCCAGAGGCAAGATTACTTCCATTAATCTTGGGCAGAAATTTGAAAAGAAAAGGTAGTTGTTTACTAACATAACAGTTACTTTTCAAAAGTAGTTTTTAAATGCTTTGACAAATCATGACTTTCATGCATTCCAAAATTATTGGGAGAGTAGATCCCACTGAATCAGTGAGGCTGGATTCATGAGAGCTGGCCCTTCCTTTGGTTTGGATCTGGATCTTCCTTTAGTTTGACTCGCAACAAGGGCCATTTCTAAAGTCTACACCGCAATGATCACTAATTACTCAGTGATGACTATGACTTTTCTCTTAGGAAAGGAGCCAGTGCAGTGGATAATGCAGGTTCAGATCCTGTTTAAAAACTTCCTACGTTTGTGACCTTGAGCATACTCTCTAATTTCTCTGTGCCTCTGGTTCTTCATGTAGAAAGTATGGATAATAACTCATTGGCTCTCAGCATTACCAAAAAGGATTGAGTGAAATTATTATAAATCGTAATCCCGGACTCTTTTACCTATGAAGTACTTGCCAGATACTCTCTTACCTTTTCTTTTCTTTTTTTTTTTTTTTAAGATTTTATTTATTTATTCATGAGAGAGAGAGAGAGGCAGAGACACAGGCAGAGGGAGAAGCAGGCTCCATGAGGGAGCCTGACATGGGACTCAGTCCCAGGACTCCAGGGTCACACCCTGGTCTGAAGGCGGCACTATACCCCTGAGCCACCCGGGCTGCCCTGTCTTACCCTTTCTAAAACACAACTCGGATATCTAGCCTACCACAGCTTAGCCTCTGAAAGTAAGGGGCTGTGAGCTATTTCCTCTACTTTCTTTTCCATTTTATATCCATCTCAGCTCATTTCAAACATTCCTCTCCATATCTGGTCTATCTTTGCAGTCTGCATAGAAAAAAGATATAAGATGGGAGTAAAGAATTAATTTTATTCTGAAATGCTGTGGAGATGGACTGAAAACCCATCTCCTATTACCTTTCTCTGGACTTCATCCAGAAGCTCTTGAGCAGGGAGGGAAATTAATTGCCACTTGAATACATTTGGGAGAGAGGAGGGAGACCGGCGGGATGGGGAGGATGATTTAGTATGTAGGTAATACATAGAGTGACATTCTGTAGGGTCTTCCACAGGAATAAATTCTAAAATCTAAAAAAAAAAAAAAAAAATGCCTCTATTGACAATTGAGTATTGTCCAAATTACCCTAGAAAGTTAAATTATTTATAAACACCAATCATGTGTGGTTTGGTATCTACAATCCCTCATAGTAATACATGCATATAAATGTATAACCTACAGCATATATGCTCTTTATTATATATATGTTCTTATTTATATATAAGAAGCATATATGCTGACCATCATTTTACCAGAAATTTTGCTGGTGGACAAGTTACTTCTCTAAGCCATTTCTAATATCTGCTAAATGTGATGCTCATACACATGCCATGAAAGCTGCCTGGGAAAATAGGCCAACTGAACACACTGACATTTAAAGCCCCCATTTCACACTGGTGTTGGAACACAAACTCAGAATAGGGAAGACCATCACCATCTAGTGTTTAAATTGATTGTTTTTGCCTCCCACTTACCTCCCACATCCACAGTCCATATAATTTAACTGTGCATGAATGAACGCATGTACGATGCAGTCTCTCTCTTTCTCTCTCTTTCTCCCATGAAGAAGGTCTCCACTTGTGCATGTCATTCTTTGTCTACAACTCCGCTGCAGGCCTTGAAAGAGTAGGTTATCAAAAATTGGCTGTTTATAAGTTTAATTATAACAGCATCACCTATATTCATGAGCATTAAAACCATTTGCAAGGAATCTTAAACTAGATCTGAAAAATTGTTAGCATAGCAAGTTAACACAGAGCAAACACTCGACAAAGAGGCTGGTTTATCTGACAGAAGAGCAAGTCTGGAGCTGGTTTCAGGAAGAAGAGCCTCCCCAAGAGAAAACAGCTCCTGTCTGTAGCCCCAGTTGCCTTCAAGCACCAACTCCTGGATCCCCTGTTTTAGAGCCCGTTGCCTGCAGCTGACACTGCTCAGCATATTCTCTGGACACTCAACACAGTGGGGGAAAAGCCAAGTTTTTTTATTTCTCTTGGCTTAGATACTTTGGGTAGGGAGAGTTTCATGTACAGACTCTTGGACATTCAGGAAGACAGATGCAAAGAAATCATGCCCAGCCTGACTTGTGGCAAACTCTGGACAAGTAAGAAGTTTTCTCCATTACCTCCCTAAGATCCCCTGCCCAGTCTTCTTACACATGCACAGAGTACAAGCATTTGATAAAAACAGTCACGTATTGTACATTAGTGCACTACTCATACGATCAAAATGATCTTTTTAAACAGAATTCCACAAGAGCAGGAAAGAACCTCTCTGACTTTCATGGGAACAGAACAGTATGTTGCAAAAATAATGAGAAATGCTTAAAGACTCAAGCCTTCCAGTGGTTTAAGAATAACACAAGAGGCAGGATCCTGGTGGCGGTGCTCTCTAAGAAAGATGCCTGCACAGCTGTTTTCATGGGAACAAGCAATGTACAAATTGAGCATCCACTACCCAGAAGGAATTTCCTCTGTCTTTTTAAAGGCAGGTACATGGTATGTGTTGAGTAGGATGCTGATCTGCATAATATTTTTCCGTTTACAGACAGTGGGCGATTGGCTCAGAGGCTCTGTATATCTACTCAGATCTCTTTTGAGTAGATTGGCCTGGAAAAAAAAACATTTTGTGTTTTCTCTTTTATGGAGATACAGCTGGTCACATCACCCATTTTGCCCCATGGCTTCCAATTTGGCAGACACAAAATGCAGGTGCTGCATCTCTGAAGCGTTAGTTTGGTTGGAGAGGGGAGGATGGCACCTCCTGGAAATGTTTAGACTTACAGTTTGAGGGAGCGTTTTTTGTCCTGCATGATTATTTTGTTTTTACTGACATTCTTTACATTTTCCTAAGGCAAATAACAGGAATAACTTTAACACCTAGCCAGCTTTGGACATTTTTTCCCCTATGTTTTCTTTAATCATTCACAAAGGAGAAAGCCCCTTTATACCAGACAGGGAAAGGCAAGAAATTAAGTTTCACTTCATCAAAGAGAAATCCTCCAACATCTTGCAATACTTTTCTTTTAAGAGCTTCATTTCTTTTTCTCCAGCTGCCTTCATCTCTTTGATACATAAGGGTACACTAAGTTGAATCTATAAACAGAACCCCCTAATTAAGAGTGATTGCTTAGGAGATTGGTGCCGACGATTCAGCATTATATGCGTGTTCTTCTCAGATATCCATTAGCTGCTAATAAGATACTACAGATGTGCCAGTCTGTTTCCTGTTTCCGTCTATTGTACCTTTATTGCCATATATGGACCAATCGGATGGGCAGAACAATAAGTGGATGTCCTTTTGCTCCCAGAACATGTCTCAAAGGAATGTTTGTTATTAGATTGCTTTTTCTGTTTCACATCAGTATGTTAATAAAGAAAACATAACACAGAGAAAGTTTTTTGTTGCTTTTCTCTTCTTCACTTCTGTGCCTGTAACTGGTTTATTGTTTAATTAAAACCTCTTGTATAGATATTTTAGAGTACGTAATGCAAATATGCCTGGCCGACGTGCGCAGAGGGAAAATGACATTCTTCCTCTCGCTCTCTTAAAGAAAGTTTCCATCTAAATGTTTTAAGTACTTAAAAATTCAGCATGAATATCATGTTGCTATATTTGACTGATTTACACTTGAGACTTGGTAAAAAGCCTATGAATTATTCATTCCCAAGTGATTCTATAAGCCAGAACACCAGAAATCACATCCCCCGTTGAAGTTTATAAAGTGAAATAGTTTAAATACTCTCTAGACGTGTGGATGTCTATAGAGCTGCTTTTCCCTCTGATTTCAAATCACTGTGCTTTCAACTCACTTATCATTTTATTTTAGGATAACATAGCTAAAGATCTTGCCTTTTTCCACAGTAAACCTGCTTAACATATTTTTAAGTTGGTACAAAATAGTATGTTATAAAGTAGACTAGTATTTGGTACCTTTGTTCCTCCTAGGTCCAAAGAGATTTTATTTCATTACAAGAAAAAGCAAGAGGGGAAAATAATCATTGACTTTGTCTTTGATTTATATGGAACTAAAAGTGGGAAAAAGTAAACTATAATTCATTAGGTAGAATTACACCCTACCTGGGGATGGAAACAAATATGTTACTCCACACTACTATACAACTATCTCTAAACACACACACACACACACACACACACACACACACACACACACACACACACAAGGAGAGAGAGAAATACCTACCAGCCTGGTACTTTAAAACTACTTGTAATATAATGCGATTCTATGTAGTCTTTATACTGTGGAGTCTACAGTTGTGGGTCTTGGCAGCTAACTTTTTATGGGAGTATATTAATATCACTTAAAATGCTACTTAGAGCAGTAACACTTTGACCTATGTGCTCATCAGAATTCATAAACTAAATAAGGTCAGGTGGGGCCACTAGCTGGATGACACTTTCTAAGAACAGCCAAAGCTTCTAAAAATATGTAAGCTCCAGAAGTAGACTGGAGCTTTTACTGCACATAATTTTGAGTGGAACTGTGACCAACCATTTTGAGGGGAGAAGGGGAGTGAAATTCTCTAGGGGAGAAGTAGCCAGAATTTTGAATCTGTTCATGGGTGCTATTCATTACTACTTTCATGGAACTCCTCACTACTTGCCTAAACTTCATAATCCAAACCATTCAAATTATAGACCTGAGGCTTGTGCGTGTACGTGTGTGTGTGTGCACGCACATGGGGAAGAGAGGTATCTTGAATTAGCCTTTGCTAGGAAATGTGAACAGGAGTCATACAAACACAGAGGCACACACAGAGACATGTTTTATGCGGTGCACATCATTCCCAGACTCTTAATGAGACATTTCCAAATAACATTAGTCATCAGAGTATCACTAATAAACTGCCAAAATGTGGTTCAAAATTTCATTCACTACTAAGAACATAGAGAGATTATTTATTCGTGGAGAATCAGTATAAAGTACCCTGACTCAAGTCTATTTGTGCAACTTCTGCTGTTACTGAAGGACTGATGAGGAGCTACCAGTTGGGTGAAGTTGGCTTTAAAGGTCATGCCTTGAAGTTTGTGGGCACTGAGTTGATACCCAACAGTAATAGAATCTGCAGCTATAATTAAACAACGTGAATATCTTCTAACTTGTTTTGATGAGCGGCTGCTACTGTAGTTCCAAAGAATCTTCTATTTTACAATATTCAGGCAAATGGATATTAAGTATTCACTGGGATGTGGACATATCTGAGGCACTGAGGATACAGCAGAGCACCTTCTGGAAAGAACTTCTTTCCCGAGGGAGTTTAGGTTGTAATAAAGGAGTCCGAAAATTCCAGTTTTCTTTTTATGCTCAAAATGTTGTTGTTGGGCTCTAAAATGCATAGACCTTTTGGGGTATGGAAGGAAGGAATAGTCTTGAAATCAAAATACATCCTTATGTGAAATTGGAAATTACCCTTAGAAGAAACAAAACCACAAAATCTGAGCTAATTAATAATATCATCTATCTCCTGGTAATTCACTGTAAAGGATTTGCCCCAAAGGAAAGCAATAATCATTGCTAGTGGTTAAATTGTTTTGAGGAGGCCAGTCTACTCTTGCGAAAAGTGAAGAATAATTCAGATGCTTGAGTAATTTAGGAGTAGGAAGTTACAATTTGGCCATGATGAACCCTTTGTTTGTCTGCCTCATCCAAAATCTGAAACTTTTCCTGAGCCAAGATTGGGATGACCCAAGTAGGGCACTCACCTTGGTTACACAGTTTAAGAGCATGCAGAAAAATTCAATCAAGCTAATATTTTAATGAAAAAAGCCGTTTTTAAAAATTAATGCACAAAAATCTGTAATGAAAAAAATACCAAAAATGGAATACAGACTCGCTCTCTACTGTCACCCGCTGTTCACTTGGACTATGTTTCCCTGCCCACCCTACTCTAAACTCCAAGAGCACTTTGGTTGCTCCAGAATTCCCAGCAGGTTTTATTGTGTGTTATGGTCACTTGCTTCTATGTCCTGTTGTCCGCAGGGGTGATATATTACTATGAATAGCAAGGCCACGTCTGTTTTGGTATTCCTCACTTTACCCAGCATTGTACATAGCAGCTACTCCCTAAGTGCTGGTTACATCAGAGGGCTGGGCAAATTAGAGCTCCAAACCCCTTGACATTTCCTGAGCCTTCTAAAGACCATTTTCTCTAAAGAGATAACTAAAAGAATGCAGAGAATCCACACTATGTGAAAGCCTTTTAAATTTGAGGCGTTATCTTTTTATGCTTTTCACTTTTATTGTATTCATTCTAAATTACTCTGTTCTGTGATCGGGCTGATTTTTGAAGAGCCGGTTATGTTGATGTACACAATTAGAGATACCTTGTTTTTTTCCTTGTACATTTTGACTTGTTTCAACATCGATTTGTGCTAATGAGCATGTCTGCTAGTTTGCCGCACAGACACTTGAAATTATGTCATCCAGAGCATTCATTCTTCCTTGAAACTCGTGGTTCCTTCTCTATTCCTGGTCTTGATGGAAGGCACCATCATTTGCTTCATTTCTAAAACCAGAATTCGGGAGTGATCCTTAATATTTTGCTACTCTTTAATGCCCTATATCCAATCCATGTCATATTTTACCCATGCTACCTTATTAATATCCTTGGGATTCATCATGGCCATGGACCAAAGTATCAGGCTCTCTAAGAGGGACCATTGCAATACTCTCTTGTGTAGTTTCCCAGCCACCAGTCCAGTCCAATCTCCACCCAGCTGCCAAAGGCTCTTCATAAAGTACAAATCCAATAAACATCACTCTCCTACTTTCAACCCCCTGGTGAATGACTTACTGGCCATTACCTTCAGGAGAACAGACCCAGTCTTCGTTTTTGTTTTAAATATTTTATTTATTTATTAATGAGAGACACACAGAGAGAGGCAAAGACATAGGCAGAGGGAGAAGTAGACTTTCTGTGGGGAGCCCAATGCGAGACTCCATCCCAGAACCCTGGGATCACGCCCTGAGCCGAAGGCAGATGCTCAACCACTGAGCCACCCAGGCATCCCAGTCTTTGTAATGATGCAGTCAAGGTCTTTCTCCATCTGGTTCCTTCCTTGCCAGTCTCGTCTGGCACTATTCCCTGGCTGATTGCCTGCGTTTTCTGTGTTGTGGAAGGCCCTTCTTCCAGTTCAACTGTCATCCTTCCTCAACCAGCCCTTGTTTGACTAGGTATTCACTTCTGTGCTTCCATAATATTGGACACATACTTCCATCAAACATAAAATAAACCGTGACAGATTGCTTTTTACCCACCAGGATGTGAGCTACTTGGGGAGGGGTGTGCATGGCAGGAGTATGTCTTTTGGTTTTTGTGTCCCCGTATCCAGTGTAGGGTAAAGCAATCACTTACGAAACTCACCCAGGTCATTCAACCACTTGTTAAATTATATTATTCTCATGTCTGTCCCCTCCTGTTCATTCTCATAGCCATTTTCTGGTTTAGATGGGTATCACTCTCTTGCCTCTGCATGTTTTATGTTCTATCTAACTCAGACTAATGTTACTTCTGGAAGATATCTGTTTCCCCCTCATTTCTATATGCTGAAACCCTTTTGGTATCTTTCAGTATTCATCTTCTAAACTGTCTGCTCCATCAGATGTTTTCTGCTTTCCTGCAAGTGAAAATAATCCCTCTTTCCTTTGGGCACTTCTTCACTCCCACCGTACCCCCCAGAACACATACACTTTATTTACATTGCATTGCTGTAATTGGCAAAGCAGTCAACATTCCTTCCTTAGATTGTGGGTAGAGACTGTTGTTTCTCCCTTGCTCTGTTCCCCTATAGGTCTAGCTCAGTGCTTTGGTCATAGAAGGGGCTCAGAATTGAATTGGAACTGAACTGAATTGAATAAACTAACCATTTATGAAATAATTTGCTTTAGAGTTGCCAGAATTAAATGGCTGCTCCAGTGGCAATATTACTCTAACTCACTAATATCATTTGATCCACTGAGGAGCTAGTTAATTAAGTAGGTGGATTAAAAATATAATCTGCTAGAGAAAGAATGTTTTGGCAGGGACCCATACATTGTGGTTTTGTTTTGTTTTGTTTTTTTAAAGCATTATGATCTCTCAGCTGTAATTCCTCTTGCTTCCACCCAAAATAGCAATGGGAGACTCTGCACATGACTGTTGATGGCTGGTTTAGGAATACAAGACCATACACCTGTGTGCCAGATGTGCTCTGCTGCCTGTGTGCTACCCCAGTCCATCTGCAAAGCCTACCCCATGCTGGCTTCTTTCTATAGACAAGGGGGCATTGGTCCCCAGCCTTTTTACATGATAGGTTCCCTGGTGCTTGCCTGTTTTCCTGAACTTAAAACCCCCTTCATTGAATTTCAATGTCTTGGATGACCTTTGCCAACACAAGAGGCCTTAGTTCATTTGCTTATCAGGGAGTCTGCATTTTTTCTGCATGTTTGATTTTTGGCCTGGTGCTTTTTTTTTTTTTTTTTTTTGACTTGTATCACCACTTGTGAGAATGCTGTTGGGTCTTCTGTAGCCAAATCAGCCACATCAGCACCAGTAGTAGTTAATAGCTGATCAAATCCTTAGGATTTCCATGTAGTGCCTTAAGAATGTCATCTGATATTGAATGTAGCTTTAACTGGAATGAATGGGATTCAATAACGAATGGGTCTGCATTGATGGGCACTGGAGACAGGATAGCTTTGTGATCCTCTTTGTTTCTGTAAGAATGCCTCTGCAACCGAATCCGGCCCATTTCTATGCCAATGTGCTAATAGTTGTGGAATCTCATTCATCTCAACAGAGGCCAGTTAGCTCTGGAATCCCATCTGTTTGAGTGGATGCAGTAAAATGTCATGAAAATGTGGCCATTCATTCACATCACCAGTGAGAGCTTTCTCACTATTAATTTCCTTTCATTTTAAGTGACTCCAATCACACAGTTTCTTATACCAACTGAAAAAGTGTTTAGAGTGTTCACTTAATTTTTTATTTTGATTTTTAAGTGCTCATCCACAAGAGAGAATTAAACAGTTATAAAAATATGCACAGAGTCTAAATGGAGATGCTTGCCATCCCTACAACAGATTTAAAAAAAAAAAAAATGCTTCAGCCAGATTTTTCAAGTCCCTCTTAGCATAGGATGCCCAAGGCTGTGTTTTGGCTCAGAGGAATTTTTAGGCTGATTTTTTTTTTCTCCTGAAAATATAAAGTTTAAGCAGTAGAGAAACAGGATGAGTGTTAACGAGAACGGGGTAACAGAGTTGCTGTCTCTTATAGATTGCTGGAATGACACAATAGTTAAGAATGTGGCAAGCCTTCTAGTTCTGCTCCTGGCTAGTTGACTAGCAGAAATGCTGGAGCCAGGCCAGCTACAAATTGTAGCAGGAGCCTGTAAAATCACAGTCAGTAGGAATTACAACCGTTTTCATACATTTTGTCATTTCCTTAAGAAATTCCCTAAATTGATTTTTAAGTCAAGAAACTTGACTTCTAAAAGAGAGTATCTGTGTGTATGCTTTATGTATTTCAACATGCATCTGATAGAAGTAAAGGAATGGATAAAGGATATAGGAGATAATCGATTATTTGCTAAAAATAAATATGGAGGAAAAGTGCTTTTCTCCCCCCCCCCCCAGGTACCTGTAAGCATATAAATGGCTTAATCGCTCAAATATGTTTAAAGGCATCAGACATTTTTCATGGACTCAACAATATTAAGAATAACTAACCATTGCTTCCTAGGTGCCAGGCACAGTTCTAAGTGTTTTATGTACATTAACTCATTTGATCTTTGTCACAAAATTGTGAACTACTGCTGTCATTTCCATTTTATAAATCAGGAAAGTGAGATTCAAAGCTGAGACTTTATCCTTTGTCTCTAATATTAGCTTTATTATCACTTGATTCCTAGAATGCGATTCACCTTTTTATTTGCAAGGTGTGAATTAACAAAGCAATGTGCCTACCAATTTAAATCAAACATGCCAGAACAAATGCAGCAGACTACTGTTTATCCAGAATGTCTATAATTTGACACATTCTGAACTAATAACTTTTCCAAAATGTGGATATCTTGACTTTGAAAGAATGCAACAGTTGATAAATGTAATTTTATCCCAGAATATGATATTTGCACAATTGAAGCTAAATGTTTTGAACATGATTTCCTGCCCAACATATAAACAACTAAGAAACATTACAGCACAAGTATTACTAGCCAAACTGTTAAGATAATACTGTTCTATTTCTTACAAACTTCCCTTCTCTTACACTTATTCTGGGGACTGGGCTACCGTAATTTCACCTGGGAGATCAACCATCACTTTATACCATATGTTAAACCAAACCATGCTTCAATTATTAGAATGCTGTGATTATTAAGATGTTAATCTTTTAAGGTATTCTTATACAATGATCTCAATGCTTGAATTCTTATTATATTATAATTTCTTATAAACTCTGCTCTGTATTTAAATGAGTGCTATTGGTTTTCAAAGATGATCCTTAAAGAAGTTATAGACATATTTTAATAGTGCTACTAAAGATCAAAATTTCTTTGAAATTCTTCTTCTTTTTTCATTTGTAGCAAGAATTAATTTATTAGGAAGTGGCTATTTATCCTTGGAATTGCCTTAAAAATATAATTTCTGAAGATGTAAATAAATGATAAGTTATTCCATATTCATGGATTGAAATAATTAATATTGTTAAAATGTCCATACTACCTGAAGCAATCTACAGATTGAATGCAATCCCTATCAAAATTCCAGTGGCATTTTTTTTTATAGAAATAGAACATTCTAGCAATTTTCAGGGATATTCTAAAGCTTCTGATAAAAAATTTAAAAAATAAAAACTATGTCACATGATATAGCAGAACGGCAAAAATAGTTACATAAATATTCTATGTACTTGTTCAGGAACAGTTGTACATTGCCGTCAAAGATAGCACAGTCTTGCATCTTTTCTTGGTACCACTGTGACCCCTGGCCTCTTTTTGAGCCCATGTCTTCCTCAGAACTGACATCACTTGGCTTCACCTCTGCTTTAATGCAGTAGGAAGTTTTAGAAGCCAGTGCTGAGCAACTTTGAGATTTTCGCCCTGACCAACACCACACATTGGGTTTTTCCCCAGGAGAAAAAAATTATATTTTGGCAAAACTGGCTACTGGTTTCAGGATAAGTATTATGTCAGTGTTTGTGGTTTATGTTCTCGAGTAGGTCCTTGAAGGCTCAGAGTGGACCAATATATTCATTTCCCATTGCTGCTATAAAAAATGACCACAAACTTAGTGGTTCTAAAACCACACAGATTTATCCTTTCAGCTCTGGAGATGAAAAGTCCAAAATCAGTTTCACTGGGGTAAAGTCAAGATGTCAGCAGGGATAGTTCCTCCTGGCTCTGAGGAGAGAATCAGTTTCTTTGCTTTTATCAACTTCTAGGGGCTGAGTATATACCTCGGCTTTTAGCACCTTTACCTTAACAGCAAATCACTACAAATTCTGCTTCTGTCATCATACCACCCCTTCCTGTAATCAGACTTCCCTTTGTCTTTCTCTTATAAGGACCTCTGTGATTACACTGGAAGACTCCGAGAATCCAAGATAATCTCCCTGTTTCAAGATCTTTAATTTTAATCACATCTGCAAAGTTCTTTTGGCCATATAAGATTACATTCCTTGGTTTCAGAAATTAGGACCTGGGCACCTGTGGGAACCATTATTCAGTCTACCTTAGGTGGCTCAGCTACCACAAAGGCCTAAATCTGTGTCTGCTATGGTCTGAAAGGTTGGTGCCCATGCAAATTCATGTTGAAAATCATAACCCTAAGCGTGATGGTGTAAGGAGGTGAAGCCTTTTATGAGTGATTAGGATACGAGGATGGAGCCTTTCTGATTAGTGATCTTAGAAAGGAGAACCCAAACGGCTAGTTTGCCCCTTCCACATGTGAGCACACACGGAGAAGGTACTCACCATGAGAGCTCTCACCAGAGCAGGACTATGTTGGAACCTTGACCTTGGACTTCCAGCCCTCAGAACTGTGAGAAGTAAGTTTCTATTGTTAATGAAGCACTTAGTTTGTGATACTTTGTTAGGGCAGCCCAAATGGATTGAGACAGTGTCCTATGCATGTTCATTACAACTGCAGGACTGTAAGTTGGCAACATTTCTGCTCCTCTACGCTTTCTTCATAGTCTGCCCTGGTTCAGAAATGTAAAACCCTCATCATACCTTTGCATTCTTTTTCCTTCCCACTTGTCTTAGAACATATTTTGGGGCATGCTTTTTTGCAGAGCTAGTTCTTACTATTATTTTTTTTTTTTCAAAATGTTGACTGTGTTTTAAGGAACAAATGCAGGTTTATTGACAAAATCTCTTCCAGGGGGGAATAAAAGTAGATAAGAACATTTTAAAAAACTGAATTTGTGAATTTAAGAAAAGACAGAAGAAGTAAGGAGGGAGAGAAGGTGAGTAAACGTTCCCTAGAGGTGAGTAGAGAGCAGGAGTCCATGAGGCCTGGGAGTGGTGAGGACCCAGACCTGATACTAACAGAGGGCCTTACCAGGGTAAATGGCTGTGTGATGCTCTGCAAAGGCTGGACCCTGTGCCCAGGGCACCAAGGCCAAGAAAGCCACATGTATGGGTAAATCTAGGCTTAGACTTTGGGTAAATCTAGACTCTATCAGTAGAACCTGTGTGGACTGAGTCTACCCATTGGAGGTTTGTTGGTTTATGTACCTATTTCTTTTTTGTAATTATCAAGGTAAAATTTGCATAACTAAATTCATTCTTTTAAGTTATATGATCAGTGGTTCTTTAGTATATTCTCAAAATTAGGCCATTGTCATCATTACTCACTTCCAGAATATTTTCATCACCCAAAAAGGAAACCCTATACCCATTAAGAGTCACTCTCTCCTCCTTCTTCCTTCCAGTTTCTGTCTAGGGATTTGCATAATCTAGACATTTTGTATAGATGGAATCATATGATATGCAGCCTTCATAGCTAAGGCTTTTATGGCTTCTTTCCCTTAGCACAATATTTTCAGGATTCATCCATGATGTAGCATGTGTCAGTACTTCATTCCTTTTGGTGACCAAATAATATTCCATTCTACAGGTATACCACATATTACTTATCCATTCATTAATTCGTGGTCACTTTGGTTGTTTCTATTTTTTGGCTATAATGATTAAGGCTGCTGTGAATACTAATGTACAAGTTTTTGCTTAGATATGTTTTCACTTTCCTCATATATTCAATAGTGGGATTCCTGCATCATATGGTAGCTCCATGTAACTTTTTTCCTTCCTTCCTTCTTTCCCTCCATCCATCCATCCATCCATCCATCCATCCATCTTTCTGAAACTATCAAACTGTTTTCCAAAGCATCCAGACCATTTTATATTCTCACCAGCAATAGTAAAGGGTTCAAATTCTCTCCAACATGCGTTATTGTCTTTTTTCTTGTAGTCCACCCCCAATGTTTTGGTGCATGAGACCCCAGGTCCTTTTAATAACCCTGGAAAAGAAGAAAAATCTTAACAGTTTGAATCTTCCCACTATCAGGTAGTATAAAATTTAGAGTCCAATCAAATATAATTTAAATTAGGCATCCAACCTTCTACATTTGAAAAAAAATATATTTGCTTGCTTGATCTGACCTTCTCTTTGTACTATTGTAATTCTGATGTAGTGCTTCTTAACATTTTTTCCATACAACTACGTATTTGAGTGGCCCATGGTAGTAAACAAAGGAGTCGCTAATGGATGAATAAATACATTAGTCAAAGGCTTTGTTCTACCTCCCTACTACACTACTTTGGAGACTCTGACTTCTTTTGTATGAATTCTTTTATAAAAAGAATAAATGTGTGATGAATTTATTTTCAAATATCAGTGAATTTGTATACATACTGAGCTTGACTATAGCAAAGTATAGTGTATGTATTTTCATGATCTCCTATTATTTCAAACTGCAAGATTCTAGAGACCTCAAATGTGTCCCTTGCCATAGTGATTTTCCAGCAGCCTGCCATTTATGAATGGACATTTACAAATCCTACTTGATAATGTTGTGTCAGTCTTAATCCTAACATACAGGTTGACATCCCATCAGTGGTCTATTACCACAGTCAGCTAAAGACTAGCCAGTTGGGCACCTGGGCGGCTCTGTGGTTGAACATCTGCCTTTGGCTCAGGTGGTGGTCCCAGGGTCTTGGGATCGAGCCCCACATCTGGTTCCCTGCATGGAGCCTGCTTCTCCCTCTGCCTATGTCTCTGCCTCTGTGTGTGTGTGTGTGTGTCTCATGAATAAATAAATGAAATCTAAAAAAAAAAAAGAAAAGAAAAGAATAGAAAAAGATTGGCCACTTCATCCTTCCAAAAGAGACAGAGTTAAGTACTGGGATAGTAAAGTTCTTCTGGGAGTTAAGGTCTAGCGATATAATTTGAGAGTTTGTCAGATAAAAGAGAAGGAAAAAAAACAACTGAACAAGTGAAACTTGGGCCTCAAAAAAGTCAGAATGATGTTCTTAACACTAAAGGTAACCTAGAGGCACAGTCATAACTATTGTGACCTGATTCATCCCTTTTTCTACAAATGTTTTGGTTCTATGTACCTCTCTATCTCCTATTTCTCTTTCACTTGGTTTCTCTAGTCTCGTGGCTTCTGTGAACTTACTTTCCTGTATATCTTTCCATTTCTATGCCAGTCTTTTACCTGCATCTGTCTTTGCATGTTAGGCATTCAAAAATGAATCAACAGTAAGAATGATAGGATAGACAGGTCACCATTCAATGTAGAGAATCTTCTAGGGGCCGACTGCAACTTCTAGGCTGCCTCCTAGGCTACTAGCCAGCCTCCAGATCATGGACTTTTCCTTGAATCAAATCCTAATCCAGTCATTATGCCCGATATGGCAGAACTCCACGATGCAAAGCATGGGAACCATTGTAGAAGGAGTTGCCTACTGTCGCTTCTCTTAGTAACGAGCCATGAGGGGATCCCTGAGTGGCTTAGCAGTTTAGCGCCGCCTTCATCCCAGCGCATCATCCTGGAGTCCCGGGATCGAGTCCTATGTCGGGCTCTCTGCATGGAGCCTGCTTCTCCATCTGCCTGTGTCTCTGCCTCTCTGTCTCTCTCTGTGTCTCTCATGAATAAATGAATAAAAAAAAAAAAAAGAAACAAGCCATGGTACTAACAGATATTTGATTCAGTACATTCTCTACACCTTTCTGTTTTGGAATCCATATGAAAAGACTTTAGGAGAAAGCTGGCTCTTCAGGAGGTGGGTTTGGCAACGCTAGTGTATGTAACACCTTTGGTTTGAGTGTTGACTCCCTAAAAATTCATGTATACACTATTCCTCCTATAATTTATGAAATTAAAATCTAAGTGTTTTATGCTTTCTAATATATGTGTATTCCCTCATCATTTTCTGAGTCATATTTTCTCTTTGTATTTCTTTAGCAGATGGAATCTTATAAAAATGGCCCAAAAAGGAATGCAGGGACATTTTGTGTATGCTTTAAAAATATGTCTTCAATATGCCACATGACCTCTTCCTAAAGCAGCAGAGTGATTCAGCTTTCACTCTGCTCAGTTGGTGGTCTGAGGGACTTGTTGAAGGCATCATGCTAAGTAAATTTCCTCTCTTTCATTTCTAAAGTAAAGAGTGGTAAGATTTCTCTTTTTGGCCAAATTCAACTTACTCATTGTGTCATCCTCTTGGTTTAAGTTGACCATAATTTTATCACTAATATTTACAGTGGAGACGGTGTATATAAGAAAGGCTGCAAAACTACCAGGCAGGCAAACCTGACTTCTTTATAGCCATGTTTCTTTTCTATCAAGAACAGCCGCAAAAGAAACTGACAGAATTTGTGCTGAGTTTGGCATTTTTGCTGAAAACAGGTATTTGGCTGAATGCATTTGAGAAATTTTAAGTGGCATTACCTGGAACCAATGCCTTAAATAAATAGGGAGGTTTGAGCTAAAATAAACTGGAAGAAGAGGCAATATACATGTAGTATCTGTTGAAGCAAAAATATCCCCCACAACAAATACTAAATGAAGTGAAGAAATAGAGAAGAGTTTAGAGTGCTCCACCATGAGAATTTTAAAAATCTATTTTTTTTCATCTCTGCATGTGTTTTATGTTAGCCACATCAATATGGTGTCACTAAATTTCAATGGGAGGAAATGGATACAATGTTTTCTACAGAAATCTTTTCTGTCACTTAGATTATACTCAAAGGCAGAATGGTGTAAAATTAACACTTTTCACCAGGTTAAAGTGCCTGGCTCCTGTGTCTCAAGATAGACTCTCAACAAGTGTCCTCTCTCCAATTTGGAGTCTTCTAGAAAGCACATATCAAATCACCAATGCATTAAATGACATTTCTAATTACCAGTATGCGTGTAGGTCCGTGGCTAAGGCAGGTCAAATTCCATTTTTATTTTATTTATTAGTAGAAGGCTTTTGACACAGCCCTGTGGCAAAGTCCATGATGGCAAGTAAAGCCTCACTGTTTTGTTCAATTTCAGATTGAGATCAAACAAACAAAAAACAGACTCTTAAATACAGAGAACAACTGGTGATTGCCAGAAGGGTAGTACGGGAGGGGTTATGGATGAAATAGATAAAGGGAATTAAAAGGTACAAACTTCAAGTTATAAATAAGTCACAGGAATAAAAAGTACAGTGTAGGGAATATAGCTGATAATACAGTAATAATGTGTAATGACAGATGGTAACTACATTTATTATGGTAAGCATTGAGTATAGAATTGTCAAATCAATATATTGTACCTTAAAACTAATATAAAATTATATGTTAATTATATTTCAATAAAATTGTCATGAAATATCATATGTGACAAAAGAAAATTTAGTGAATTTCTAGGGAAATATAATGTGTAACAACATGCATTTTTACCTATTCCCTCCCAAATCTTAAATAAAATTATAGAAATGGGATATAAAATGTATAAACCATTAAAATTAACAAAAATATGAGAGATGCTATTTGCAGATAAGAAATGGCAACAACTGGGATCCCTGGGTGGAGCAGCGGTTTGGCGCCTGCCTTTGGCCCAGGGCGCGATCCTGGAGACCCGGGATCGAATCCCACGTCGGGCTCCCGGTGCATGGAGCCTGCTTCTCCCTCTGCCTGTGTCTCTGCCTCTCTCTCTTTCTCTCTCTGTGACTATCATAAATAATAATAAATAAAAATTAAAAAAAAAAAGAAATGGCAACAACTAAAAAGAAAAAAAAGAAACAGTAGTAACTTTTTTGAGGACAAAAAGTAAATGGGCAGTAATGAGTAAATCAGTAAAGTGCAGAGAGTAGAATGCTAACTGAATGCCTGAAGAAGGAGACACAAAGAAGCAAGGAAATGCAAGCTATAGGACTTTGGTCGGTCCCAGAAAGTAGAAGCACCAGATGTCCAGAAAGATGGAAGTGATGATTGAAATAGTAAGATTGGTTGGAGTTCTGAACAAGGAGTAGTTAAATTCACTTCTCCACCTGTTACATTCTGGTGATTACTGTAACCCAACCCTGGTAGGAAAGATAAGTCTCCTCTTTGAATAAATTAAATGAGAGACATTAGAGTTCTGGACACCAGGCATAAATGTAGAGTGGGGAGGTAGTGTTAGACTGAACACAGGAGGAAGAAGTGAAAGGCTACTTATTTAATAGTAAGCCCACAGTCAGCCTGAGCCTTACTGTTCCATTCATCTACCAGAAGTGTTTTCTCTCAGGCATTTTCTTTTTTCCCCATTTTGGGTAGAATCTTAGAGAATTTCTCAGTGAACTTACCAAAGAGCCTATAGAAAATGAAAAATCATTTCTCCTGTATCCTTCTGAGTTCTTGGCTGAGACCACTGTAATAAAAGATCAAGAAGGGAAAAACAACAAAAGTTTGTTAACATGTATACTTTATGCATACATGGGATAGACCAGAAAAAAATGAGTATGTCCCTGAGATGGCGTAGAATTCAGAATTAAATACCATCTTGATAGGGAAAGGGGAAGGGGTGGGTGCAGTGTCTAAGGAAGTTGAATGGGTCCTTAGAATAGACTGGAAGTATGATATCTTGTGACAGTTTGTCTGGGGGTGCTGTTGACTTCTAGCTTCCTCTCCTGTGACAAGAGTCCATCTTTGCTGGTTGATAAAACTCCCATGGAGGGGATTTATAATTGTGTTCCTTTTGGTGGCTATGTCTTCAGGCATATCAAGAGAGTTTTTAAAAAGCCCCTCCCTACTTTTATTGTTTTTCAAGTACTTACAACTCAAATAATCAATATACCAAATCATATGTTGGGGTGGCATGTCCTGAATCCCTACAGTTATGTTTTAGGGTGGTTTATTCTGCTACTTTCATCCCCAAATAATAAGTCCAAAATCTAACTTTTGGAAATTCTCCCAGAAATGTCCACTTAAGATCACATTCTCATAAAACTCACATCAATGTAGAAATCAGAGTAAAAACATTAAAAAGAACTAACCTTAATAGCCTAAAAGAAAAATAAGCCATTTGTGACAAGAACCAAACGTGTAAAGAAGAAAAAATTAAAAACTCTTTCACGATTAATAAAATCAATCAATATGAAATCAATGAAGTTAAAGGTAAAGGTTATCTTGCAAAAAAAATGGATTAAAAGTTAGAATATGAGAGAAAAATATAATAAAAATAGAGAATCAATTAGGAAGGTGCAATATCTCATATTTCCAAAAGGAGAGAACATAATAATAGATAGGGAGATATTATCAAGAAATATTAAATAAGTTTTCTCTAATCAGAAGGACATGGATCACCAGATGAATAAGGCTACCATACTTAGCACCGTGTAGAGGAGGAAAAAAGATCCAAGGGGATAAAGAAAAGATTATGAAGGCTTACAGAAAAGGAAAAAAAAAAAGTAACACACAAAAGATTTAAATCAGAGTGGTTTTAGAAATTCCAAAGGAATGTCAAAAGCCTGAACAAGTGGTGTAACAAACGTCAAACTCTAATTTAAAAAAGTTATTTTCAGGCAGCCCGAATGGCTCAGTGGTTTGAGTGCCACTTCAAGCCCATGCAATGATCCTGGAGACCCAATATCAAGTCCCTCACTTTGGGCTCCCTGCATGGAGCCTGCTTCTCTCTGCCTGTGTTTCTGCCTCTCCTCTCTCTCTCTCACTCTCTCTCTCTCGAATAAATAAATAAAATCTAAAAAAAAGTTAGTCTCAATCCACAATTTTATACCTACCCATACTATCAAACAAGTGAGAGATATAAAATATTTTAATACATCCAAGCTTCTCCAAAAATTACATCCGCATACCATATCACCAAAAGATCTTAGGGAAAAAACCCACAAGATCAAGAAGCAAACCAAGAAAAAGATGAGTGTGAGATCCCAGGAATTTTCCAAAAAAGACAAAAAGAGAGCTGAGAGATGTACGAATTTGAAGTCTAGTTGTGGACATCCATGCATGAAGCTAAGACAAACACCAGTCAACCCTGTGGCATGTAGAATGTCCTCTAATTATGGAACTCCCTATATCATAGGACATGTCTGGAGTTTGGGAAAAATAATTCATAAGTGGAAAATATTCCATTATATAACAAAGCACTCTTAATTCCCAGAAAAACAAAAATTAATTAATAAAACTGAAAATGTATTATGTCATTGGCTCAGCTATAACAATATTTACCTACTCATAATTAGGTCAATATAAATGTAAATGATTTTTCATTTTTTAAAGTTTTTTAATTTTTATTTATTTATGATAGTCACAGAGAGAGAGAGAGGCAGAGACACAGGCAGAGGGAGAAGCAGGCTCCATGCCCCGGAAGCCCGATGTGGGATTCGATCCCGGGTCTCCAGGATCATGCCCTGGGCCAAAGGCAGGCACCAAACCACTGCGCCACCCAGGGATCATTTTTTAAATTGTGATGACATTGTGTTGAGAGTAAGAAAAGAAGGTTTAGTATGTGTTAGCAATAGCCGAAGAAACTTTAATCATATTTATAGTAGAAACCAATAGGTAGTAAAGGAAATCTTAGATCATTATGAAAAAAATAGTTTAAGCACATTATCTAGAAATACAAGTAACAGGAAAAACCCAACTAAAATAGTTTCAAATAATTGCATATAGAGAGGGGAGCTAAAGGATTGGGAAAGTTGGCTGCTGTTTTTCTTAATTAATCTAAAGCAGAGGTCAGCAAGCTATGGTCCATGAGCCTGGTTCAGCAGGCTGCCTATTTTTGTAAATCATGTTTTATTGGATTACAGCCATGTCCACTCCTTTACAGATTATCTGTGGTTGCTTTTGTCTCACAAGAAATTGGTACAAAAACAGAGTAGAGTATTTGTAACAGAGACTGTATGGCCTGCAATGTAAGTTATTTACTTTCTGTCCCTTTACAGAAGAAATGTGCCAACCTCACATCTAGAGCAGTGGTTCTCAAATGTTAGGTACTTCAGAATCATCCAGAGGGCTTCTTAGAACACAGATTGCTGGGTCTGCCTTAGACCCTGATTCAGTCAAGCTTGGGCCTGGGGAATCTGTGTTTCTAACAAGTTTCCAGGTGATGGTGAGACAGCTGGTTCAGGGACAGGATAGTGCTTTGAGAACCACTGGTTTAAAGGAACCTATTTTTTTTTTTTTAAATCATACGTAAGTACCATGTTTATAAAACAAATTTTAAATGTTTAGAAATATAAGCTTGAAAACTCGCATGCAAATTTAGGCTAAAATAAATACAGAAACGACCTCTGGTAAATTAAATGTGACAAGAAATTGAAATGCAATTTAATTTAAAAAACATCTTTTTAATGTAACAAAAACATTAATAAATTAGACTGGAGAAAATATGCTGTGTGTTATTAAAATAATATCTCACGGATGCAGGCATAGATGTTAACAGTTCCCAGGATCCCTGTCACTGCATGGGCACATTTCATCCAAGTGGTTAGTAGGTAGACCTCTTCTACTACCTCCTGTCATTCTGCTGTTTATCAAAGGCAGATTATGCAGAGCAAAATCAGCTATGCATACAGTTATGGAAAAATCCTTTCTTTTTTATTTCCTCTTAAATATTTTCAGGATTTCCATTTAATGTCTTAGGAAAGCACTTATTTTCTGGACAGCAGAGTCTAGAAACTTGGTTTAAAACCTCAGCAGTTTAGTGCCGTCTTCAGCTCAGGGCATGATCCTGGAGACTGGGGATCAAGTCCTGCATCGGGCTCCCTGCATGGAGCCTGCTTCCCCCTCTGCCTGTGTCTCTACCACTCTCTCTCTGTTTCTCATGAATAAATAAATCTTAAAAAATAATATAAAATAAAACCTGTTCTTCCCTGTACCCCTTTCCCTGACGTTGAAACTGACAGCAGGGAATCTCCTGGGTGGTAGATCCACGATCTGCTGACCTGCTGCCCACTTCCTTCCCCTTTTTCATTCAGCTCCCATTTGCTTTGCTTCAGATTGTGAAGGAAGGAACCCAAACCCAAACTGAACGAACCCAAACTCACATCAGGCATGAAGAGGGGAAAAAAAAGCACTGCTAATACTGCTAACCATCTTTTTTTTTTTTTCGAGAAGCCTAAAACAAAGGAAATTCTCTGCTTCCAGAAATAGCCTTAATCAGTCACATATGTGAACATAGACCCAGTGACTGTTCCAACAATTTTCCAGCAACATAACAGGATTTTCCCAACGCACCGATTTTTTTTCCTTTTGCCCTATTATCAATATAAGTTTCTTTTTTTGTCTTTCTTTTCTCTTCTTTTTTTTAATTTTTTATTTTTTCAGGATCCTAGGCATGATACCACACTTTTCAATCAGGCAGGCAGGATGCTGAAAATCTGCAGTGTTTGAAAGCAAAGAGAAATGAAGGATTATTGAGAGTAGAAATAGTCCCTGGTTGGTAAAAACAAACAAACAGCTTTAAAACTCTAAGAATTGTGCCCTGCGGGGGTGGGTTTGCTGAACTGTCAGCTCTACCAGTTAATGAGGTAGTTTGTCTAATGGAGATAGAAAAGACCATTTTTAACAATGCTGGGTTTTGTGTGTGTGATTTAAAAATCAAATTGAGTGGAAATGCAGCAAATACGAAATGGTATTGTTTATTTTCTAATTAATTTGCTACAAACCACAAAATAAAAGTGTTAAATATATTAGATGGTGTGTGATATTTTAGAAGAGAAAGCGGGGAAAACATTCACCTCTCATAGTCCATTTACTTTATTTTCATCAGAGAAACAAGTTGTGGTTTGAAAGTGTGAAAAGGACAATGATATTTGGGGACGGCATCACTTTTAGGGATAAATGTGTTACATAAGCCAATAGCAAATACTGTCTCCTTTGTAAGGGACAGCAAAGTTCTGGGGAACCTGGGACCAGATGGTCTCACTGTTGATGACATTCATTTGTAATATTAATAGGCCAGGGACTCAAGGCCCTGGGGAGAATGTCATCTGAGTGAGGCCAGCCACTCACATCACAACAGCTTGTGGACTTTTTCCTGTAGGGTACAACTAGGACACCTCAGGCACTCAGTGACATAAAAGCACAGCATGGTAGAGGGGAAAGCACAGAGATGTAGCCAGATCTAGGTTCAGATTGTAACTTAGCCACAGGCTGACTCTGTGACATTGCTGTTAAGTCAATTAAACTCATTGAGGGGGTGGCTCCATGGTTGAGCATCTGCCTTTGGTTCAGGTCGTGATCCCAGGATCCTGGGATCGAGTCCCACATCAGACTCCCATAGGAAGCCTGTGCTTCTCCCTCTGTCTATGTCTCTGCCTCTCTGTGTCTCACATGAATAAATAAATAAATTCTTTAAACAAACAAACTCATTGAGACTTAGTTTTCTCACCTGGAAAATGAGGATAACTGCCTATGGACAGCTCTAAGGGCCAGAGCTTAAAGCCCCTAAGTGAAGTGCTTGACAACACAGTAAACAAATGGAAATTACTATGAATTAGAAAATGTGGGGATTCATAATCAAGCTGGCCAACTTCACAGACTGAGAAGTCAGGAAGCCTTAATATGTCTTGGTTCTCAACTGTACCCGGATCCCACCTTTCCTTCTTCTATGACAAAAGTTTTAGTCCTAATGTTTTCCTCAAACAACTGTGCTGTGACTTCCTCCCTGCCCTGATCCCAAAGCCTCTTGTCTATTCCAGTGAGCTTGTTCTCAGAAGCATATCATTTGATGAGACAATACATATGTGAATAATGAACTTTGACTTAGTGGGGTTTTTTAAAAGATTTTATTTATTTATTCATGAGAGACAGAGAAGGAAAGGGAGGCAGAGACACAGGCAGAGGGAGAAGCAGGTTCCATGCAGGGAGCCTGACGTGGGACTCAATCCCAGGTCTCCAGGATCAGGCCCTGGGCTGAAGGCAGTGTTAAACCACTGAGCCATCCGGGTTGCCCTTGACCTAGTGTTGACTCCACACAGGGCAATCTTCTTCTCTTGATGTTACTTCATTTCCTCATGTACCCCTCGCAACCACCCTCTGAAGTAAATTCTATTATCATCCCCATTGTGTAATAAAAACTGCTATGTTGAGAAGATCACTGCCCATGGGATGGAACCATGATTTGAACCTAGACAGTCTGGCCCTAGAATCATGCTCTTGACTGTGACTCTGTGCTGGCCCTGAGATACTGTTCTTGTTTTGTGTCATGTGGGCTTGCTCTCAGGGCTTTCCTTCAGTGGAGTCTAGAGTTTGAGACTTTTGCTGAATATTGGTCTTCAGGACCAAAATGAGCCCATGGAGTCTACAGTCAGCCCACCCTAGAATTGATTTCAGGCTTTTTCCATTCCTGGTCACCAGGAGTCCTAGGTCTCGATCATCCCTTGCATGTATTTTGTGAGGGCAGAGCAATTTAACCCTCTTTAACAACATGATCTCAGTTAGAAGCTGTTAAAACTAGACAGCTCTGTGATGGCAGGATCCACATTAGCATTGTTTCATACTGTATCTCTACAGCCTACATCAGCACCAGGTGTCTAGTAGTAGTTAGCATTCCACTATTATTCCACAATAATATTTCACAACTGCTTTATTCCACAAAGCAGTTGTGTGGATCTATGGATGGTGTTCTTACAAGAGAGGCATATACTATTGACAATGAGAAACTGATACATTTCATGGGTCTTTGGCTATATCTCTTACTTACCTTTCCTTAGGATCTAGGGGTCTCCTAGAATTATATTTTATTTCGTTGGGTATCTCATTCCAAAAGAATGGGTTGAAATCCCGAATTTGTTTACATAAAGTATGTAACATCTTGAAAGAACCTAGGTTAGGACATCATAAAACAATGTGTCTCTAAAAGAAGCAAGAAAAAACATTCATTCATTCACTCAATCAATATTTATTGAGTATCTGTGGCCCATCTAGTTTCCTTTTAATAGATTAAAACATTGTAGTACACAAAACAGAAAAACTCTGCCCTCCTGGTCAGTTCATTCTAATGGGAGACTGACAAAGCACTCTCACAAAAACTTAAGTGCCATGGAGAAAACTTAAAGCAGGATGAGGAATATGGAGAAAGATTACCCCAGAGTGAGGGGACATGGCTATTTAATATAGGATAGTTGTGGCTATTGTGAAATTATTTGTAAATTTGATTCTATATTAGAATATAAGAATTTAAGAATAGTCAATATAGGGGAATAGCCAGGAGCTAGGAGAGCTAGATTAATACCTGAGATTTTTCATAAAATTTGATAAAGAAGAAGATATTTTTAACTTGTGATATATATATATATATATATATATATATATTTATTTATTTATTTATTTATTTTGTTTATTTATTTATTTATTATCTATCACTCTATTTTTTTTCCCTTACAGAATTAGCAGCTCTGAATCATTAAAGTGATAGCATTTCCCAGCCTTAAATTGAGACACTCAACAAAAAAGGCATCCTTCTTGTATATCAACACAAGATGAGAGGTGGAGAAATCATGCTGAGAAGAAGCAAGGTCATATGTTGAACTGTTTTGCCTTTTGCCCAGAAGACAGCTCAGACTCAATCCTTGCCCCATATTTACCTCCCTCACTTTGGTTCAAGACCTGAAGCGATGTGTTCCAGCCCCAGAGCACCTTTCATCCTGTGAGGCCTGAAACATGACCACCAGTAGCCACGCATGTCCCGTCCCGGCAGTGAATGGACACATGACTCACTATCCAGCTGCACCCTACCCATTGCTCTTTCCACCAGTCATTGGAGGACTTTCCCTGCCTCCCCTCCATGGCCTTCACGGCCACCCTCCTCCAAGTGGATGCAGTACCCCATCACCTGCAAGTAAGTACCACTGCAATTTGGTCTTTTCTCTTGGTTGGCTGGCTTAATGGATGTCAGAAAACAAGGTGGTTCATATCCCTGGGTAAGTTTTTGTTTTGGGGGGGTTTTGGTTTCTCTTGGTCTGCAATTGTACTTTTAGTTCTATTGCAGAAATCTAATTTGAAACCTGACAAATGATGCGTTTTAGAATATGGTCCATTCAAAACTCTGTTTTATTTTGCTCCATTTCTTAAAATGTAAACCTAAAAAGTAATCATCAGATATGTATGACTAACATTCCTGAAGAAATTGGCTGCTTGATAAATAATGTGGACAGAGGATTAGAAGATGATTCCATAAAAATCACTTAACAATAATGCTGGACTTAACATCAATTTTGGTTGTGAGGTCTTCTTTGAATCGCTAACTCTGCTCCTGGGTATAGATAGTATCTTTAATTGTTTAATTCATATCACATAAGCTTTTGTGAGTGTCTTCATTCACTTTTGGTTCTGTACTATGCTGTTCCTTACCTCTGCTCTTAACTATAATGTTGGGTATAAAGTATTATAAGATAAAAATAGAGTTAGAATTGTTCAAGACTGATACGACTTACTTAAAGAAAACATACATATTATGTGATTTTTTTTTAAGGCCTGCCTATTTCCGCACATGCTGTGGTTAGCCAGTGAGCTCTTTCGCCTTTGAGAAATAGGTTGGCCATATGACACCTGGAGGTGACAAAGCACATTTATCCCATGGGGATGCATCAGGGTGCCATAATGCCTTCTCCAGACTCTTTCACAGCTCAACAATAACTTTTGAGAGCTCTGTCTGGTAATTATTTCAAATTTTACTGCTCTTTAAGGAGTTCTTACCAGTATTGGCTTGGTACTTAAAAGATTTTCTTTTGAAGTATTACCTTAATTGTTTTGATATTTTGGTCTTTGTGCCTTAACTTCTTCTTCCCACTATGTTGTTAGCTCACTGGGAACAGGAAGTTTGCTCCACCTAACTCGGATTCCTCAGCAAATGGTAGGGTGCCTTCAGAACTAGTAGGGTGTTTAGGTGTCTGGGTGTTTGGGAAGATGTTTGGATGGTTGGACAGACGGACAGAGAGATGGAATGAATTTTACTACAGGGATGCTGATTGCAATCACAGTGATTATCATGCCTGATATATACTAACTGGTTTTCCTTCCTGGTATGACCTGATCATAATTCTTCCCTTCTGTGTTTTGGATTTCTGACCAGAATATGTGATCAGTAAAGTCTTTGAAATTGCTTAATAACATTTTCCCATGCTTCTCAAGTTCAAATGGAAAGTCGATACAGCCAAAGTGGTTTCTTGGCTGTCAGGAGAAGTAGAAAAAGAGCCTGTATTCAAAATATCTTGCTGACCCACGTGCCAGTTCAAACCCTGTTCACTCAACATGCAAATGATAAAATGAAGTTACTTTCAGCTAACACACGAAGCAGTCTGACAACATGATTGTTAAAGCTATTAAAATTTCACCCAGAAGCACCTGTATCCAATTCCATAGGTCAGCCAACCTAATGGATAGCACATTTGAATGTATTTCTTTCCTCAGATCACAACTATATTTTGTAGATGTAGCCAAGGAGTTAAGGCAGTATTATTCCCATCCTGAATGATGTAATCTTGCAGATGGCAAACCCTTAGGCAGCTGTAGACCCGAGGTCCCAGCAACTTTGGGCTACTTTAGGTGCTTATTAGTAAGATCTTTGTGCTGAATTAGCATTCATGAACACTTGAACACACTTTCAATATACAGATCCCTCACCCATCTGCTTGCAGATATTTTTAGGTCTAAGAATTCTATAGAGCATTGCTTGGCAAACTACAGCCTGTGGGCCAAATCCAGCCTGCCATCTGTTTTTATAAATAAAGTTTTATTGGAACCCAGCCACACTCATTTGTTTACATATTGTCTATGGCTACTTTCATGCTACAGTGTTAGACCCCGGATAGCCCACAAATCCTAAAATATTTACTCTCTTGCCCTTTACAGAAAAAAAATTTCTGACCCATGCCATGGAGATAAGAAGTCAAGTCATCCCAAATGTAATCAGGCTCTGTTCTCTAAGTGGTGATGTTTGATCTTCTAATTCCTTACGCTATTCTGAGTCTCAGTAGCTAGGCCTATACCTGAATGAACTGGGCTATATAATACCTAAGGCTCCACTCCATTCACCTCTAAATAAAAGGCTGGTTTGTTGGTTTGTTTGTTTGTTTGTTTGTTTTCGTTTCACAGTTACTAATAAGGCACAGAGACTGTCACTACCAGGTTGAACTGTAATGCAATTGTCATTGTTCTAGATCAGAGTTGATCAAATGATAGCAATTTTATATGATCCAACCTATAGGAGAGGTTTTGCAGTTCAGAAGAGGGAGGATAAGTAATCATTTTCTTTGAGGACCTTGGGGAGAGGGTGCTGAGTAACTGCACATTGAAAAATGACTGGAGAAGTGGCAGAAAAAGGATGAAGAACTGAAAATTCAGGCTGGAAACATTGAAGTTGGCTAACTTTATATGCTGGCTAATATTTTATTATTTCTTGCTACAGACAAAGTACATGAAAGCTGCTCAGATGAAAATCATTAAAAGAAGCTGCTGTTAATATGCAAGCTGTTAGTTGGCCCTTGAACAGGGAGTTGTCTTTGTCCTTGTTATAGTCTGAGGTTTAGAAAGACCAGGAACAAGGGTAAGGTCTTAAAAGTTAAATGTAGACTTTCTCTTGGCTAAAATTAACCATCAAATTTTATTCATGTATTGAGGTTATTTAGGGAGGTAGCTGAATTCTATAAAATCTCAATAACTAGCAGAACACATGCTTGGGTGGAAAAGCCAGCTAATCTGGAGTGGGTGTAGGGAATGACTCCATAAAGAGGGTCATGTCATTGAACTATGGGATTTGCTGATGTTTCTTTCCTAATCCACACACATCCAGATCCTGTAGTTCAGCCAGAAAGAATAAATTCTGCTACCCCTGTAACAAGGTTCTTTCAGCACCATGGAATTACAGAAGGCCAAGAACCTTCTACCTCAAAATCTAGTGAGAACAATTTCTGTAGCAGCTACTGATACTACCCCCATTTCTGACACTTCTCACCATTCACTTCTGATTCTCTGGTCAGCCTGTTCTCCCAGATGACAGCTTAAAATTTGTACATTAACCTCTTCCTTCAGGTAATACACATATCCCCATTCCCACATATAAAAAGTCCTTGACCTGCCATCTCATTTACAGTCATTAAACCTCTCTAAAGTTTTCTTACATCAACTATAAACAATTTTTATTTAAAGAATAGTCTTCTATAGTAATCATATTCAAATCTTGTGAAGATAAAGATGAGGTATGAACTTGAAAGAAAAGTTGTTCCAATAAAGGGGTAAATTCAGATAATCTCCAAGGCCTTTACAACTGTAGCAGGTGAGGATTCTATATATGGCAGTTCTGATTTTCTCCTTGTCTTCATGCCCTCTGCAGCCAAACATCCCATCTTTCTTTGGTGTGTGTCAATGGTGAACTCTGTTCTGTAGCATGGAGCACTTGGCCATTGGTATGACCATTTGTGACAACTCACAATTATGAGTGAAAGATGTGACCGCTTTCCAAAAAATCTGCTCTCCAGAACTTTATAACATAAAGGAAAATAAATATTTGCAGGGGAGAGGTGGATTTAAACATTTTCTATGTGTGTATGTCCTTGTCTTTGAATTCTGACTTAAATCTCTATACTGTAGAGTCTCTATGAGATTAGAAATCTGGAGACATATAAGAAAAGAGGAAGTTGAGATAAGTAATAAGAAAAACTAGCATGTATTGAGCATCAGTATATAATCCACTGAGCATTTAATGTATGCCATTCTTAATCTTTTTTAATAGCCTCCTAATACCACTGCTAAACCATTAGTAACAGTCCCATTTTGCAGATGAAGACTGTGAGGCTTAGAAAAAGCAAAGAGCAATTACAGCTGGTTCATGTTGGTGCCAGATTCCAAGGCCAAATCTTGGAGCCCCTAAGTGAATATTTTTCCCAATGTGTTGGGTAACAAGGCCAATTTAACTGCTCAGCTAATCCCACAACTCCACCATGACTGTCTCTTTCCCATGATGCTTCAGAGAGTCTTTGGAAATGAAGGACATTTAAAGGAATTCACCTCTTTAATTCCATCCATTACTGTGGAAGCAGATATTGTTTTTCATCCACTTGAGGCATTGAGGGCGGGCCCCATTGTTAGGAAGTCACTAACATCGTTAGGAAGTCTCTGCCCTAAAGGCAGAGATCCTGTCACCTCCAGGCAAGCATGACTCCCCACAGGAGGAAAGCCTGATATACTATGCCAGGGAATGCTCAAAATTGAATGTTCCAGAGCTCTCTGTGAAAATTGGACAACTGTCTGTCTGTCTCTCTTTATGGTTCCTTTCATGGCTGCTTGTTCTGTTTTATTGCCACACATGTGCTTTTTTATAGGTTGTTGTAAGCTGGAAAATATTATTAACAGTGTTGGCTTCAGAGACTCTCTCAAAATGATCTCCGTTTAACTCTACAATCTTAAAATGAGAGTTCTTTTCCTTGCTTCTTTAATGATCAGAAAGTGCTCTCCTGTCAAAATCACAAAATAGGGTATTGACTTAAAAAAAAATCAACAGCCTTTTGGAGAGACAGACTGAGAGTCTCAGAGTTACCAATGACAGGACATAAACTGAGTATTATTTCTATCTCTTGTCTTAAGCTAAGAGAAGCCATGTATATGCAGCTTGTCTAAAGCAGTGTATGTGGCCAAACTGGAATTCATGTTGGGTCTTTAAGACAACTGACCCATAGGTGTTGATCATGTTTTGAATACATGCAGATTGATAGTAACTAAAACCAACTTGTTAATTCCTATTGTCCAGCACTCTGCTTTATACTCTTCTTTCTACTGTAAGTTGTATTTGTCCTTAAACATACACAATGACCCCACTGGACAGGGATCATTTCTAGTTTTAAGATGTCTGGAGCTTAGTATATTATTGGTATTCAGCGAATATAATAATATGGTCCACATGCATGTATTTGTCACATTTTTAAAAAGATTTTATTTATTTATTCATGAGAGGTGGGGGGCAGAGATATAGGCAGAAGGAGAAGCAGACTCCCTATGGGGAGCATGATGTGGGATGGAGTCTCAGGACCCTGGGATCATGCACTGAGCCAAAGACAGACATCCAACCACTGAGCCACTCAGGTGTCCCATTTACCTTTTTGTTTGAAGCCAAGATAAAACTAAGTTAAAGTAAGAGAAACTTGTTAGGAATTCCAGTAAACTGAGTATAACAGTTTTGCTCATTTTTCTGTCTTTGGTCATTGAGGATCTCTGAATTTCTGAGGCTTATGGAGGTCAAAGACTTTTATCTGGATGCTTTATAAATAGTTTAAGTCTTTGGCATGATCAGACACTTTCAGTGGTCTTGTGTAGGCCTACAGCCTCATACACAGTATGTAAGAGTCTATTCCTTAAAGGTGGACAGGTATTGATTACTGGAAGGCAGTGCCTCTCTTCCCCAACAATAAAGGAATCTTTGTGTCTTCTTCTTGATGTCTTTACAATTTCTCCAGACTCTGGTCGAGTACAACATGTAATCCTTTGAATAGTTCTAATGAGGAGCTGGGTTCATTCTGTTTGTTGAACTTTACCCCAAAGGGATCAAGAATATGTGAACATGAATTAGAAACAGAAAGATTATTGTTCAATTTCATCAAATTAACTACAATGCCCAAAGGAGAATCTCAACTCTGGAAGTGTGTTCTTGAATAGAAATAGGCTTTCAGTCTAAAGAGACAATTGTAAAAACAGGAATGGATTTTCCTCTGACTTACTTTTGCCAATGACTATTCCTATGGAGAGCATGATTGAAAGTATACAAAAAAAAAAAAAAAGAAGAAGACTCAAAATGGAGAGAAGAGAGAGATTGGTGGTTTAGACGTAATATTAGGTTCCTTTAGATACTCTGTTTATTAGATAAACAGAGACATTTTAAAGGAGCATTTTTGACCTTAGGAAGATGAACTTCTGAAAATAGCCATAACAGCTCTGAGTTGGCTATGAGATATGAGACTTTCCATGTGTTCCAAATTTCTGTACTGATGAAATCATCAATCTGCAGCTCCTGTACATTTCAGATGAATTATTTTGGTCCTAATGATGAAAAACTCATTCATATAACCTTGAGTGATAGGAGATTAACCTCCATACAAGGTAGATGAATATGAGGACAGGTAAAATTGCCACCAGATGGCTGCCCTCTGGGCCATCTTCAGGATATATCTCAAGCAGTACCACAGAAGCTCTGGTGATTTATGCTGTGTTATCAAAGTGATACAGCCCCCTATTATGTCTTTTTTCTCTATTTTCTGTTTTGGATCCCTCAAATAGTTGAATGGTTTTTGGTAGTTTATTTATTTTAATTATTTTTTAAAGATTTTATTTATGTTTCATGAGAGACACAGAGAGAGGCAGAGACACAGGCAGAGGGAGAAGCAGGCTCCAGAGGGAGCCATGCTGCAGGACTCGATCCCAGGACCCTGGGATCACGACCTGAGCCAAAGAAGGCAGATGCTCAAACACTGAGCCACCCAGGTGCCCCTGTTTTTAGGAATTTAAATGAACAAAGAGAGGGGGAGAAGGAGGAAGGGAATGTGGGAAAGAAGAAAGGAAAGAAGGAAGGAGGAAAAGATAGACAGAGAAAGAGACATTCTGGCCCCATTATGTTCCCTCCATGCCACCTCCAAGAACTTGAGGCTGCTGAACCAACCAACAGCCAGTGGTACCATCAGCACTCTTGCTTTTTTCACTTTCCATGAGAATAAGGATTAAAAGAGCTGTCATCTGTTTAGTGTGCTACATACATTACCTCTATCTGCCATCCGGAAAAGAGAAATAGAGGAAGACTAAGATAACCAACTTTCCTAAAATTGCTCAGGCAAAAATGATAGAACTGGGTTTCAGTTCTTCTTGCTCTGGCCAGTCATCTTTTCACACCTGTATGTTAGATGTGGATGTTGAGGTGCTACAAAGGTTTTAAAAACATTCTGTCTTTAAGGATCTTGCACTCCTATGGGGAAATCATAATTGCCTAAAATAATTTGGATCTCAAACTCTGATTGTTCTCTATTCTTTAAGGCCTTGATTTTATAAAGCTTATAACACCCCTCCCACCCACATACCCGCTATGCATATGGTAATTTACTCTACATGTCCTGTTCTGCTGTCTTCAGTAATTTTCATAGCTTTCCCTCCTTTACTCATCTGATAACTTGATGCCTGGCATACAGGGAAAACTCATTTAAGGTTCACAGAATGACCAAATCTATGGTTCTTGCTGATGGGGGACTTTGACAATTTGCAAGTGTGCTTTTGGATGTCACCATGATTGGCAACACTTTAGGCATTTAGGGGGTGAGGGCTGGGAGGCTGAATGTCTTGCACTATGCACGAGAGTTGCAAATAATACAGAATTATTTCATGTCCTCCTTGACTTCCCATTGTTCACCAGACATTCATGTTAAGAACACTCCCCCCCAAATAAATTATGATTAACTGAACTTACCTATAACTCCATTTTACATATAAATGCAAAATACTATGTGCTTTTATTATACCGTGAATTATTTAGAACTATAATTGCTGTGTAGATGGAGAGTAGGCTGATCTTTATTTTGTTTGGAATGTTCCTAAGAGTCATTTACAATTTCAGATTACAATGTCACCACTGACTAACCCATACCACATGTTTTTATCAGTCTGCATTTGTAGGTAAAATATTCACTGTAATTCTACACAATAATCATCTTACTGCTTCTTTATTCCTGAGCATTTATACATTGAAATACTTATTATTTTATTACAATTTACTTTCTTTGAATTCATTCTTTTTTTTTTTTTATGATAGTCAGAGAGAGAGAGAGAGAGAGAGAGAGAGAGAGGCAGAGACACAGGCAGAGGGAGAAGCAGGCCCCATGCACTGGGAGCCCGATGTGGGATTCTATCCCGAGTCTCTAGGATCACACCCTGGGCCAAAGGCAGGCGCCAAACCGCTGCGCCACCCAGGGATCCCTGAATTCATTCTTTATATTGCAGTGAAGACCATATATTGATTTCTTTGAAATTATATGTATAGGTGGGCTATATTATCTATGACTGTCATTTTAAGATAGTAAAGCAGATGTTATAAAATATGTTACTAAAAGAAGTATTACATTCAATATCTTGAGGATTGCTGGAATGATTGGATGGATGGATGGATGGATGGATGGATGGATGGATGGATGGGTGAGTGAAGAATAGTTTACAGTGTCAACTAAACTGCTTGGAACTTAAATGTTCTAGCTGTTGAAAGAAAGTCAGTAAGGGTCATGGACAGGAAAAGATTTGTGAAACCAAATCTGATGATCATGTCAGGCATGGGGCAGTGATATGTCATGGCGAAGTCATATGCAGAAGACCTGTGGAAAGTGTTTAAAGTTTCCCATCTTGGAAGGCATGTGGGGTTGGCAAGGAGCCATCCAGCCCTAGCCCCTATTTCTTGATGTGTAAACAGTGTCTCCAAGGTATACAGGAGGGAATCAAATGTTTTCTTATTCATGAATTTACTCTTTCAATATTTATTTGACACATATGCGTTAAGTATTGAAATAGGCACCTTTGAGTCTCTCTGATGGTTTACTGGGTAAATTTATCAGAGTAATTGGTTCTTACTTGTGTGTCATGTCAGAGTCTGTCACCAAAAAATGCTCAGTATCACTCATCATCAGGGAAATGCAAATCAGAACAATGAACTATCACCTCACACCTGTCAGAATAGCTAAAGTAAAAAAAAAACATAAGAAATAACAAGGATCCATGAGGATGTGGAGAAAAAGGGATGCTTGTGCAGGGTGGTGGGAATGCAAACTGGTGTAGCCACTGTGGGAAAAGAGTATGGAGGTCTCTCAAAATTTTAAGAAGAAAATTACCCATAATCCAGTAATTCCACTACTGGGTACTTACCCAAAGCAAATGAAAACACTAATGCGGAAAGATATATGCACCCCTATGTTTATTGCAGCATTATTTACAATAGTCAAGATGTGAAAGCAACCCAAGTGTCCATCTATAGATGAATGGATAAAGATGTAGTGTGTATGTACACATGCACACACACACACAGGAATATTATTCAGCTGTTAGAAAGAATGAATGCTTGCCATTAGCAACAAAATGGATGGATCTAGAGGGTATAATACTAAGTGAAATAAGTCAGAGAAAGACAAATATTATTTCATCAATTTAAGAATTTAAGAAACAAAAAAACAAACAGACTCTTAAATATAGAAAACAAACTGGTGGTTGTTAGAAAGTGGGTGGGATGGATGAAATAGGTAAATGGGGTTAAGAATACACTTATTGTGATGAGCACAGAGTACTGTATAGAGTTTTTTGAATCATATCATGTTATATAATCATTATGCTGTACACCTAAAATAATGTAATACTATATTAATTATACTTGCATTAAAAAAAATCCACTTCCAATGATACATCATTTTAGGATTTACCAGGACAAACGTACAGAACTATTCTAGATTGAGTTTGCATATCCCAAAAGATGCTGAAGTCTTAACCCCCATTATGCATGAATGTAACTTTACTTAGAATCTTCTCAGATGATCATATTAAGATGAAGTCATTAGGGTGGGTCCTAATCAAGTATAACTGTGTCCTTATGAAAAGGGGAAATTTGGACACAAAAATAGAGATACAGGGAGAGTGCCATGTAAGGGTTGGAGTTATGCTTCTACAAAGCAAGGACCACTAAAGATTGCCAGCAAATGAATAGAAATAGGGGAGTGGCATGGAAAAGATATTCCCTCATAGTCCTCAGATGGAAGCAAGCCTTCCATGTACTTTGGTTTGGGACTTCTCGTATCCAGAGCTATTTGTGGTACTTTGTTATAGTGATCCTAGGAAACTAACTAATCAGGACTCTAATTCGAAATTATACCTTCCTACTATTGAAGGAGGAAAAATCGTGCTTTTGGTCTCCCCCCACACCCCCTCCCCATCTGAAAGTATCTAGTAATTTAGCTATTTTTCTCATAATTTTATGCTCACAAAGACCTCTTCTGCAATATGTGGCTGCTTTGGCTTGGAATAATGAATAATATTTCAGGAAAGTATTTTTTTTTCCTTTCCTTTCCAAGCCAATCTCCCTTGATTCTGGTGGCTACAAGTCCATGGTCATAAATCACAATGATCAAATTTGTTTTAATGAATATGTCTTTATTTCTCTGGCTTTATTTTGGTTACTAAATTTATACTCCCTTTCTTGACCTTCACATGTCTTTCATATCTATTTTACTCTTAATTTTAAACCCTTTGCCTCATGACTCTGCAGGGTTACTCATCACTATTGTATTGGAGCCTGTAGAATTCTCCAGAAGAGTCATTAATTTAACAAAATCATATTTCAGGGGCACCTAGGTGGCTCAGTGAGTTAAGTGTCTGCCTTTGGCTCAGGTCATGATTTCAAGGTTCTCGGACTGAGCCCTATATCAGGCTCCCTGTTCAGTTGGGAGTCTGCTTCTTCTTCTTCTGCTCCCCCTGCTTGTGCTGTCTCCCTGTCTTTCAAATAAATAAATAAAATATTTATAAAAAACAAAACCAAAACAAATTAATATTTCAAGTTGCAGTCCCTGGGGGTTTATTGGTGGCTGTGATCTTACTATAATTATTGGTCATTGATTATCTCAAACATCATTATTGGTTCATCTGATAGCCCTGGGCACTTGGGCATTCTTCCTTTAATACTGTGTTCTTCTTTTTTAATACTCAGACCTAGTTTTGTCTTATGGTTAGTTCTGTTTGTTTCCTGGTCTTTACATCGATTCCCATTACTTCTCTGTATCTGGGATTTTTTTTTTTAGTTACTTATAGCCAAAAGCCTTTTAAAATATTTTGGAAGCCAACTAAAGTTGTACCATGTATAAACTTAACCATTCTGAGCCTCACTAAACCTTTGTCTGGTTACCTTCACCCTCTGTAAAGTGGGTGGCTGGGCCATTGTTTTCTTATATAATAAGATACATTTAATAATATGAAAATCTGTATATATAAAGTTACTTTTTTCAGTTTGCTAAAATCTCAAAAAGTCATCATATTGATGAGAATGTCCCCTTTCTAATGAGAGTGCATATTGTTAATTTAGTGTTGAGGTGTTTTATCAAATATCTGTTAGTTTTGCAGATGTTTAGACAAAACAAAATTTCTAGGGAGTTCTGGGACCAAGGACAGTAGTTATCTGTAGCCCTGTGCGCAGTAATGACAGTACCAAGTTATGTAGCCATTGCTTTGTGGTGGGCTACAAAATGTGGCACTAGTGAGAGGTACTGCCTCCATATTGCCTTTAACCTTGGGGAATTTACAAAGACAAATGTACTAATTAGGAAAGCTTCATCCCGTTGAACCAAAAATGGTATTCATGTAGATAATTTTGGGGGATGGAGGAGGATGTTTAAAAATGGGGGAGTTACTATTTTCAACCCCCAAATTGGGTCCTTGAACATAGTTGAACCTCTGTACATCATTTTCCTCAGCTTGTGAAATAAGGGTAATAACAGTACCTTCAACGGGTCACAGTGAGATGGCTGTTAGTTAAGGCATGGAAGCGTCTACTAGCACTGTCCAGCTACCAGTGCTTACACTGTTTATAATAGGGCTGTAACAGTAAAAACCATATCAGTAGTAGCAATCATTGTTATCAATGCTCTGCATTCAAAATCTGGCCACTCAGAGAAGCAAACACCTGTGCTGTCTTAGGACTGACATTCTGATGATTGCTTCCAAAATATAAAGGCTGTTCTACACACACGGGTACTTTTCTGTATTTCTTAGAAGTCCATATTAGACATGTAGAAGTTTTCACTTTCCAGAATTTGTACCCTAAAGATTTTCCTTTCAGCCAGAATTCTCCAGAGGGTGATTTTACACTTGGGTATTGGAAAGGACTCTCTTTCATCAGTAACCATGGCCTGTTTAATAATTTTGTACTTATCACAGAGGCCACATCCAAGAAATACACATGTATTCGGGTTCTCTTTCACAGATGGGCTCCTCTCAGAGTCAGAGAACGTAAGCAAAAGCTGAACCTTCCTGACCTCTTAGGGCCTGCAGGCTCTGCAGGTCACTTTGTTTCTATAAACCATCTCAAATAATGCTTGCTTGAATTTCAGTGATGTGTATAATAATGCACATTTCTCAAGCATTATGGTTTTGCTTCTAATACCAAGCTACTCTAATATTTAATGGTTGTGAAATTGGCCAATCCAAAAATAAGTACTTAGAGGAAAAAGTTATCTTGACATTTCATACAAGCGAATAGAGCTTTAATAATGACCACATAGTTCAAAAGAAAGCTACTTTTCAGCATTTTATCAGAATGGCTTAAAGGAATATTTGACAAAACAAGGATTAGGGATTTCCTTGAGTTCTGATGGAAATCTCTGAATTAGGAAGTGGTCTTCATATCATCCTTGACTCTTGTTCTGACCTCCTATGGAAAGTTTTGGGATTTCTTTCTTCTTCCACAAAAAATCTAATTCCAGAACCAAAGCCAAAAAAAAAAAAAAATCAAAAGATGCATGTAGCACTATCAATAATACTGTTTTGTTCAGTTCTGAATCCCATAATGGGTAAGTATATGCATATTGCTGCAAAGGTTAACATGTTCTTTTTTTTTTAAGATTTTGTTTATTTAAAAAATAAAAATAAAAAGATTTTGTTTATTTATTCATGAGAGACACAGAGAGAGAGGCAGAGATGTAGGCAGAGGGAGAAGCAGGCTCCCTGCAAGGAGCCCCAAGTGAGACTCAATCTAGACCCCAGGATCATGCCCTGAGCCAAAGGCAGATGCTCAACCACTGAACCACCCAGGTGTTCCAGTTAACATGTTCTTTAGTACTTGCCACAATTTCTTAATCCCTGCTTCAAGGACAGAAAGCAACGATGTGTGTCTGGTATTTGGGCAAACAGAGAAGTGCTATGGAATAACAGAAGAAGATAAGGCTTGACACTGGGAATCCACCACTTCCATTGCAAACACAATGGGCAAAGACAGAATGTAAATAATATGTAAAGAACTTGTCCAATACAGAAAAATAGGCAAATAATTCAAACCAAAAATATACAATAGATTTCATTCTACTCAAAAAGAATTCAAATACACCGTATCAACTTCACATTAGTAATAAGGATGTATAATTCAAGACCAAATGCAATGCCTTTTTATAGCCATAAAAGTTACATGAATTAAGTGTGGTGACAATACCAAGTGTTGGAGAGAATGTCAATCAACAGATACTCTGAGATATATTGCTGGTGAGAGCCTAAATTACTATCATCTTCTTGGAAATGGCTCACATTATCCTATAAAATTGAATATTCAGATTTCCTACTATTGAGCAGTTTGTCTTCTAGGTAACTATCCTAGAAAAACTCTTTAATATGAATACTAGGATTTATGTTTAAGAAAGTTTATAGTAGCACTGTTTGTAAATTGTAAAAAATTAGATACCAGCCAAATATTTATGAACAGATAAATGCAAAAAATAAATGGTGGCATGGTCGCTAAATTCAGTAGTACCCATCACTGAAAATGAATTCACAGCAACAACATGGATAGATCATAAAAACATAGTGTTGAGTTGAACAAATTTTTTGGCTATATATAAGATTGTAATATTTTTTATAAATTCAAGAGAAATAGTGGTTAGAGAAATATATGTAATAAAGCTGTGCATTAAGGAGCCAAGGGAATAATAAAGACCAAATTCAAGGTAATATATACCTCCGAGAGGTTAAACAGAATAGATAAGTGGATGGGATAGAGAAGGAGCACATGGGTGTGTGCAGCAGAAGTTATAGAGTTCTAATTATTAAATATTTATTAGTATGTTTTATAACACATGCACACGTTAGGTTTATTTTTGTAGTTATTAGAGGTACATCAAAAAGATAAACTATAATTATATCTATTATGTGCTAGAACTAGAAGACAGGAAAAATGCAGTAGCCTGAAGCAGGAAATTCACTTACTGAAAGAAAGGGAAATGGCCAGTGAAAATATTTTTTTTTAATTTCTGTCTTAAAAGTAATTGTACAAAAGCAAATTTAAAAGAAAAATGCAAATTAAGATTTTATTTCTTACTTAGAAACCAAAGATTTAAAAGAATGATCCCATTGTTATTCAGGCTACAGAGAACAGCATACTCAGTGCAGCCTTGATAGGGAGAATGAAAATTGATACATCCTTTCTATGGAATAATTTTACAGTAAATGACAAGGGCCTTAAAATATTCATACTGACGGCTTTGCATTTTTGCTCCTGTGAATTTATTTGTGAGAAGTAAATGTTTTAGTGTGCTTGGGAAAACAGATATTAGCACAGACTTGTTTATTTTTTTTAAAAAGCTGGAGACAACCTTCCTTGCTAATAAAATGTGACTGATTATAATAGAGAATGAAAATAATAAGCAGACTGTTAGAATTTTGATGGAGAAGTGAATATATTGACATGAAAATGCTCAGTGGAAAACACAAGTTACAGAACTAATAGAACGAAGTCTTAACTATTAAAAACTAAGATATTCAAAATATTTAATATTCTTTATCTTAGATATATATTGTGTATATTTGGGGGTGTTTTTGTAAGTTTAGGACAGAGACTGGGGAACATACTCATAGTTTTTATTTCTGGATCATGGAACTATCCATAATGTTTTTTTTATCTGTATTCAGGGGTCATGCTTACCCTAATCACCTCACTGTTCAGTGCTTGGCCCCTCATAGTAGACACTCACTGAATGCCTCTTGTGTGCATGAATGCATTGAATAATAGCTTCTGGAATTAACTAAAATAAAAGAAGGGACACTTTTCATTGTGTTAATTCAGTTAAATTTAACTGAAACAAATATCCTACCTCCATCAGTATCCTTATATTTGAAGCATCCCATTAAAGGTGTTCATGCCTGATTCCATTTCATTTCCAAGGAATTAACCTTTCAGAGGGACATTTGCACTTTGGAATAGTAACTTTTAAGCTGAGGTCCTGACTTCACTGAGACTCTGGTAGAATTTCCAAGGAAATATCTTAGGGTACGAAATTTATTCTCTCGACTTCTTCAAAGATTGTACCATATGGTATCCATATACTCTACCCATGCCCAAGGCCTCTTCTGTGCTAATAGACTCTAGATAGATTATAAATGTTATTAGCATCACTGTATAAAAATCATAATTACCATCTATGAGAAACTATATATGTTATCTCATTTTTTTCACAACAAATAGGTGAGCATTTTTTAAATTAACTCATTTATATCCTATTTCATTTGAGGAAAATTTTTTCATGACAACTTATAAAAATTATATATATAATTTTTAAAAATTATAAAGAATTTTATTTGGGGAAGGGGAAAATAAATATTAGGAAAATGGGTGGAAACCATCTTGAGGCTAGTGTGTTAAAATGTGTCCTGTGAGGTAGATAATAAACGTAGCTCAGACAACCTAAAAGCCAGTCCCAAGTAGAGGGTCCCCACAGTCATATAGTTGATAGAATTCGTAAAATGAAGTCACCTGGCCATCTAAAGAAGCACAGATGACTGAATCATGAAGCACGTCCCAAAGACACAGTAAATCCAACTCTGTATATGTGTGCTTGTGTTTTTAATAACATCCCTCAATGTAGGCCAAATTAATCATTCCAAACCTCATTCGGTGAAAGCAGGTCCCTGTGGGAGTCCCAAACAATGTCTCCAGGTACACAGCTCTCTCACAATCCAAACTTAATCCAAAAATAAATATTAGAGTGTCAAGATAAATAAATGGTCTTCATAGCCTTCAGGCAGTTCTCCATAAAAACTGTTTTCCTCAGCGAAGGATTTTTGTGAGCATTGAGAAGCCATGAATTTGAGGTTATACTCCCTTGACAGGGACCAAGGAGCCCAAGGCCTGCCTGGCCCATAGGAACAGGGTTTTCCCTCACAGAACAATTTTGAATCCACGCTAAAGGGCACCAGATCATGGAAAATGGAGAGCAGCACATTTAGAAGCATAGATCTTGAAGTCAGAAAAACCTCCGTGTGACCCAGCTGTAAGATCCTTGGATAAATCAGCACCCCTAGGACTGTCCTCTTGGCATTGCTATGTCCAAATTTTATCTGCCTGGAAGTAGGGCCGCATTAGGACTGAGTGAAAGAATGCTTGGAGGTGCCCTACATAGAGCTTCAGTCAGGCCTGATTTGTCCCTCGGCGTGGGATATTTATAAGGAGGCGGGGAGTTGTGAGAAGAGGAATAATGTGAAGAGGAGAAAGTGAAATGGAAAATAATAATATCAAGAGCGAAGCCTCTTTCTCACAGGACAGCTACCTCAGCAGAAGCAACTGGATTCAAGGATGCATTTTCCTCAGTTGGATTAATTTTCTTTGGCCACTGGAAGGAATAGTCGGCGAATGCACTCCCACACGCCCCAGCCCTCCCCACCCAGCTGCATCCCCCAGACACACACTTGCAACACTGAAACACCCACTGGAGGAGACATTTTATGCTTCCAAATGTCTAAGCCTTCTTTTGTGTGGTCATTAAGATCCTGATATGTGCAATAATATGTTCCTTTTATTTGGGGGAAAATATGAAGTATTCCCTAATCCTATTGTGGACTTGCATTACAGAGCACAGCAGGAGATGTTTAACTGGCAAGTTCTCTCCGAGGTCACAGTGTGCCACATTTTTTCATGGAAAGCTTCAACTGCTCAACTAAAGAATGTGTTTCTTTAACAGACAAATGAAAAAGAGACTGCTGGGTGATTCCTTGAGGTATGCTTAATTAATTCCAATCTATTAATGACGGCAATTTTCTAGTTTCAGATGATAAATGGCAGCCCTTTCTAAAAGGCATCTTGAAGAGAAAGGATCTTCTCCCCACCCCCAGAGTTTTTTTCTTTGTCCTTGGCTACTTCTGTCGCTTGGTGCTCAGAATGAGCTCACATCAGTAATAGTCATAAATGATTTACAAAAGTAATTCCTGTCTAATCACTTGGGACTTGGCGGTTTTATGATGTTGCCAGATGTGCCATCAAAAAAAAAAATCATCCGGTTCAGAAACTTGTGATAAATTGAGTCAGAATCCATTAATTCCCTGAAGGCAACTGGTTGGTTTGCATGGATTTGTGTTGGGGCTTTGCCCATCTTCTTCTCTTTATCCCTCATTCAAGTGTATAGAAGACAAAAAGAATTCTGTGAGTACAAAGTTCCTGAGAGGTGGTTAGCATTTATTAAAGTCCCTAGAACAATTTTAATGTTTCTCTCATGTGGTAAGAGGACGTTTAGCCCAAAGGATAGGAGGGGGAAATGTGAAAAGCTCTAGGGGATCCTATTTCTCACATAGATTCCTTCTGTCCCTCACAATGCTGATGTTTCTAATACTCTCCTCTTTTGAATGAAAGTTCCCCCTCAATTCATCTTTACTTCCTCTGGACCCTCACCACATGAGTGTTATATCTCTAAAAAAGAATTTTGGGTATTCCACCTTATAAGTGGTTAGTGGTTTAAACATTTTTCCCTCCCATGAAATTGTCATTTTGTTAAGTTTGAGTCCCACATTTTCTCCAAGTATACTTTGGATGATATCTTTCACCAGGGAGAGTCTAACTAATTTTGGTGAATGAAGGAAAGAATCCCTAAGTGGATGACTGTGAATTTTTATCCCACAACCCATGAAGGAGTAAATGGAAAGATCTGTATTGTGTTTCTTAAACCACTTGTTGGATTGCATATAGTAACTAAACTGGGCAGTCGAGGACTTTAAATCAGCTTATGCCATCTACCCAAGGACTTGAAATGGTACCTTCTCAACCAGAAATTCTCACAATGGAGATTAAATTTTCTATAATCCAGTGCAACAAGGCATAGTAGTGTGCTTTGCTGACGACTCTTTAGGGACAAAATTCCCCATGTTGTCTCTAATTACAAAGTCAAGGAATCCTGTGAATTTGCTAATGTATAGGTTTTCTTTTAATGTAAAAACAGGCAAGGAAGGGGGGTGGGGAATGTGGAGTCCTTTTGGGGAATAGGCAGAGTATTGACATAATTCAAAGTCTGGAGGTGCTTATTTATTTTTTTAATATTTTATTTAAATTCAATTTGCCAACACATAGTATAACACCCAGTGCTCATCTCATGCCTGGCGGTGCTTATTTAAACAGCTTTGCTGGATGCCTGGGTGGCTCAGTGGATAGAATCCTGAATCTGGCTCCCTGGGGGGGAACATGCTTCTCTCTCTGCTTAGGTCTCTGCCTCTCTCTCTCTGTGTGTCTTTCATGAATAAATAAATAAAATCTTTAAAAATAAATAAATAAACAGCTTTGCAAAAGTGCACCCATGACGGAGAGCTTTGAATGTTCAAAATCTAATATTGACATAATTCTTCATCTTTGGCTCTTCGAGGACATAAAGGTAGTATCTTTTGCCCATTGACTGTAAATATCAGAATAGGAGTCAGAAACCTTTTTGATATCATTCTGTCAATACAACTAAAGAACCTCTCATAGTTGAATAATTTATAGATCAAACAAAGGGAAGCACTGTAGCCTCTTGGGGCCCCTCATAAACTGATTATTCTCCAGATTTCCTGCTACCCTTTTAAAAGATTTTGACTGGTAGAAATGAATGTAATTGTTTTAAAACTACTAGCCAGTAATATTGGGGTTTAGCTATGTTTTCAAGGACTATATTTACAATGAAGATAGACATTAGCCACTACAACTTTGATGACTTTCTCATATTAATTGATACCCTAGCCTGTAATTTATTTTAGTGCATGTGTTTATTGAATAGAAATAGCTTATAAATGTCCCAATATTGGAACATCAGAGTGTAATCTATCTAAAGTATGGCTCTAGAAAGTTAAACTATATTTTCCTCACTTCTATTTTGGTTTTGGTCCATATGCAGACATGGTTTTATATTATTCCAGGCATGAAACAAAGACAATTTTTAATTGTGGTTCTATTTGTCTTTCCATTACAAGTGCATGCTGTTGCTTGTTATTCTGTTGAATATTGTTGAGGATATTGCTTGCTATATTCAACAATGTTGTCTTTCTGAACCATTATAGGGGAAAGACCCTATTTCTGTTTTCTGTCATGCAATTATGTTTCTAGTGAGAAAAAAAAAAATATTGTATGGCCAGAAAGACTCATTTGGCAATCACATCTCCCTTTTGGTGTTGCTTCTCAGAAGGCTTAGAGTCACTGTGGCAGTTAGCGTCAAATACAAGATTAATGGTGAACGTTTTCCAGATTTACCCACCTTTGTACATTACATTTTTTCTTTCTCATCCAGTTCTACTCTGTTCAACCAGTTTTCTGTTTTATTTCAGTTCATTTTATGTGTATTATATATAGCACTTAAAGTCCTTTTTACAGAAATTTTCATTTTATTATTATAATATATGCTTCATAATTATTGTCTTAGTTTCTGTATGACATTCTGTGAAGTGGAGGTAAATGATTCTATGCATCTTTAGCATTTAAGTGGTTTGTATTTTTTTTCTAGTGATGGAGAAAATAATAACTTTCACATCCAAGTTTTTTTCTTATGTCTATTTTTTTTTAAAAAAATTTATTTATTAGAGAGAGAACACAAGTGGTGGGAGGGGCAGGGGGAGAGAGAGAATCTCCAATAGACTCTGTGCTGAGCACAGAGACTGATGTGAGGCTTAGTCCACAACCCAGAGTTCATTACCAGAGCCAAAATCAAGAGTCAAGACACTCAACTTACTGAATGACCTAGATGCTCCTTCTTATGTCCATTTTTAAAAATTGTTTTCTTTGGATAAATTTTCAAGGATGAAATGGCTTATTCAAAAATTTTACTCTGACAACCTTGATCTAATTTGCCCTTTTTGGAAGATAGGGGCAAGAATTAATCCATGATAAATCTGTATTTACATGTAGACTAAAGGATGTCATTTATTGCTGAAAATTTACTTTTTATAGGAAGTAGTTAAAACTTCACATTCAGATCTTCTCAGTGAATATCTTGCTTTTGTGTGGAAATGGGCCAAAGTGAATCTGTGCTTCAAGTCTCAACATTCCTTCTTGATTAGCAGAAGAGAAATTACTAAAAATAAAATATATTTACTCAGCAAAATATAACATAGACACTAAATGTGAACTTTTAATATGCCTATAATATGATTTAAAAGCTTTTTATAAAGAAGCTGTCATGCTCTTTAGTGATTTAGCATTAAGTGACTTCCTTTACCACCTAGATTTTCCATCTGTGGTTCATAACTGGAGGTATAACTGTCCCCCAAAAGCATTTGGAAATGTGTAGGAATTTCTTGGCTTGTCATTTACAACTGAGGGCTGCCATTGGCAATTTATGGGAGCCAGCCAAGTGTGCTCAACATATTACTGCGACCACCTATGTACCAGGTATTCTTCAAGGCACTTAGAATATACATCTGTGAATGAAACGTCAGCCCCTCATGAAACTAACATTCTAAAAAGGGACTCTTAATGAATCTTGCTTCAGTCCACAAAGATGGAAAAAACAATATGTAAAATTTCATTCACCCTATCATCAAATAAATATGCAAAAGGAAACTGAGTTAGGGGAAGGGCCAACAGTGGTAGCTAACATTCCACTCAAGAGAAAAGCACTATGTCAGTTGGTCTATCTATCCACCCCTTTTGAGTTTGACCATTTTGGCTTAGTTGTTTGTCTCTCTCCCACTGATCCCACCTTCACCAAACACATGATTTTACATTCTGCCTAAACCACAGAAAATTCATCTCTAATGGAATGGAATCCATCTTCCCTTGGCGTTTAGACACCTCCCAAACTGTTCCAAAGTAGAAAGAAGTCTTTTAAATATTAATTTTAAAGCAAAAAATAAATCAGTTAGCACTAGGATTAAAAGATAAGAACATTCAAACATTAAGACCCTAAAAAGTTCAGAAATCACTTCTTTGTTCTATGGAATTGCAATCTGATTGTGCTTTTTATTGTTTTATATGTTTCAATTAACTCAATTGTAATTGCTTGTCAGCATTTCATTCTAAGCAATAAATTTGTCATAAAAAAGAGTGGAAATAATCAAATTTCATTGTTCATCATTTCAGTGTTTATTTCCCTTATCTGTTTCTGCTACATTGGAATATATTCTTTTGCTAGCAGCTGTTGTGATATGTTTTATAGGGAGCTATTTTAACAATTTTCTTTCTAATTTTCCTTCAGTTATATATGTAGATTATTGCTTTTCAGAGTAAGAAAGAAAATGATCAGATGGGAAAGGAAAAAGGGAAATGGAGAATACATGAAACATGGGCAGTGTGTGCATTTTATATATTTATATGACATATGTATAGTTTGTACACTACACTTAGTTTTTTTTAAAATTAACATTTAAAAACTATGTGATTAACCAATTAGTAAAATGATTATTTAGCTGTGCAGTTTGAATGAAAATATTTTTGTATTAAGATTAGACTGCAGGATATTGTTGGTATCTATGAACTCCAGTAGATATTTGCACTGGTCTGGACCTCTTTGAACATTCAGTAGCACTCTCTTCTTCTCCTGATTCTCCTGACCTCTTATTAAGTCATGCTTGAAGGAGTGTGGTGGGAAAGTATACTAATTTATACTAAAGTGTAGGTAACTAATACAATTTACTATCTTAAACATCCTGTGGATATTTATTTTAACAGAAACACAAGTTTTACTCAAAAATATTAAAATATGACTCAAAACGTATGTGCTTGGCATCAGTCAGTATTTGGAAAACAGGAGATATTTCTTGATATAAAAGATCTTTGTAGTACCACTGAAATGGCATCACACAAACTGTTGACTGTTCTCCTTGTCATTCTTGATGGGAGAATTTCTTTGCCAAACAGTTTCACCTGTAGATATTTATCTCTTATGCGCCTTACTAATTAACTCCTTTTCAATGTGGGCCTTATCAGATCACTTAAAAAATATGCAGTATCTTCTATGCCCAATTTCTGATACCATCATTTGTCAAAAGGTTTATTCTAGTTATTCATGGGCTAGGGAAATAGATTTTTAACATCATTGGATTTGGTTGGTAGGTTTCAGTAGTAACATGCTAAAGTAATATTTCTTAATATGATTTTAAAAAAGGACTTGTGGCATTAGCTTGGTTATCCCTTAATACTCTATTCAGTTTCTGCATTTATTCCAGATAAATCCATCAAGTTTCATTCCTATTACTGTTCTCATCTCTACTGAATTTCCAAGCATTTTCTTAACACCTTATAAAGTTCATTGAGTTTAAAATGCTTTTTATGGAACAAAGGTGCATTAAAAATTTAACTTGATAGTGAATTTCAATTCAGTGAATTGTATTTTACCACTGACTTATTGTGAAATTACAGTTTCACTCCCAGAATGAAAAGAAAAGGTGTGTGGGGGGGTGCTAAATAAATCTAAGTAACAATTACATATAGAAATTTTGTGAATCTAATCACATGTTTAAAGAAACACCATAATGCTTTCAGAAAACATGGATAGTGAGAGAATATCAAAATATAAACAACTCCTGTAAAATACCCAGAGCTATATATATCTGAAGTGTATGTAGTTTGTTAATTTCCTAGAATCAGTGTTTTAGTATTCGTGACTCGATTTTAAATAAAATATTTTGTCAGTGAACTAATGCCAATGAGGCTGTTGGGGAGTTTTGTAGTTATGCTTCCTTGTTTCTGTTTGTTTCAAGTCATTTCAAAACCATTCATCATGGTCAGCTCCACCTGTAGAGTTAGGTTATCAGGTGTACCATTAACAGAATTTCGGATTTGCATAATCCCTTATATCTGTAGGTGAAATTTTCTCCTTAGTGCCTGCCTTTTAAGTGGGACATTCTTATACCTTGCTATTATTATATTACTCAAGGGGAGCTCTGACAGGCCAGAAAAGAAAAAAAAAAAAAAAAGAATTCCAGATGCATCTGTCAGGTTCTTAGTCTGTCTTCCCTTTGAAACAGACTCTGAGACAAAGATTTGAGTACAACTAGTTGTATTAGGAGGTGCAAGAAATTAGGGGAGTGGAGGATATGATTGTAAGAGAATGAAGCCAATAGAGTATGTATTATCATGCAAACTACCATGTGGGCAACTGGCACTTCATCCCTCAGGAGGATTCTGGGAGACAATGTAGACCTGCATCTGAGTCACCCTACCCGGCGGCAAGCAACTTGGTTATTTACCCAACAGTCCCCTGACTGAGGTTCTCAGGTAATGATCCTCGTTGCCCAGTGTTTCCTGCCCCCACACCCTTGCTGCAAATGGACGCTGTGGCCAGAGAAAGCCCTGTCACAAGGAGTTGCAGTTACTGGCTGTTGAGACGCTCTGATCAGCCCCCCCACCCCTGCAGACAGCATCTGCTGAAGCAATTATCAATTCGCGGCCACCTAGCCTTTTGATCATTAGAGAAATATCACATTGCCATTTCCCTGTAAAATGAATGAATCATCACTAAACATTTTAGAAACAGCATAGATAATACCTACCCTCAGATGCCTTTTCCAATGTATCTAATTGCCCAAATATCTATATGCTCTATAGGCTAATACTATAGCTAAATATTTGCCCAACTCTACTTTACCAGCCCTGAAAATATTGCATCTTGGATGACCCCCATCCTCTGGAATTTAAATTCCTGATGTCCTTTTATTATTAAGTTGATATTTTAAGGCTTCTCCAAGTGAAATTTCTAATTCTAGAGAGGCAATCTCTATGGCTCACTCAAGTTTTTACTCCTAAATCATTCAGGTCACATTTTAAGATGCAGGTAAAAATGTATAAACTGCTGATGTGCTATATTGAATATTTTGCTGGTTGGTCAGGGAATAATGAGGTCATTTGCCTGCGGACATAGTTCCAGCTTAGGTCTACTAAGTATGTTTTTTATTTTGAGCCTTAACCGAAGAAATCTCTAGGGGTCATCCCCTGTGCCTATCGAGAAAACTTTCCATTCTAAGCTTCGTATGTGTTTCAGGAACCATTTAATAAAAGTGCATCACCACATTAATAGTGTTCAGATGCAGCACAATAGCCTAATGAGACAAAAATTATGATGGGAATCACTGTAGATGAGAGAGACCTTAATTATTCAATTATTCTTCCTGAACCCCCCCCCCCCCCCGCCCCACTAATACCTGATACCTTTCAGGAGATTCCCCAAACCCTGGCTTTACTTTTCCTCACTCACATTTCAAACTTACCTTGACTGTTGGATACCCTGAGCATTGGAATCAATTTTTAGATGGCTTTGCAGTAGTTGGTCCCAGGCATGTGGCATGGGACAGCTCTGGGGCTCAGACCTATTCAACCGCATAAAAGTCAATCACAATGAATTCCATGAAAGGAAGGGATCTGCCCCTGACATCTTTCTTTTCCTGGGTGTTTGCTTCTCTCTTAATAAAGCCATGTTTCATTCTTTAAGTCACAAAATCATGAAGTTAAAATGAGAAGGAACTTTGAAAATACGTTATGGAGTTTAATGCCCTTATCCTAACAATGAGAAACCTGAGATTGCCTGAGGAAATCAGCACGTCTGGAACATGTACTCACATTTCCTCTTTCCTAGTTCAGTGTTCTCACACATTCCACAAAATACTTACCAAACATATAGAAAAAATAAACTACTTGTTGTTAACAAGTGGTGATAACTAGTAAAATTACAAAAGAAAAATAAAAACGGTAGTATTCCTTTTATCACCTGCTTTATTTTTTTTCTGTACTACTAAACCATTTTAATATACCACATAATTTGCTTATTTATTTTGTTTCTCTGGCTCTGCTAGAAGAAAAACTCCAAAGAGAATAAGGATTTTTGTCTGTTTTATTCCCTAAGGGTACTCCAGTCTTAGAACTGCATCAAGATGCTTAGTAAATATTTGTTGAATGAGTGAATGTATGGGATCCAGACTCTTCATAAGGATAGTATATTTTATCGTTTTGAATTAAATCCTAAGGATCCCAAGATCTGTATTTCTATCAGATGAAGCTAATTTTGCAATCAGAAGAAATTCCTATTCTAATACTTTGAATATTTGAATTATTAACTATCAGAATAAATCCTCTTTGGAGATCATGATTCATCAAAAAGCTCTCCCACATATTGACAGTTAAATACTGATTGCTCGGCTTTATTCCAGTGACTGAGTTGAATTTCTGCTATTGACTTTTCAGGCAAGCCATTTACTCTCATTTGACGTTTCTTTTCTATATTTAAAAATTCTACAAATATGGCCCACCTTAAGAGCTCCCCCCTGCTCCCTGACCACCCAGTGGATGGTCAGAATGTAGTCTGGAATGTAGTCTTATCCTAAATATCAGCATGACTCCTTTTTTTTTTTTCTCTCTCTCTCTTTCTAGTCATGTGCTATACATTAGATCACTAGGATTTATTTATCTTCTAACTAGAAATTTATATTATTTGACCATATTCACCCAATTCACTCACTTCACTTCCACCTCCCCATTGCCTTTCCCCCTGCCCTGCATTTGCAGTCACCAATTCTGCTCTTGGTTTCTATGAATTTGTTTTAAGATTCCACATATAAGTTGGATCATACAGTATTGTTTCTTTCTGATTGATTCCACTTAGCATAATGCCCTGAAGGTCCATCCATGTTGTCTCAAGTGGCAGGATATCCTTTTATGGCTAAATACTATTTGTGTGCATGTATACATTTTCTTTATCAATTCATCCATCAGTGGACACTTAGGTTGTTTCCATGTCTTGGCTATTGTAAAGAATGATCCAGTGAACACGGGGTATGTGTGTCTTTTAAGAGAATGATCATGTTTCCTTTGGGTAAATACCTAGAGATTGAATTGTTGGGTTTTATGGTAGTTCGTTTTATTTTTTAATTTTTTGAGGAACCTTCATACTGTTTTCCATAGTGGCCACACCAGTTTACACCAACAGTACATAAGGGTTCCCTGGCCAACACTCATTATTTCTTGTCTTTTTTGTATTATAGCCTTTCTGGTAGATGTGAGATATCTCTGTCGTTTTGACTTGCATTTCCCTGATGATGGATGATGTTGAGCACCTTTTCATGTACCTGTTGTCCATCTGTCTGTCTTCTTAGGAAAGATGTCTTTTCAGAGCCTCTGCCCATTTTTTAATTGAATTTTTAAGTTGCATGAGTTTTTCAAACAGATTTTGGATATCAATCCCTTATCAGACATACAATTTGCAGATACTTTCTACCATTTCATGAGTTGCCTTTCCATTTTGTTGATAATTTGCCTTTGTGTCTGTACTCCCATTCTCTTGTTCTCTCCCATTTTGTTTTATTCTTTTTCTTAGAAAAGAGACAAGATGTCTGTTGGACCATCCATTTCACTCAGCCCTCTGACCTGACATTTTTATCTTCTTTTCCTCATTTATTTTACAGAAGAACTGTATTTCCTTTCTTAAACAAAGCAATGAGATCATAATGAACCGTTCAGTTTTGGCTGCCAGTTCCCCAACCTGCTGAACTTGTACCTTCTCTTAACCAGGAAGGGAAGGTGACCTGACACAGGGCCAGCCACCCTCCTGGGAGGCACTGGCCTGCTTCATTATCCTTGGGGTTCACGAAGAGGTCTTTCCTCTTATCAAGAAACCCTTCACTTGGGGATCCCTGGGTGGCTCAGTGGTTTAGCGCCTGCCTTTGGCCCAGGGCGCGATCCTGGAGTCCCGGGATCAAGTCCCACATCGGGCTCCCTGCATGGAGCCTGCTTCTCCCTCTGCCTGTGTCTCTGCCTCTTTCTCTCTCTCTCTCTCTCTCATGAATAAATAAATAAAATCTTTAAAAAAAAAAAAAAAGAAACCCTTCACTTAATAAAGTGTCCCACATAGAATGCGTAAGCAATGAAGTACCATGGGTTCAGTCTAGTGTTTGAAAACAAACATGAATAACTGCTCCCTGTGTTGAGATGAGGGCTTTAAGTTAAAAGGAAAACAGAAGGCTAAGGACGTGTCACCTATTCTCACTGTCATTGTGACGAGTAGCCACAAATACATGAGAGTCCACAGACCAGTGAGTCCACTCTTGGCTTCACATTTCTGTGTATCCCAGCCACTTGACCCCTTCATCAGTCAGCTGGCATCCTGTTTGCAGGCAGCAGAGTCAAGTTACTTATGCAAAGATCTCTGGAGACGAGAAAAAATGATCAACCTCTCACTATGTTGCTTCTGGCTCACTATTTCCTCATTTAATTTCTCTGTCTGAAAGCATGAGTGCCTTTTTAGGTGCACAGTCATTCTGTGAGTGGGCATTGAAGACATCTTGAAGTTTCTTCCTTTTCTTTTTTTTGTTAAAGATTTTATTTATTTATTTATTCATGAGAGATACCAAGAGAGGCAGAGACACAGGCAGAGGGAGAAGCAGAATCCCTGATGGGAGAAGCAGGATCCCTGCGGGAAGCCCACTGCAGGCCTCGATCCCGGGACCCCCGGGTCAGGCCCTGAGCCAAAGGCAGATGCTCAACCACTGAGCCACCAAGGCATCCCTGAAGTTTGTTCCTAACAGACATGTTTCTAGACGCAATGAGGACCTGTGATCCTAGGGTGATAGCACCCTTCATGGCCATGTAGTTCAGATTCAGTGACAGATTTACTAAAGTCCCTTGTATACCAGACTGTGGGTAAACCATCGGATGCCTTTGTGAGCACTGAAAAAGGAAGCAGCCTGGCAGGAGGCAGACCCATGGATTCATGACTTGGAGGGTGTGTTTCAGCCCCTACACCCCCTTAGCTAGACTCCCCCTTCTGATGGTAGCAACATGCACAACTGTGTAGAGTGGACCTCTATTACTTCTCCATCCCTAGATCTGTTCCCCACCACTTCACTTTGGAAATCTAAAAGATGAGATTTCAGAATAGGCTCCATAACTTCTCAAGTGATTGGTGTGGGCCAGATTATAATAGAATTTGCTGCTAGCTTACAGATAAGATTTGTGAAGGAAGAAGGCTCAGGATGGATTCTCAGGGTATACTGTTCAACGACTGATTCCAGAGATAATTATCATTACACCTTTCCTCATTCCAATCCAATATACCCAGCACAGTGCTAAGCACAAGAAAAGAGTAATATTTGTGGGTTAGCAGAATTATCTGGACCAAGGGTTGGCAGAGCACAGATGTGGGCCAAATCTAGTCTGCATCCTGTTTTTTAAAACAAGGTTTTTTTTGGAACACAGCCATCCATGCCCATTGACTTATGCATTGTCTATGACTGCTTTCTTTCTTTTTTTAAAAGATTTTATTTATTTATTCATGAGAGAGACAGAGACGTAGGCAGAAGGAGAAGCAGGCTCCATGCAGGGAGCCTGATGGGGGACTCAATCCTGGGACCACAGGATCACATTCTGAGCCAAGGGCAGACACTCAACCATTGAGACATTTAGGTGTCCCTCTATGACTACTTTCATACTATGGGGTCAGAAGTTGCAAAAAGACCTCATCTGATTCCCAAAGCCTGAGATATTTATTATCTGACCCTCGATAGAAAAAATAGTTTGTACACTCTTGCCCTAGATCTGCCACATAAAAGTCCATGCAATAAACATTGATTTTTAATACTGACATGAATTCAGTTTCTGGCCCACACCCTAATTAACTGTGTGACTTCAGGCAAATTTTGTTTCTGTACCAGTTTCTCCATCTTGTTTAAATGAAGATAACCACACCTATGTGATAGAGTTCCAAAGATGAATTTAGGTAGTAAATGTGAAACACTCAGAGCCACACCTGGGACATAATAAACACTCAGAAAATGTTAGCTCTTACTCATCAAATCAGTTGGTTTTATAGGTTCTGAGGATATGTTCCTATTACCAAGGATCAAGACATGTTCGAGGCATTTGTTAATATTTTTTTCAGTGTGGCAAGAATATGAAACAGGACAGGGTCCTAAAAACTCCCTGACAACAGAATGGGCATTGAGTGGAGGGAAGGAATTTTATAAGCTCTCTTAATGTACATTTGAGCCATTTCTACAAAAACATGACAAATAAGATTTTCTGAATATATATCATCACAGTGCCTTGGCAATTAATAACCAAAGCAGCAGAAGGCATGGTGCCCTGCATATACTTATATTTTGTAATATATTACAGAAGCCATTATGGTCTAGTGGAAATTTATTGATAATGATCACTAGCACATAGGAGAAGATGTATGGATTTTACCATAGCATGAGAACTAAAGCATCAAGGGATAAAATAGCTGCAAGGTTCATCTTCTCATGGTTCAAATCTGAAATTTGAAATCTAAGTGTATATAATGTCATCTAAACCAGGAGTTGGCCAATTTTTTCTGTAAAAAAACAGATAGCAAGTGGCTTTAGGTATCATGTGGTCTTGGTTACAGTTATTCAACTGATGTTGTCACACAAAAGGAGTTAGGAACTACATAAATCAATTAGCATGGCTGTGTTCCAATAAAACTTTATTTCTAAAGACAAGTGGTGAACAACATCTGCCCCAAGGGCCATGATTTTCAGACCTATGATTATAAACAATTGCAATTCATATTTTCTTTTTTCTTTCTCTTTTCTCTCTTCTGTCATTCTCTCATTTTTTGTATACTCTATTCCCCCCATTCATGTAGTCTCATTTTCAGGGACTATAAGGTCTACCTGAAGGAAAGAAGCATATTATGCTCTCTGAATTTCAATTTATTTTGTCAGATATTTCTGTGCAGTTAGGGTAGGAGTGAGGATGAGCTTTGCTGTTTTCTTCTAGTAAGTTGAAATGAGATTGTCCAACGTGAATGAACAAAGAGCCAGTAGTAGAATGAGGCTGGAATGTTTATTTAAACTCCATTCCCTAGTTTCATATTTTGAGAATAGAACTGAAAGGAGAACAGGCAAATTACGTAAGTTAAGCCTAAGGCAGAAATTAATTCAATATTATAGACTCTTTCTGCCCAATTAATCATCAGTAATCAGCTATTAAATAGCATCTTGCTGTTTAACATTGCCTATGTTATACACAGGAATGTGTATTTTTTTGAACCACTTGAGATAGCTTTGACATAAAGAAATTGTGTATATTTAAGGGCTACGACTTGATGTTTTTATATATACACATACATTATGAAAGATCACAGTAAAACTAAATGGCTTATCCATCACTTCTACATAGTTATCTGTGTGCTCATGTATGTGGTGAGATTTAATTTAAAATGCTTCCTCTTAGAAAATTCCAAGTATGCAATCCAATATTATGATTACTACCATACTGTACATTCTATTGACAGAATTTATTCATCCCACATAACTGAACCTCTGTAACCTTTGACCAACATTTCCCTGACCTCCCAGCCCTTGGCAACCACCATTTTGCCCTCTGCTTTTATAAGTTCAACTTTTTCAGATTCCACATAGATGTGGAAGACAGACAGTGATATCTATCTGTATCCAGCCTATTTCACTTGGCCATAATGTCCTTCATGTTCATCATTGTTGTTGGAAATGGCAGGATTTTCTTTTTTGAAGGCTGAATAATATTACTCTGTGTGTGTGTGTTATGTGTATATCAATACCACTTTTTTTTTTCAATACCACTTTTTAAATCTCTTCATCCATATATGGACATTGAAGTTGTTCCCATATTTTGGCTACTGTAAATAATGCTGCAGTGAGCATGGGAGTACAAATATTCAAGATACTGGTTTTATTTCTAAAGAAATGAGTATCTTATTAACTATGAGACAGTGTACTATCCAGAGCATCATGTCACTAAATTTTCATGGCATCTATCAAATTAGATATTAGTCTGATGCTATTTTCATGAATGTGCCAAATATTTGATTTCTCATTTTTTTATGAATGTGGAAGAAAAAAAGAATTAAAACTTCTGGTTATCAGCTTGAAGTCCATATCCAAATAAACTGAAAGACCAAGGTGACTTAACTAGAAAACTCCAGGTTAAGCCAGGTGTAGTAAAATCTTAATTACTGGGGATTATTTACTTGGGAACCCAAACTAGGGCACAGAAAGGAAATTAGGGATGTCCCCGAGCATCATGACAACTGATGCTTTCATTCTTGGCTCATCAGCCAACCTCCCAGGCTCTCCTCAGTGTTCACATAGTTTTAATTTAAATAGAATTATTTCCCTTTTTTTCCTTGCTCACACAGCTTTTTATTTTTAACTTTTTATGGAAGCATGATACAAATACAGAAAAGTGTATATATCATAACTAAACAGCTGACTCAAGTCACAGTAGCCAGGTCAAAAACCAAATCACCAGTGCCCTGGAGCCTCTTTTCTCCTCTCTTCCCACTATCACTGCCCCCAGGAGTCCCACTATCTTGACTCCTAACAGCATGAATTTGTATAGCCTGTTCTTGTACTTTGCCTGCTACCATCACACAGTCTGGGCCATTTTGTTCCTGGCTTCTTTGACTCAATGTTTGGGAGATCGTCCATATTGTTGCACATAACTATTATTTCTTTTTCATTTCCGTATGATACTCAGTTGTATGTGAGTGCACTGTGGTTTATTTACCTGTCTGGTTGACAATTGGCCTCTGGGAATTTTCCAGTCTGGGACTCTTTCCTGTATGGCCACTGTGAACTTCCTAGTACATGTCTTTTGGTGACCACTTAAGCACACCACCACTGAGTATACTCCTACAAGTGACACTGCTGAGTCATGCTATAGGAATATGCTCAGCTTTAGTCATTTTTCCCAAGCTCTTTCTTGAAGCTCACAGCCATTCTTAAACAAATTGGAAGTCAGTCCTGCTACAGGCAGGCATGTGACTGGCAACAATAAAAGCTAGTGTGACATTTAAAGAGTGCTCAGAACCAGGTCTCTTTACATAGGAGCATTGCTGTTCTATGGCAAAGTAGTGGTAATTGATTTTAATTCTGTTGACCTTGACTGACCAAGAATGTTAAACCATGGTTAATCATTTCTGGTTTTTTGTTTGGTTTTGGTTTTGAGAGAAAGAGAGGGAGCCTGAATGGAGGTGAGAGGGGGCAGAAGGAAAGGGAAAGAGAATCTTGAGCAGGGTCCACACCAAGCATGGAACCCAAGGCAGGGCTTGATCTTATGACCCTGAAATCATGATCTGAATTGAAATCAAGAGTCAGATGTTCAACCTACTGAGCCACGAAGGCAGCCCAATCACTTCTGTTTTAAATAGCAAGAAAGGACATTTTTGATAACGTAACCATCATTTTTTTTTTTTGTAAACATCATTTTTAAAGTCTCCACTTTTACACTGATAAATGCCTCTTGGAAACGTCATTTTTACTATCACTCATTGTCCAGTATGACCCACTCTTTCTTTGGGGAATAAATTAACAAGTTCTATGTTGTATTTCTAAACTATTGGCTTACCAGAACAGATATACTAGTAAAAACTGTGACTGTTTAGTAAGCCAGAGGAGCCAACTCAGCAAAACTATGCATAGAGTGTTTCCTATGTTTCTGTGAAGTTGCACTATTTTGATTATAATTTCATAGTCAGGACAGAGGACCTTGATCTATAAAAGTTTTAAGGTCTCCAAGCATGTAAGAAACTCAGAAGTTTGGAACTCTAGACTATGGTTTAAAGATTTGTGCCATGACTACTGGGAAAAAGCTCTTTAATGGGGCTTTATTCTTGGTTTCTTTGCTTTCTTGCTCTTTCCATTGGCAGAGCTCTTGCTGACTTCAAAGAGAGAGCCTCTCACCAGGTACAGGAAGTGCCCCTGGAGGTGTTAGAGTGAGATGAGCAAATGGACTGCAGGGGGGTATTCCCCACTGGTAGGGACTCCTGTTAATGCAGAGCACCGTGTTAACTCAGAGGACTATTAGTGCTTATAATGTATGTCAGCCACATGCATGGAGACTGTCTCTGAGGAAATGGGGTGGCAGTCGCTTTTTTGCATTTAATATAATATCTAAGTAGATATGAATAGAAATATAAATATTTGTGCATGTAGGTCTTATATATTTTTCACATTAAATTCACATGGCTGCAAAAGAAATCTATCTCCCTGTTGAAGAACCCTGAGCATTTTGTCAGGATGTCCTAAAATGCACATGAAAGGACTTAAGAACTTGAGCGCATCTGGTGCAAGTTACATGGCTTCCAGGGAGATTATGAGATTCCAGGTTCCCATGTTTTGTGCCCTCGACTATGGGCCAGGTTCTTTCTGATTACCATTTCTTATCTTCACAATAACCCTGAAAGGATAACATCATTGTTCCCATTTTATAGATCCAATGTCCTGTAGTTAAAAAGTAGCGGAGCTGTGGCCTTCATCAATGGCCTTCCCGTTATCCCCCTCCTGAATTAGGGGATTTGCAGGGGCTGTTTCTAGGGGTGCCTATAAATCAGAACAACCACAATAGGAATGACTGGGAAGAAGGGGATGACAAGTGGAACCTATGCACAGTGAATACCAGATGGGAACTCTGAAAAAAAAAAAAAAAAAGAGAAAAGAAAAAAGAAAAAAAAAACCCAACCTATCACATGAGGCAATTGATTTCAGCCAAATTTGTAAAGATCCCAGCCAGTGGTTGTCAATTTCGGCTGCATATGGAATCACCCAAGGCCCAGACTCCAGTAGCCAAGCTTCTGTTTCCTTAGGTTTAGGAGATTTAGGATGTAGCCCCAGCAGGAGTATATTTGAAGCGCTTCCCAGGTGATTCTCGGCAGCCAGGGTTGAGAACCGCAGATTGAGATTAAATGCCTTTGTAGGCTGAGCAATTAAATCTAAATCATGAATGTAATTTTTTAAAGAAAGCATGAGAATGAAAGCATATATGTGAAAGGGCTTGACAAACTGCAAACTGTTCTACATATGGCACTTTAATGAAGAGATAAATGGTGAATGTAATGTATGAATGTAATTGGACACCTGGTCCATGGTGGCAAGGGGGAGGGGGAAACAGGACGTGTTGAAGGCTACCAAGGAGAGAATTTTTTTTTTAATGTGACAAGATTGGAAGCCAGGCTTTCATGGTAACTGGACCTTCACAGCCCCTCTGGCCCATGGTCCGTGGGAAGGAAACATGGGGTGCAGAGCAGCCATTGGTACCAAAGGGAGACACAGAGAGAGGCAGAGACCTAGGCAGAGGGAGAAGCAGCCTCCCTATGGGGAATCTGTTGTTGGACGTGATTCCAGGGCCCCGGGATCACCACCTGAGCCCAAACCACTGAGCCACCTAGGCACCCCTCATTTTAGTCAGGTTTTAAAAGGGATTCTTCTCAGAAGTGCATTTTGCACTCGAGGACATGGCCTAACTCTTTCAGAGCTGCTCAGAGCCCTAGACTACCATGTGAAAATGCATACTTGAGGCAAGTCAGAGAGGCACAGTCTCTCTCTCTCTCTCTCTCTCTCTCTCTCTCTCGCTCTCTCTGTCTCTCTCTCTCTCACACACACACACACACAGTTTTATCTAAAAAGTAATTGTTAAAGTAACACAAATATGTAGCATAGTTATTAAAGGTGAATAACCTTATAACCACCACTCATGGAAGGAGCTAGACTTTGCCAAATACCACAGGAGTTCTCTGTCTCTTCCCAAACACAACCCTCCTCCTCCAAGAGAAACCACTATCCTCATTTTGATGGTGATCAACTTTATGATTTGTTTTCTTCAGATATTTTGTTTATCTAAATTTGTATCTCCAAACACCAGAGGTAACACTACTTTTTTAATTATTCATTTAGATCTCTTTTAATCTGTAGAAATCTATTTAAAAAAATTTTACTGCATGACAGTTGATTTGTTGAAGCAGACATTTCACATCTGTACAGTTTGCCTCAGCCTGGACTTTGCAGGTTGTGTTCCTGCCTCATGGTTTCACATCTTTCTTTGGCTTCTACACTCCCTGCAAATCAGTAGCTGACTCTGAAGAGATCAATCATGTTCACATTTGGACATTCGTGGGGAGGATATCTGCTTAGGTTATGGGTGACATCTTCTTCATCAAGAGGTGTGTACTGTCTGACTTTTTCTTTTTGTCTTGGAAGTAGCCACTGATTCTCTGTGCTTACATCCTTAATTCATGAGGAGTAAATGTGATATTTCCAGTTGTGTCCTTCTTTGTTTGTTGAAATACTTCTGTGCAGAGAAACTTCTACTCATCTACTGTTTGCTTATCAGTTGGTATAGTTTGTAAAACCAAAATAGGACAAGTGCTTGACTATTTCATTTTATTTACCACTGTTTAAAATAGTTCCCCAACATCCTCTCTAAAAGAGGTCGGTTAATTTTTTTGTGTCATTAGGAACTCATGAAATAGACATACATTATTTGTTTCAATCTATCATGGTTGTGATTTATAATCTCATTAGGAGCTTGTGTTCATGGCTGCACAATGGCAGCAATCCTGTCTGTACAGCCATCAGGCCAGAAATGGTGGCTGGAAGATAAAGAGAGTCTGAAGGTTTCTCCCCTTCCTTTCTGAACCCTGAATGTTATAGGACCTAGGGAAAGAAAGACCTCATTTCAGAGTCACTGGAACGAGACCTGGGCTTGACACAGGGCTGCGTCATTTCTTAGCTGTGTGACCTTGGGTCTCTCCCCAAGCCTCTCAGAGACTCTCCTTCCTCATCTGTGAAAGTGAGAGTAACAGCATTTGCCTTAGCTTTGTGCATTTATTGAGAATGTGCACACGCACCAGGCCCAGTGTCCAACGGGTGGTAGGGATAGGATACAATTTCTTTCTCTTTCCTGCCCTCTGAAAAGCACAGCTCTGGGGATGTACTGAGTCTAAGAGCAGAGGCCCAGCTGGGGCTGAGGTTATCAGGAATGGAAGCATTTGAAGAATGGGGTCATCCCTTTGGAACATGTTGTTCAGAGATTTCAGCCCATCGGTGCATGCAGTTTTTTTCTCCTTCTTGTCTTTTTTTTTTTTTTTTTTTTGCTTCTACCTGAAGAGACTTTTCATTATTTGATAAAAACTATTTTAATTCCCTGTGTTTTCTGAGGAAAATTAACTGGTAACTCTTAGGAGCCCTTTACTATAACACAAATCAGCCTCTCCAGCTTTGAAAAGGATCATCTTAGCCATAGCGCCATGGGCTTCCCAGGCAGACCATGGGCACCCCGGCCTGTATCTAGTTGGAAGGACTCCAGCTTCTAGGAAGGGCAGTTTTCTCTGGCTACATTTCAGAGGTGCTGTGACAGTTGTCAGCTTTGCACTTCCTCTCCCCTACCTCCTACCCCCCTACCCCCCCCCAACACACACACACACCACCACCACGACCACCACGACCACCACCACCGTCACTACTTACGTTGCTTTTTTGTTTTGCCCTCAGGCCCCTTTAAATTCTCAGGGTGCTGTTCAACATTTTCCTAAGTTATTCCTTTTCATTTGTGAGAACATATCATCATAAAATGTAAACATGCTTAGAAATTGCCATTTATTTCCAAAGAGAAAGAACGTCTCTCTGGGAAAGCTATAACTGAAACCAGATGCAGCTAGGTACATCCCAACCAGTGGTTTACCCAGCCTGGACGACCTCTCCAGCAGACAAGGAGGATTCCGGGGCATTCTGCCATAGTAACTTAAAACTTTATCAACACATAGATGTTTTTTCAGGAGAGGAGCAGGAAGTCATTTGCTAAGACCTTATGTTGCTATAGGGTTTGACTGTATCAGTGAAGGGATGTTCGAGACCACTTGTGCCTGTGGACCATGCAATAATACTGAAGAAAGCTAAGGAGATGTTTCTTTCCCCTTTAATAAAAGAGGAAACTGAGGCTCAGAGAGGTGACTCAAGGTCAGAGCTGCTAGAGTCAGGACTAACACTCAGGTATCCTTGCTCCTTATCCAGTGGTCTCCGTGCTGCCCTAACCTGGGTGTCCATTTATCTCAGGCAGTGTGACTTCCTACCTCCACACACACCTTGCTCCCCCAGCAGGATGGCTCCTGGCCTCTGCACGTGAACTTCTAACTAATGTAGGCCCTGAATCTTATCAATTTCCCTTGTAGCCAGCTTGTCCTGAAGAGGCCCATTCATTCACCTGTAAGTATGTACTCAGCACCTAGTATATATCAAGCACTGTGACCCTGTTAGTAGAGAACCAAACACTCTCAGAGTGCTTACAGTCAGGGGGAAGAGTGATTATCTATATTGAAATTGATAAAAGAACCATCTCCAGGTTAAAAAACCAATGTGTGTCCATATATCACCTTGTAGTAAAGAGGAGGGAAGTCTCAAAATAACTTCACATTTCCTGGCTGCTTTGATGAGGAAAAAAAAAAAAAAAAAAAAGGAAGAGAATGTACAAGCCCAAAGTTGAGAATAAGCACCTAATCACTCTGAATTGCTCTTGTACCTAAGCCGTTTTGTCTTGACAGTTTGAAGTAACACTAATATGTTGTTTGGGGCCTACTAGAACGCAATGCACCTTTTGGTGCCAAGACAGAGATCTATGGGGTGGCGGTGGGGGCTGACCCTTCGTTATTTTTCATCACACCTGCTGACAGGCTGTAAGCTGCCCTCCCCCAACTTCCCAGGACCAAACTCTGTTTTGTCAGAATCATCAGATAAAGCATATGCTCACTCTTCTTGTTTTCAGAAGTGACATTTTCTGGACAATTGTATTGGATCATGAATCATAACTTGAAGTTTTCAGAAAGTCCCATTAGGTTTATCAAAGAACTGTATTCCTAAATGGTTCTGGAATGCAGGCTCCTACAGACTCACCCTGCCAGCTCTGTGAAGATTTTTAGGCTCATACAAGGAGAGTCAAATGTGATCCTTGAAGTAGAGAAAAAATAATCTGAAATAAAAAATAGAAGTAATAGCATGGCGCACATACCTCATTTTAAAACTATTATTGCTGGGCAGCCCGGGTGGCTCAGCGGTTTAGTGCCGCCTTCAGCCCCGGCGCGAGATCCTGGAGACCCAGGATCGAGTCCTGCATTGGGCTCCATGCATGGAGCCTGTCTCTCTCTCTCTCTCATGAATAAATAAATAAAATCTTAAAAAATAAAAAAATGAAACTATTCTTGCTGTGTTCAGAGTAAGACATTTGAGAAAAGTGTGCTGATTTGAATCCTTTTCTGTAGAGAATGATCGAATAGGCGTATATATAGTATTATCATAAAGAATGCATCTGTAATCATCTTACGTACAAAAAATAATCTACTGCTTAACATGTTTTGTAAAACCTTCATATGCAACCAATGATTGAATATTGTTATTGCACTGCATTTGGACTCCTTCACTGTAACTCCAGCTCAGCCAGTCAGTTTGACAGCTGTGTTGCCCTCCCTGCATGGTTCAACACACACTGACTAAGAGACAATTTTCTTTTGTTTAAAAAACAGAAGAGTTCTTTTCTGTATACGAGAATTCATCTTGCTACAGCTTGCTTAGCTGTTACAGTTTTAACCAATCTACTTAACAGTCACCTAAAGACTTTTGATTAGTATTGTGATTCATTTGGAGAAAGCACTGTGTAAGAGAAAGAGAATGAACTGATTTTGAGATTGCAGGATCCAAGTTCAAAAACTAACTCCTCCGCTTATACCTTATGTGGTATCGGACAGTCATCTATTAAGTAGGGATGGTCATCCGTGGTCTTGACTATCTAATGGGGTCACTGATGCAGGTCAAATGAGATGAGTACTTAGCACCTGCAAGAGTGTAAAGCAATGGATAATAAGACATTGTTGTCCTTTAGGTTTTGTTTTTATGTTCCACACATAAATACAGAGACACTCAACAGCTTCACAAATTTACTTTTTTTAGTTGTAATTTATGGTCTACTTCCAAAAATTTTTTTAACTGTCTTATGATACAAGACACCGATATAATAGAATCGAGCAAACAATGATATATGAACAACAACCAGATAATGATGGCAAGAAAATTTAGCTGCAGAGCAGTCAGGACAAAAGGGAAAACACATTTCTTGCATGGTTCTCCCAGTCTGATTGTGAAAACTCTTTTTTGTTCTCACACTGACTCTTACTTAAAAAATAGGCTTCAGAGATCATTACCAAATCCTTTTTTTAGGAAAGCAGGATCTTTCATTATTAAGGTACTTCATTTGGTAAAATGTTGTTACTGCATCTAAAGTTTGTCAAACCTCTTTTAGAACAGTGTTAAATGAAAGCCACTTTTCTAGTGCTATGTCCACATTTTGAGGGAACAGAAAATGTCCTTCAAAGCATTTAGGCCTGGGACGCCCATGTGGCTCAGTGATTGAGCATCTGCCTTCAGCTCCAGGGTGTGATCCTGGGGTCTTGAAATCGAGTCCCGCATCAGGCTCCCCACAGAGAGCCTGCTTCTCCTCTGCCTATGTCTCTGCCTCTTAGAGGGTGCCTCCTTCACCGGAGAGCCACACAGACAGGAGTTTATTTCCAATTTTGGCATTTACTGCATGGCCATAGGAAACTCACTTGGTACATCCTATCCTGAGTCTTTCTGTCTGTAAAATGAGATGACCAACTCCAACTTGCAGAGTTGCTCTATTCCCGGTGCAGCAGCTGCCATAGAGACAGAAATCAACACATATCAGTTACTACATTTCTACTAGCCCTTATCTGTGATTGTAAAATCCCCAAATTTCCAGAATCTGAAAATTCTTCTCCTAACTCATTTGACAAAAATGTCTCCCCTGAAACTCAAGTGTAACCTGACCTGAACTGATGTAAGGATATTCATAGTCTTTCAACTATTCAGAGAAATTGAAAAACAAAAGCAGAAGTATTTATGCGTTTGGTTATGGAGTGCTGCCCCAGACTCTGTTGGGGATCATACATAACGAATGGCATAAGCACTAAATTACCTTTCCAAACTCTAAAAAATTATGAATTCCCAAACACATCCAACCCCAGTGGTTTCAAATAAGAATTGATGATCTATTTTATTCCCAGGGTTGCAAATTTCCTTAATGTCTAGCTTGTCAGAGCATGCACCAAGAGGAGAAATCTCTTCTGCATCCCTAATGCACACTAACCTCTCCCTGGCCTGCCCTATCCATTTTGTGCTTTTTTCACTTGGGGGAGGTTGGTACTTTGGTAATAGGTAGCCTGGTTCCCTGATCTAGTAGTTAGAATGTTCTTTTTTATACTAAGCTGAACTCTGCCTTCCAATAAATTCTCCTACTTATGCTTATTCTGCAGAGCTGAGGAAACAGAGGATAAGTCAGCTCACTCTTCTAGGTGACTGCCCTTCAAATATTTGAAAAGAGTTCTACTCTTCCTTAAGTCTTGTTTTTTGTTTAGTTTTGTTTTTATAGACAAACAGTTCCACTCTGTTGCCAGTCTTTATCCAGCCCACTTCCAGGCCTTTTCTAACTGTTCTTTGTCAGTTTCCTATTCTTTATTTTGTCATTTGAACATATGTTATCCAGAATTAAAAACTTTATGAACTTTGTCTTGAAAACTCTGTTTCCACCCATTGATGATCAGCATCCTCTTCTCTGGCCCCAGACAGTATCTTCCTAATGGCTGAAGAGCCATGGATGACACCTGCCCAGTTCAAATTCTACATTATCCACTTGATTAGATTTTAGGCAAGTGATATAAACTCAGCCCCTCAGTCCCCTTATCCGCACAGTGGAGATAATTGAGCTTTGTGGTGTTGCTTTCAGTGTTGAAGTGTCTAGCACCTTGCCTGACACAAAGTAGACTCATAATTCATAGTAATGATCATTATAAGCAGCTTAATAAATAAGCCTCCTCTTCCTCTTCCTCTTCATGTCCTTATTGCTTTCTTAGGCTGATCCTGGCATACACACGCCCAAGACATTGGTGGGTTTATTTTTAGGTCTAACCCATATGAAGGTAATCTGTCTTCATGAAGATACAATTTGTATAATAAACAGCCCCTGTCAATCTTAAAGGGAAGTCACTCTGTTTTTTCCTCCTCTTTTACTCATTTCTTTTGAAGCAAATACACCTGCCACGATAACTTGATCGACAAAAGCACTCAAACTTGTATCTTTCAGGCACCTATTTAGAGATCTACGGTAAAATTTTGGTTTTTTTCCAGCCTAGAAACCAAGTGGATTCCAGGGTGTCTTGTTTCACAACTTGAGACTGCATATCCTGTGTAAGTGTTTCCAAGTGTACAGAGTAGAGCCATAAATTATATTTTGATCAGTGCCAAAAACTTGGTGCCAAAGAACATCTTGACATTACTATTAGTATATGTTGTATCCTGTAATTAAGCAGAATCGGCTCGTAGATGAGTTCTTCTGAAGATAGAGCCCTCCTTTCATGGGAGCATAATCGAAATGAGCTATTGCTCTCATTAAGTTACTTGGCAATACATCACCAGTGTGGCCTGTCATTCTAATGATGCATTAGTGTAATTCATCAACAGGGTGAATCCCACTAATAAGGTGTTACTCCAGAGGCAGGGCTATCCAGTGCAGAAACCATCCAGGGGCAGATGTAGGATGGCTGCAGCCTAAGGCCCAAGAGGCTCTATGTAATGGATTGACCCCCTACCCTTCTTACTTTATGAAGTTTAGCTATTTTTTAAGCTATCCAAATTAATGCCCATCTGTCCCCAGACTGTTCTAATTTTTCCTTTCTGACTACTCCCAGAATCCCTTACTGGCCCGGGGATATCCAACTTGAATTCCTTTGGGCATATATGACGGAGCCACTTTGTTCTTTCCTAAAGAGTTATACTTTGAGAAAATTCAATTTTATGGCTGACTTTGTCAGAGCACTTCTGAATTTCTATGATTTTTACCCTATTTATTCTAAAGGGAATAAGATTTTTTTAAAAAGACATACAATGATATAATGCCAATAAAAAGTAGGTGATAATGATACTAAAAATCAAGGCTTTGCAACTAGTAGATAAATAAATCCTGGAGATCTAATACACAATATAGAGATTATAGACAACAAATCTGTATTATAAAATTAAACTTGCTAAGAGACTAGATCTTAATTGTTCTTACTACTAGTAGAAATGATAATTATGTGACGTGATAGAGGTGTTAGCTAATGCTACAATGGCAGTCATATTGCAGTATAAATCTGTCAAATCAATATGTTGTACACTTTAAATTTACATAATATTGCATGTTAATTACATCTAAAAAGGTTCTCTATGGAAAAAAAAAAGCAGAAATCAAGACTAATAAGGATGATGCAACTGAGTATCTCTGAGCTTCCTGGTAGCAAACTCAAAAAGGGATGATGGACTGAAAGAATGAAAAACATTTTGTTTGGAAACTTACTTTCTAGTACTAAATGATTTGGATGGATATCTAAGGAACTTTAAAGAACTTAATAGACTTTGCCTTCAATAGTGAGATCCCTGAAAATACAGAAATATTGTTCATAGTGATTTCTTATTGCCATCCTTTGATGAAGTGAAGCATATAATTATGGTATAGATTTTTAAGACATTTTCTTTGCAAAACAAAGAGAATGGGGTTCAGGCATATAACTTACCTTGGGAATAAAATCAGAAAGCCTATAGAAACAAATGGGACCATTTCTTTGTACTATTTTACTCTAATATAATTTCTCTCCTGTGAATATTTTTTAGGAAATGGATAAAAATGTATCGGTTTTGGGGTGCCTGGGTGGTTCAGTTGGTTAAGCATCTGTCTTTGGCTCAGGTCATGATCCCAGGGGAGTCTGCTTCTCTCTCAGCCCCTTCCTGTGCTCATGCTCTCTCTCTCTCTCTCAAATAAATAAAATCTTTTTTAAAAAAATATGTTTTTAAGCTTTATTTGGCTATAACTTAAAACCGATAAAATTTACCCTCCATAAATATACATTTTGATAAATTTTGAAAGCATATCATCGTGTAAAAACTACTACAACCAAGATACTGAATGAGAGGTCCATTTTGCTGAAAAGTTCCCTCCTGCTCCTTTTTGGTGGTTCCCATCACCTGACACCCAGGTCTATGCAACCACTTACATCCTTTCCATCATCATAGTGTTCCCCTTTCTAGAATTCCATACAAATGGAAGATTCAAAAGTCATTTGCCTGACTTATTTTATTTCACCTCTCTGTTGTTGTGTGTACTCCTGTCTTATTCATTTTTATTGCTGAGTAGTATGTCATTAGGATTTATATTTCTAAGGAAAAAGCTTAAAGGATATTAAAAGTAGTTGCTGAAAGAATATCCATATGAATTTAATAACAAGCATAAAGATGGCAATATGTATTCTCGCTTAAAAAGAGAATTAATGCCTTCTATTCCAATATATTTTTTAATACTCTACAATGGCAAGAACCATGTTCTACAGCTTGCCATTATATCTGCAATATCTAGCCCAGTGTCTGCTTTTACTAGGTGCTTCATAAATCATTGTTAGATGAGTGAATGAAGACATTAATAGATGTTCATCATCCATGCACAACAGTCATGTGAAGAGAACAGTCCCTCAAGATAAGGAACAGTAAAATATAGAAAGAAAAGTTACAGTCATTACCACTTATTGAGCACTTATCATAGAGGTGCTTGTAAAGTGACTGAGTATTTCGTACATATTTCAGGTTCCTTATTTTAAGCTCTATAACTTGTGCATTTTTAAAACCTTTTGATCTTGTGTATTTTATCCTGCACTCCCAGCTTTGGGATAATCAAGTGCATACATTACTATACCTTGTCCTTTTATTTGCCCTAATAGTATTTATAAATATTTAGTAAGTTTCTGAATCATGCACTTTTCAGCTCCAAGAGTTTTTCTAAGATATGAAAGTGTAATCAAGGAATGGTGTACTTGGAAACAGAAGACCATAGAATATTAATACTTCAAGGTGGTTTAGACTAATGTCCTCATTAGAAAAGAGAAACAACTCTCAAAGACTGAGCTGCTCCAGTTCACACACATTTCATGGGAAGTGTGCAACTGAAGATAAATTCATTAATATCTGATTAATCCCAATAAGCAAATAGATAGTTTGCAGAATTGAACTGAAAACAAAAGGAAGATATTTTAGTTTGCTTGCTTGTTCGTATTCAAAAGGAGAATTGGGAATGTGTTGTCTGTATTTTATTGACTAATACTTTAGAGCATGTCAAGGAAAAAATAATGTACTCAAAGAGAAGCTACGTAGCTTGTATTAGAATCTATGCCAAGGTAAGAAAAACAGATAAAATAAGGCCAAATTCTTTTTTTTTTAAGATTTTATTTTATTTATTTATTCATGAGAGACACACAGAGAGAGACAGAGACACAGGCAGAGGGAGAAGCAGGCTCCAATGCAGGGAGCCCAATGTGGGACTGGATCATGGGATTGGGATCACGCCCTGAGGCTAAGGCAGACCCTCAACTGCTAAGCCACCCAGACATCCCAAGAAGGCCACATTCTATATGAAGCAGATTGAACCTCAACTCAATTGGACATCTCAGCAGATGGCAAAATCTGTTAATTATATGACTTAAATGAAACCTTTCTTTGGCTTTTAAGATTTATTCTCTCTGCCTAATCACTAAATATTCCAGAAATTAGGTTTTCAGGTGGATTGTTCATCTAAAATCTTAATAATTACTTTTGGCCTTTGTCATATATTTATCTATACAACTTAACATCCATAAGGATTTGAATCCATCAGATAAAAATCCTTCAGGCTTCTGTAATATTCTGAATTTCATAGATCTGGTGAACAATTAAGATATGACTGAATTGTGTTGGTTTTATAAACCCAGCAAGATAATACTCAAACCAGTACTTGAGATGTCCCCTTCCCACTAGATGAAATTTTGGTTTGTTTTATCCATCCATTAATACAAAAAATATTTATCAAATGCTTGTCAGATGCCTAAGCACTTTAACACAGGAATAAGTAAGGCGTTCTGATGGTGTGAAGGAAGACCAAAGGATTTCAATGTGGGATGGGAATTTAAGAAAACTTCAAGAGAAGGCAGCTTGTGGGTTGGGCTTTGAATGAAGAAAAGCATTTCAGAAGGTTAATGTGATAATTCCTGGGAGTACAAAGGGAATCTACGAAAAGAGCAATAAGCACTACACAGGGAAGCAAACAATTAGCAAAACTAAAAGACAACCAAACAGAATGGAAAAAGATATTTGCAAATGACATATCTGATAAAGGGTAACCATGCAAATATAAAGAACTTATAAAACTCAATACACAAAAAACAACAAATAGGCAGAAGACATGAAATGACATTTCTCCAAAGAAGACCTATAGAAGATGGTCAACAGACACATGAAAAGATGCTCCACGTCACTCAGCATCAGGGAAATACAAGTCAAAACTACAATGAGCTATCAGGGCACACCTGTCAGAATGGCTGAAATCAACAACACAAGAAACCACACGGCTTGAAGAGGATGTAGAGAAAGAAGAACACACTTGCACTGTTGGTGGGAATGCAAACTGGTGCACCCACTTTGGGAAATAGTATGGAGGTTCCGCAAAAAGTTAAAAGTAGAACTACCCTATGATCCAGTGATTGCATCACTGAGTATTTGCCCAAAGAAAGGAAAAAATACGAATTCAAAGCAATATGTGCCATTAATGTTTACAGCAGTGTTATCTACTATAGCCAAGTTATGGAAATAGCCCAAGTGTCCATCAATTGACAAATGGATAAAGAAGAAATGGCATATGTATACATGTGTGTGTGTATATATATATACACACACACTCGAATATTACTCAGCCATAAAAAAATGAAAGCTTGTCTTTTTTTTTTGAAAGCTTGTCATTTGCAACAACATAGAGCTAGAGAATATTATGCTGAGTGAAATAACTCAGTCTGAGACAAATACCATATGATTTCACTCATATGTGAAATTTAAGAAACAAAACAAATGAGCATAAGGAAAAGGAGAGAGAGAGAGAAACTAAGAAACAGACTCTTAATTCTAGAGAATAAACGGATGGTTACCAGAGGGAGGTGGTTTGGGGGCGGGTTAAACAGGTGATGGGCATTAAGAAGTGCAGTTGCTGTGATGAACACAGGGTATTGCATGAAAGTGTTGAATCACTAAAATATACACCTGAAAATAGTATTACACTGTACATTAACTACTTGGACATTAAATAAAAACTTAAAAGCAATAAGCAGGGTGTCTTTTCCCTGGATTCATTTTGGAAGAATATGATGTTTTCAAATGGAGGTGTAGATCAGTAGGCCAAAATGACTTTAGCCATATTTCAATACCAAGTAGATGGAACTCATTCATTTAAGATCCCATACTTTATGGAATCCTTATATTTCCAATAAGAAATATGCTATAACAAATGTTATGGTATTGTCAAAACATCCTGTTTTATCAATATTGCATTTTTGAGATATTTCATGTTTCATTAAAAGTAAGAAAAAGTTTTTTATGCAACATGACAACTAGATATAAATGGTAAAGATGTGGATCCACTTGCATATACACATATTCTTGGAATTGAGATAACTACACCTCTACTGACAATAGTCATTTCTGATAGATATTTTTAATTTGTTTTAATAGTATGATGATATCTTTTATTGGACTTTAAAAAAGAAAATGTTAGATTTGAACATCCTAGCATCCATTATAGATTTTTGTGTTACAAAGTTCTTCAGTCATCTTCCAAGTAAGGATGTGTATGTTACCCCCAAACCAGAAAATAGATACATGATAAAAGTCATTTTTTAAGGCCCCGGTGGTTTCAATGTTCATGGATAACGGTAATTGATGAAGACAACTGTAGCCTTTTTAGGCAAACTGCCCAACATGAACATTCAGTTTTATATGATGCATAAAGGATGGAGGTCCACTTTTCTAGAAGATCTGCCATTAGATTTTGGTTTTAAATGTTGTATTTTCCTTGTTCATTTAGATAATCTGCCGAGTTACAAAATATCTGCAATTCAACTTCATGTTTACTCTATAAAATTAGGCACTTCTATTACATTATCATAGTTTATTTTAGTAGGTAATACAAGAGCCCTTATTAAACAAACAATGGAGCTAGATCATAATTACTTTAAAATAGCAGTGAACTTGCTCTGACTTCAGGATAATTTAGTTTTGCCCCCGAACCAGCCCTATTGCAATATTTCTCTTAGTAAAAAAGTACCATGGCCAGTCTCTTTCAAAAGGGAACTTAAAATCAGCTTCACGATGAATTTCTCAAGCATTTTATAGACCTCTCTATACAAGTTTTCTAGTTTTCTCAGACTAAAACCTGCAGACTTGTCAATCCTTATGTCTTAATATAATCTATATACATTTATGACAGGTGAACATGAACAACATCTGCTGAGGGACATAAATTTGATTTTACATTCAACTTCTCTTCGAGCAGGTTGGCTGCTGTCTGAATTGCTAGTGGGTACTCAATCAAAAATAGTGTTTCCCTTCACTTTTCTGGCAGGTTCTCCCAAGCTCTGTGTCCCTCCTTATCAAACTGCTCTGTGAATCAAACACAAGGAGACACACTAGAAACTGATCAGGATGTGACAGGTTCTGAAAGGCTGAGTGTAGGGACTTTGGAAAGACCCACAATTATCCATAATACCTCAGGACTATTTAATTTTGTGATTTTTCTCACAATCTAGAACATGTCACACTGTAAGACACCGATTGTATGACACCCCACAACATTTAACATTAGAGAGATTATTGTCAATTAATTTGGTTAGGTGCTTTGCTTTTCTCGATGAGCCCTATTAGCCAGGCTCCTGTTTCAAGCTGTAGTCTTTTATTCCAGAAGCTGATGGTTGGATGCCCTAAGGATACTGCTCAAAGAGATTCCCAGTACTGAGAGAGCATGGTCATTTAAAAGATGGTTGTTTGATGGGCTCATGAGCTCTCTCACCAGGTAAATATGTGTGCTGAAACTATATTTAAGAATTAAACAAGAGGTCTTCCTGGATGGTTCATTGGGTTGAGTGGTTGCCTTTGGTTCAGTGGTTGCCTTTCGTTCAGGTCATGATCCTAGGGTTCTAGGATCAAGCCATGCCTGGGGCTCTGTGCTCAGCAAAGAGTCTGCTTCTCCCTCTGCCCCCTCCTCCTGCTCATGCTTGTGCTCTCTCTCTCTCTCTGAAATAAAGAAATACATTTTTTTAAAAATTAAACAAGAGAAATCGATGTAAGTCTAAGTCTGACTATTTTACCTTGAGTTAAAACAAAATAAATATTTTCAGAAGATTAAGTTTTGCAGTAGAATCACTGAAATCATCAACTAGACATTTTGACTAAGCATGGAAGATAAAACATTTATCCATTCAAAAGGGGAGTTTATTTGGTATTAATTATAAAAGCACTGCAGAAATTTTATACTGTTGGTGTTAACTAAAAATTTTCTTTCTTGCCAATCCTAACCCTCTCACACCCTCCAGTTCACATATATGCTACATATATACCTCTACTGTGTTTTTTTTTTCACTTTTCATCATAGTTTCCATACAGACACACAGTGATATCTTTATTTTTTTTTAATTTTTTATTTATTTGTGATAGTCACATGAGAGAGAGAGAGAGAGAGAGAGAGAGAGAGGCAGAGACATAGGCAGAGGGAGAAGCAGGCTCCATGCACCGGGAGCCCGACGTGGGATTCGATCCCGAGTCTCCACAGGATCGTGCCCTGGGCCAAAGGCAGGCGCCAAACCGCTGCGCCACCCAGGGATCCCACAGTGATATCTTTAGAAAGTGACCTTTGACACATTGCTTTGGGAGATGAAGAATATGGCTCACTTACATTTCTTCCCATCACAACTACATTTTATTTGTTATGTTAGTAGATTCGCATTGTGTTTATAATATTTACATTCTCTTTTATAATCCTAGTTCTCACAATGGTTGATCATTAAGTTTCTTCTAAATTTATGTGGGACCAGTTCTCACAGACCATCCCTTTATTTTATAGTTTTCCTTCCCTACGTTCTATATCCTCTTCATTCATTTCTTGTTGGTCTGGATTCCATTCTCAACTAGACTTTGTCAATTATTCACTTATTTTTAGAAAGACTTTTTATGTCATTAAAAGTGACCAAAATCTGGGCTGGGTATATTATTTTTCTTTTTCTCTTTTCTTTAAGATTTTATTTATTCATTTGAGAGAGAGAGCATGAGCAGGAGGGGCAGAGGGAAAGGGAGGAGCAGACTCCCTGCTGAACAGTGATCCTGATGTAGGACTCAACCCCAGGACCCCCAGACCATGACCTGAGCCAAAGGCAAATGCTTAACTAACTGAGCAACCCAGGTGCCCCAGTTTTATTTTTCTTTTAACAATCAGGAGAGATTGTTTCTGTGCCTTCTGTGAGTGGGTGTTACTATGGGGAAATCTGAAGCCAGCCTGATTTTTATATCTTGTAGTTAATGTAACACTTTGTCTCAATACCTTTAGATTTCTTTCTCCATCCTTGAAGTTCAAAAACTTGACTGGAATATATCCTTTTACTAATTATTTTGTAAAAATTTTCTTAGGAAAAACTACCATGCCATGTGGATCTGCAGATATAGAACTTTTTCATAAGAAATTTTTCTTCTAGTGTGTCTGTGAGAGTCTCTTGTCTGTGATAGTGATTGTTGTTTGAGTTGATCATTTGTTCAATTCTCTACTTTAAGGATGCTCTACTCCAAAGAATGGACAAATCTGCCATGCCTAATACAACTTTGACTTATTTTTGGACTTCCTTTATATTGATTACTTTCTGATGCTTGTTTTCTGTGTTATTGCCTCTATTTCTAACAGTATCCATTTTACTTCTAGCTGCTTCTGATTGGCTTTCTTTTTCTTAATAACGGCTTAATTACTTTAATTTCTTTCCACACCATGGCCAGATTATGTTTCATCTCTTTAAGTATCTCTTCTTTCATCTCCTGTAATGATTTTTCAATATTCTCCACACCAATCAAAAATTCCATGTTTCTTTCCATTTTTTAAGAGCATGAGGGAGTGTTTGTCTGTAGTGTTCTTCATTCCCAATTCTCTGAAATGTATGGAATGCTTTTTATGTACCTTTTGATTTTTCTTGTTATGGGAGACAGGACACTATAATGGTAACTATGTGCAGATGTCATGTTGGATCATTGTTGAATAGTCATCTATGTGTGACTTTCTGTTTGCTTACCACTAGTATAAGCAAAAATATGCAGGTGGAGAGTAAATTGAGACTGACAAAGACACTTTCTCACTAATTAATGTACCTTCTGCTTTAGAAGAATATTTTTCTTTTGGTACAACAAATCACGAAGGCAGAGAGGTTAGGATGACTCATCATGAAGCTTCCTCACCAAGCTGCAATTTGTTTCTTTTCATTTTTTCTCATTTATCCTTTATTTCCTTTCTCCTAAGTTATCTTGGCATTATAAGGAGCCCGAATTCTGCAAGGACATTTCTATATTCTTGATGCCCTTGTCTACTAACTAACAGCCTCAGTCTTCTAGGGATGGGACTATTCCTTGGATCTCTCAGAACCTGCCAATTCACTTTTAGAAAAATTTGTACTTTGCTAGGGGCATCTTGATGGCTCAGTGGTTGAGCATCTGCCTTTGGCTTACGGCGTGATCCCAGGGTCTGGGATCAAGTCCTGCATCAGGCTCCTTTCAGGGAGCCTGCTTCTTCCTCTGTCTATGTCTCTGCTTCTCTCTGTGTGTCTCTTATGAATAAACAAAGTATTTTTTTTTAAGTTGTACCTTGCTAGAAAAGTTTGCCAGCATTTATTGGCATTTTTTAAATCTCAGTTTAAAACAAATGTCACTCTCTTGGGAAAACTATTTTCCTATCTGTGATTTGCAGTTGTTTTATAACTTAATTATGAATTCTATTTTGTTACTCCTTTTGTTCATTTCCATGAATTTTAGTAAAGGGACTATACATACCTTTACTTAATCTTTTCTGTGTGAATTTCATGTGACTTTTTAAAAAGTACAAAATATAAAGATCTCTAAATTAAATTTGATAAGTATTTTAAAAATAAAAATCCTCTCCCAAATCCCTGGTAGAAAATAATAATTTTCCATAAATAACCATCATTTATAGTGCCGTTTACAAATAGATATGTTTTACTGATTTTTGTCTTTACTTACTTTACTTACTTTAATGTGTAAGTAAACATCCTATCCCAGTAATCCTTGGCTGTATTGTAAGTGGTTAAGAGATGTGGGGATCTTCTACTACTATTTCCCTATCAAAGATAAACTGAGAGAACTTAATTTCACTGACATATACATCTCTGTTTTAAATGGGTGCCTTTTTTTAAAAAAATAGACTTTTTCACCCCCAGCAGTCATTGTTAGAAAGCATTAAATTGAGCATTCAAGATTAATTCTCTGGCAGGTCAAGAGGAGAACAGCATGTAGCCAATCCCACCTTAGTGTTTCTTCTTAACGGCTCCAGCACAGTGTGAAAAAGTAAACAGTTGTGACAAGAGATGTAATGGATGAGCTAGTGTGACAGGTCACCCCAACTAAAGCTCATCCTCTCCCTAAGTATACTCTGTAATGAAGTGCACTATAGTTTTTCAGATCATCAAAGACTTGTATTGTAAACCCTATTTCTGGAGTGGGGAAGGATCTTGAGTAAATATATTATGAGTGATGGTGCCTAGTGACACCAAAGGAATAAAAACAAATAATGAATAAAGTATGCTTATCCTGAAGTATTAGCCTAGGAATCCCTGGTATTAAGATCCCCCTTCCCTCTTTCACATTCCTACCGCCATTCTCTCTTATGTATAAACACTTTCTATTCCAAATAATTTAGTTTCATAATAATTATTTAGAGAAGAAGGATTTTATAATTATTAAAGACAGTAAGCTTATAGCATCCCCCCCAAAACCAACCAGCATTTCCTCATGCCTTTTCACACTCTGGGAACACAGAGATACATGGAAAATGAAGTTAGATAGTGGTCAAGCTGTCCTCCCATATTTCATGAAATTGTAAATAAAAATGGGACACTTGCCTCTTCTCCTACTAATCTGCAAATATCTGGAAGATAGAGTGATAGAAAGAAATAAAAGTAAAGTCCAATCACCATCATAAATTGTTACTCAAAACTGGAATAGGCTATTTCAAAGAGAAGTTAAATTCCTCAGTTAAGTTATATTTTTCTGGTGTTAACTGTCCAATAATAACTATCATTATTGTTAATATCGTCTCATTTCCTCTTCCCAGATAACAAGCATTCTTTCTTCAGTTTACAGAAAGCTGAGGTTTGCTCAAGACTGTAGAATGGAAACCACAGCCTTTCAGACTCCCAAAGCCCACAGTCTTTTTACTCTACTGTTGCAGTGCTATCCACTCTAGTAACCACTAGCCACTAGGGTCACTGTTGAGCACTTAAAATATGGCTAATGTGATAAAAAAAAAACTGAATTTTTAACTTTAATTTTAAATTTAATTAGCCACATTGAGTTACCATATTAAACAATACAGATTTAGTCAGTCTTCTATAAGATTTTTAAAAATTTTGTTATGCAGAAATGATCAATGCATTGAACATTGACTATGTATGATATCTTATAAAAATCCCTGTATCTAAAATTAAGAAAATAAGAAAATCTTATCAAAATACAAAAGTTGATATGTTTGTTTCATTGGCTCTTGGCTCCTGGGAATATCTCCTTCTTAAAACAAACAAGTATTTAAAACCCAGTATCTAAGAACAAAATTACATTTTGTTGTTAATACTTTAAGGGTTATGCCAAAGAAACCTTTGAAAGTAAGAACTCAGTACTTTCAGCAAATTTATTAAAAAGCCTGTTGGTCAAGACAGAGCAGTAAGGCAATGCCTGTTTTTCTCAGAAAACAGAAGGATTTCCTTTATTTGACTTACACCCACTTTGGTCCTTTTTAGAAGCACAAATGCAAATTGTTTTTGACTCCTGGGTCTCCCTCAGCTCCTATGAAGTGAATTTCAGAAGTTTTTGTAGGCTTTTAGTTTTTCTTCATTGTAGCCAAGCAACACTACCAGGAAACAATCAGTACCCTGCAACTTTGTAGTTATCCCTTGGAGAGGTCAAAGTTGCATCTTTGTCTGTCAGTGTGTGAGAGTTCCAGATGCTCTAAATCTTGGCAGCAGTCGGAAATATTTTTTTTATTTTTAATATTAGCCATTCTAGTATCTCACAATACGTAGTTGTGGTGAAAATTCGCAATTCCTGAATGACTTTTGAAGTATCTTTTCTTTGCTTGTCACCTAATGTATTTCATTGAAGGATCTGTTCAAGGTTTTTGTGCATTTTTTAATTGGGTTGTTTGCTTTCTTATTGTTGAATTTTTAGAGTTCCTTATTTATTCTGGTTAGAAGGCCTTTGTTGGGGATGTGATTTTCATTATCCTAACACTGTCTTTCACAGACCAAAAGGTCTCCATTTTGATGAAGTCCAATTTATCAGGTTTTTTTCTTTTGGTTTTCTATCTAAGATCTCACTGCCTGACTATGGTCACAAAGACTTTGTTCTTTGTTGTCTTCTAAAAGTCCTATGCCTTTATGTTTAACATTTAGATATATGAGATACTGTTTGTGATTCATTTTTCTTTTGTGTATAGATGTCAATTTTCCAAGGACCATTTGCTGGAAAGTCTAGCAGTTCTTCACTTAACTGTGTTTGTACCTTTGTAGAAAATTAACTGGTCATATTGTGTAGGTCTATTTCTGGATTCTATTGTATTCCACTGATCTATGTATTTATCCTTTTATCAATAACATACTGTGTTTATTTCTGTAGCTTTATCATAAGTCTTGAAATTGGATAATTTGGTTGCTGCTAGTTTGTTCCTCTTTTTCAAACTTATTTGACAATTTTAGTCTCTTTGACTTTCCATGTAATTGTTAGAATCAACTTCATGGTGTTTACAAGCTAATTCTCAATGTGATTCTGTTGACTCTACACGTCTATTTAGGAAGAATTAGCATTTTGGCAATATCAAGACTTCTAATGCATGAACATAGCATATTTCTTCATTTCTTTAGGTTTTCTTTTCTTTTTTGACCAGTGTTTTATAATTTTCAGCATACACATTTTATATTTTTTAGATTTATGTGTATTTATCAGTGCTATTGTGAAGAATACCTTTAAAAATTTTGCTTCTTAATTTTACATTGCTGATATATAGGGATGCATTTGATTTTTTAAAATATTGAACTTGTATACTGATATCTTGATAATATCACTTATTCTAGAAGGTTTATGTATGTTTTTCTTAATTCCTTGGAATTTTTCATGCAGGCCATCATCTCATGAATAGAGACAGTTGTATTTTCTCTTTTCTAATCTGTATTTATTTGTGCTTATTTTACTTATTTTAGAGCACTGGTTAAGACTTCTAGAACAATATTGAATAAAAATAGTGAGAACAGATGTACTTGTGTTCATCCCAATATTATGTAAAAAGCATTAAGTCTTTTACCCTAAAATACAATGTAAACTATAGATTTTTCTAGATGCCCTGTGTTAGGCTAGGCGCATTTATTTTTTTCCTTGGTTTGCTGGAAGGTTTTTCTTTTGTTTCAGGTTTGATTTTTGTTTCTGAATCCTGAATGGATGTTGAATTTTTGTCAAATGATTTTTCTGTATCCATTAAGAGAATCACATTTCTTTTTCTTTAACTAGTTAATACCATGCTTAAATCAATTTTGAATGTTTATCCAACCTTGTTTCCCTACTTTGTTGTGATGTATCTATATTCAGTATCCCATATTTTGTTGAGGATTTTGAGATTTTTTTTTTTCATATTGGTCTATAGTTTTGGGTTTGTTTTGTTGTTGTCATTATATGTAATGTCTTTGTTTTTACTATAAAGGTAATGCTGGCTTCATGAAATGATTGGGAAATATTATTTCCTTTTGGATTTTCTAGAAGAAATTGGATAGAAATGCTTTCTTTCTTTCTTTCTTTCTTTCTTTCTTTCTTTCTTTCTTTCTGTATGTCTGAAAATTCCCCATGGAAACCATATGGGTTTGGAATTTTATTGGAATTTTCCAACTTCTTTAATACCTACAGGCTATCCAGGTTATGTATTCCTTCTTGAGTAAGTTTTGATAGTCTAGGTTTTTAAAGAAAAGGGTATATTTCATCTCAGTTATCAAATTTCAGGTCTGTAGGGTTTGTAGTGATATTCCTTCATTTATTCTTTATATTGGTAATTTGTGACTTTTCTCTTTTTTGGTCTAGGTGCTTATGAGTTTTAATGATCTTTATAAAGAGCTAGCTTTTATTTTCTCTTTATAACTTCTGTTTTCAATTTCATTCTATTCTGCTTTTATCTTTATTATTTTTTCTTTGTGTAGGGGAAGAAAAAAGTCTTTCCTACTACCCTCCCAGGTTCTCTGACTGGGCTTCCATAAGTTAGACTGACATAAGACAGATAACAAGAAAAAAGCACACCATTTATTTATAATAAGTTTTACATGATGCAGGAGCCTTCATAAATAAATGAATAGTTGAAAGAATAATTAAACCTAACCTTTTAGTCTAGGTTTTGTTTTGCTTTTTTTTTTTTAAGATTTATTTATTTATTTATTTATTTATTTATTTATTTATTTATTTATGATAGAGAGAGAAGAGAGAGAGAGAGAGAGAGAGAGAGGCACAGACACAGGAGGAGGGAGAAGCAGGCTCCATGCCGGGAGGCCGATGTGGGACCCGATCCCCGGACCCCAGGATCCGCCCTGGGTCAAAGGCAGGCGCTAAACCACTGAGCCACCCAGGGATCCCCCTTTAGTCTAGGTTTGATGAAGAGTGAAAAATCATGAGTAAACATGGTAGGACAAAAATATATGAGCTAAGAATAATAAATTGGAAGAAACATAGCAAGGCCTGTTCACTTGGATTCCACTCTGTACACTTTCATCTTCACAGAGATAAGGATGTTCCTTTCCTCCAACTATAAGAAGGGCACTTCTCACAAGGGGTTCTTATGACCTCCTTCAGGAGAGGAGGGAGAGGTCAGAGTCCTACCACCTTCTGTTTCTATGATCCACTTTAGGAAAAAAAAAAAAGTGGAGTGGGAGGAGGTCAGAGAGTCCTTTCTGTATCTGACATTTCTCAAATTGCTCTAGCGTAATGTATTTAGTATGCCAAATCACTATATTTTGGGGTAGCATGTTCTGAACCCCAGAATTTGCATGCATGGATTGAAAGCCTGGGATTTGTGTTAATTTATAATATAGAATTAGGGGATTAATTTTTCCAATCCTTTCTTCCCTGGGATTTTCTCATACTCTCTGGTTCCAGAGGGAACTTATACTGGTTTCTCTGGCCAGATGGTTGTTTCTTTCCTTAACTTTTTCATATTTCTAAGTGACTGTATCCACCCTTGGAGTAAAGCAACAAGAGAAAAGAAGGAAGAAAAAAATTACAGGGATTCTCCCCACATGCTTCAGCCCTCAGAGACCTCTTTTTCTAGTTCCTATGGCCAGAGAGACAGGTTTTTCTCTTGGTGTTTTATATACCCATGCCACTGTTGTCACTGTTGCCACTGTTACTGTCCCTACCACATCAATATAACTCATGCCTGGGACTGTTCTCAGGGCAGGGCTGAGTGAGAACAAAAAATCCTCCAAACTTCATGTATTTCCCCTATAACTTCTGGCTCACAGCATCCTCTCTTCCCAGCATCCTCTCTTTGTTGTCTGGCCACAAAGATGGATTTCCCTCCATAGCCATTGCTTAATTCTACAACTTAAACCATTGGGCTATCCTAACCAGAAAATTCGATGGAACTGGTCATTTGTCAAGTTTTTCTTTTCCTCACTATTGGCTTGCAATTGATTGTTTACATTTTAGAAACCTCAGTTGTTTTTTTCTATTTTGCCTGAAATCTTTGGTTATAACACATAGAGAGAACATCTCCAGCTGACTTCCTTCATCTTGGCAAGTACCATCCATTCTCTCCATCAAATATTATAAGGGAAATTTTATTCAGAAGACCAGAGAAGGTTCTGGAAGTTGAGTATCAAGTAATAATAAATTTAAAAAGTTAGGGACATTTGAGGTAAGTTAGGATACTAAACTCTAGAAGAAACATCTTTCTCCTCATTGAAAAGAGATTGCATATATTTTCAGAGTTCCAGCAAAGGTGAAGGGTGTTCATTCTTCATTATAGTGAAGTCCAACTGGCCTCTTCCCTCTGTGTCTGTAATAGCCATCATGCCTTTTACTCACTTAAATCACAGACAAAACATTCCATAGATGTAATAAGCAAGTCTGCTGTTTCATGTGGTGGATCACTTTTCTCTTACTTATTACAGCCCTTGTGTGAGGTTACAAGGTAAGAAGGCAGACTGAAGAAACATACACACAGATAGACACATGGAGTGGAACGTTTTGTTGCAAAAAGTCCTTCTTTCACTATTACTTTTTTATTTGTGCTTTAAAATAAAAATAGAAATGTCCTGATTTTTCCCATAGCATTTGTATCTGGGAATAAAAAATGCTTTAAAGCACTCCAAATGTGTTCAAATGCTAGAGACTTTCATCACCTCTGTTTTCCATATTATCAAATATCTCTAGATATAAGATCAACAGCCCCAGGTCTACATAGCCTGAGAAAGGAGTACATGTGAATTGTTTCAGGGGATCTTAGTTTTAACTCTACTTCTTTGGCCTTTCTAAATACCCTCTTTGTGTATTCCTCAGAAATACTCAGGTTTCTGATGTATTCGTAGTACAGTTTTCTCATATGAATGAATGAACTTATAGCTATAGCTTCTTGCCCTGCTGTATTCATTTGGCAAATACTAATTGTGCCAAGAGTAATTCTGTTAGAATTACACAGTAAATAAAAAGAATAGATATAACAGAGTTAGGTGAACATCCACCTAATTTTAATCATCAGAAGCATTTAAACTCCACATACTTTCAAAGACAGTGATACCTTGTTTTTTCTTACCTCAAAACAGCAGGTTGGCAATTTTTTTCTTTACATTTCTCTGCTGAAATATTTATTCTACTGGCTTTCTAAAGAATGAAAAGGCCTCTTCTAAAATGCCTTGAACCCTTCAAAAGCAAAAACTATGAACAATATCTAAATGGCCATTATGTTACTAATAAAGAAGAACAGAAGGAAAGACTGAAGTATAGGAGCTAGTGAAGAAGAGAGGGAAAGAAAGAGGGAGGAAGTCAGAGAGGAGGAAAGGAATATTTTTCCCCCTCAATATGCTTTCTAGTTGATGAAAGAACTGGTGGTTTAAACTATTAATACTAATATATACATGTATAATAGAGAAAATAAACATTAAATTTTATATCAACACTCTTCATTTGGTTTGGTGACCTAGCATTTCATAGTGAATTTGGTAGAAAATGTAAGAAAAATAGAATAGAATTCTTCCTCATTAATTATTTTTCTTACAAGATGTTCTAGGACCAGTTTTGAGTTTAGATGTTATTTATCTGGAAGATCAATTCTTATGGTTAATATACTTTTTCAATATTAAAGTTTTCACTTAAAACCTTAGAGATTGTAAGATGTACATAATTCTGATAATTGTGTCCCTTTTTATCCCTTTATTTCTCTCTGAAACTCTAAACATAGGTTATAAGTCTTCCAATATTGAGCTAATCAGACTATGCACTTTCCACATTTGATATTTTTCTCTACTTTTGGTATTGCCTGAAAGAGAGCATCTTGTGCTATTATCATAATTGCCATCTTTCCATTTAATAAAGTTCGCTTTTTCATCTGAAAAGATTTCCTTTAATACTTAAAAGCTTTCCTGCATTAATACCTCACAACAGAAGGATTCTATATAGAACAATATTCAGTATACTTTGGGCAATCCATTTAGAGAATTTGGTTACTAAAGTACTAAAGTGATCTTATAATAAGTTGATGCCATTTATTAGACAATCGCTCAGAATGACTTCCAAAACAGCATTATAAAATGATCTTAAAGTAAGCAGAATATTATTTTAATACATTTTCTGTTTCTTTTCCCTTTCCTCTTGTCGCTTTCACATTCCAAATACCGTGTGGCATTTTACTGGGTCTTGTTTTACATGGGCTGGTAATTGTTGTTTAAAAGTCATTCTCCAAAAGTAATGAATACGTTTTATGGCCAGTAACTCAGATATACTTTTTTTAAAAAAAGGAAAAAAGTACACTTATTTTAATAACACCTTTACTAATAGATAATTCACATGTCACAAAGTTCACCACTATAAAGTGTACAATATAGTGGATTTTATTATATTCAGAGTTCTGTAAATACCACCACTACCTAATTCCAGAACATTTTTCGCATCCCAAAAGAATCACTCTCTATTCCACCTTCCCTCAGCATCTGGCAACTACTGTTCTCCTTTTGTTTCCATAGATATGTCTATTCTGGACATTTTATATACATGGGCTCATATAATATGTGGTCTTTTGTGACTAGCTTCTTTCATTTACAGTGATGTAGTCAAGATTCACCTATGGTGTAGCAGGCATCAGTACTTTATTCATTTTTATGGCCAAATAATTTGCCATTGTCTACATATACAATGCTTTGTTTATTCATTTTCTACTTGATGAATGTTTGGGTTTTTTCCACTTATTGGATATTGTAAGTAAGGCCACTATGCACATCTGTGTACAAGCTTTTATATAGATGTATTTTTCTAGTTCCCTTAGGTGTATACTTAAGGAGTGGAATAGTTGAGTAATATGGTAGCTCTCCGTGTGACTTTTTGAAGGACAAACTTTTCCAAGGCAGCTGCACAATTGTACACTCTCATTATCAATGTATGATGATGGTTCCATTTTTCTACTCTCTCCCCTGTACTTGTTCATTCTAGCTCTATGTGATAGGGTTGAAGGGGAAACTCAGCATGGTTTTGATTTACATTTCCCTCCTGACTTTTGGTGATGATGTCTTTTCATGTGCATATTAACATTTGCATATCGTCTTTAGCAAAGTGTCTGTTCAAACTTAGGCCACTTTTCCCTTGGGTTATTTGTCTTTTTGTGGTTGAATTTTATTTTATTTTATTTTATTTTATTTTATTTTATTTTATTTTATTTTATTTTATTTTATTTTATTATTTTTTTGTGGTTGAATTTTAAGAAGTCTCTATATATCCTGAATAAAAGCCACTTGTGAGATATATGATTTGCAAATTCTTCCTCCTATTTTTTGGCTTTTCTTTTCACTTTTTTGATGGTGTCATGTGAAGCCTCAAAGTCTGTATTTTAATGAGATCCAATTTATCTATTTTTTTCTTTTTGATTTTGGTGACCTATCTTATGAATCATTGCCTAATCCACCGTCACCAAAATTTAGACCTGTGATTTTTCTTTTCATAGTTTTCTAGTTTTAGTTTTAGTGTTTGGGTCTCTGATCCATTTTGAGTTAATTTTTGTATGTGGTGTGAGGTTTTGGTCCAACTTATTCTTTTTGCATATGAATGGATATCCAGTTGTCCCATCATCCATTTTATAATGGATGAACTTCACCAATCCAGAATAAACAGCCTAAAAGAACAGTTGCAAACATGTTGTAGAATTGCATTTTTTTAAAGATTCTATTTATTTATTCATGAGAGACACAGAAAGAGAGAGAGAGGCAGAGACACAGGCAGAGGGAGAAGCAGGCTCTTTGCAGGGAGCCCGATGTGGGACTCGATCCCAGGACTCCAGGATCATGCCCTGGACTGAACGCAGGCGCTAAACTGCTAAGCCACCCAGGGATCCCTGTAGAATTGCATATTCTAAGGAAAATGTGATGCAATGATCTGAAATAAAATGTCAGCCCATTCAGTTGGTTGGCATTACATGAGACATGTAATGACTCACTATTATAAATTTGTCTGGGTTTCCTGAGTGTTATCCAAAGGAGAGTTATATGTAGCTTGTATGGTTCATCAAAGATATGCATTGACTGTAGAATGGAAGTAGTTCTTCAGGTTTTTCTACAGCCTGGATAGTAGGCTTCAGGAATATTTCCCCTCCTCTTTAATTTCTCTGGTACCCTACATAGAGAGGCAGTTCCATGGAGAACAGGATTTGCATCTCTGGGCATGGGTAGCTTCTCTACTTAACTAGTAAATGAGCATCCGTGCTAATAATCAGTTTCTTCCAAATTTGACAAACATGAGTTTACCTACAGCCTAATCATCTCTGAATCAACAAATGACATCCCACTTCTATTTCGCAAAGCTGAGAAACTGATTAAGGATAGTAGAAATGCTGTAGCTGAGGGCTCAACTTAATGGCCAGCCGGTTCTTCCTTCTCTGACAGCTTTCCTTAAATGTAGCACCTAAAGCATTAAAAGCATGCTTAGAATGTGTCCTATCAAGGAAAGGCCTCAGGGTGTATGTGGGAAAGGAGAATGCTGGATGACCTGGGAGCCTATCAAGCCACAACGTAAAAGTACTTAGCAACTACCCTACATGTGACCAAAAAAAAAAAAAAAAAAAAAAAAGGCGAGGTAGAATAAAGCAGAAGACAATGCAATTGTATTTGGAGAGATTCTAGGCCCTGCCACTGACTGACTTTACAATGTTGGGCCATTTACATGTTTATGTCACGCTTGGTAATCTCATCTGCTCATCCATAAATTGGGCATGTGTATCATTACTTGAATTGCTTGACATGGAACGTTTAAGGCACAACCAGAACCATTCCGAATACTTGGCAGATTCCACAAATGTTAGCATCCTAGCTCTCTCTGCATCTAACCTAGGCACTGCCCTTGATATTGGTGAAGAGGTCAAGTTTGCTGACAAGTTTAAATTTGGAGTTCACTTTAGGGTAACACCCCCCCATTTTTTTTTGTCACCAGTCATGATCACAAAGGAAATGCCTGCTGAATTCTCTCAACCATCTGTACCCTCAACTTCCCAGACACACTGGGTTAAGACAAATAGGAATTTTCTCTGGAGATCAAGACCTAGATGTTTAATCTGTTGTTAGGACACAAGGCAGGTCCTTACATCTCTAGCCATCTCAGTGGTGATTAGTGGTGAGTGATCAGAGATCATTCTTTGTGCCAAAAACAATTTCTTTCCCTCACACCTTGAATATCATTATGAATTCCTCATGGGACTCTATTATTATCTGCTTTGTGTCACTTTTGTGAATTTCCTCCTCTGCCTTCCCCATCCCTCAGAAAGGGTGCAATTACAAATTCACAAAACAATTGAACTTGGAGTTTGAAACAGCATTTCACCCTTGGCAACCAAAATCCTTAATTATTATGCACCTTGTAAGTGAAAAAATAAAAGCTAAAAAAGATAAAATTTATCTTGACAAGTAAGAATCAGTACTTGGCATGAAGGGCTCTCACAAAGCTGAATTTTGGGAGAAAAAAACTGTAATTTGAGATTCTGATTGTACAGATTTTATACCATATTAGAGTCGTTTGTGCAGTATAGTTTCATTTATTTTTTTAGTTGAGCTGCTAAAGTCCATAGGCTATCAAAACCTGGTCTTTTCTTTTGTTTTATTTTTTTATATAAATAACATGAGATCCTTCATTCATGTGGTTATTTTAAGTACCATTACTGGGAGATATGATGGGAACAAACTTTCCTTGTTGACCTGATAGAGAAATTGAGGATACAGAGCATATACCTGCATAGAGTCATAGTTTTGTTTTTTACTGAGATAGAATTGACATAAAATTCCCTTAGGTTCAGGTACGATTCAATATTTGTGTACATTGGGAAATGATCACCATAGTAAGTCTGGTTACCATCTCATCAAAGTGACACTTTTTTTTGAGCTAAGAAATGCTAGGATTTACTCTCCTGGTAATTTTCAAATATACATTCTAATATTATTGACTATAGTCATCACACTGTCATTACATCTTGGTGACTTATTTTATAACTGGGAGTTTGTACCTCTTGACCTCCTTTAACAACCCCCCTCCTGCCTCCCTGCTGACAAACACTGTTGTGTTCTCTGTATCTGAATTTTGTTTTGTTCATTTCCTTTAGGTTTTAGATTGCAAATACAAATGAGATCACAAAGTATTTGTCTTTCTCTGACTTATTTCAGAGGTGAAATAAGGTGAAATAATACCTTCAAGGTCCATTTATGTTGTCATAAGTGGCAAAATGTCATTCTTCTTATGGCTGAGTAATATTCTAGTGCGTGTGTGTGTGTGTGTACACCACTTTTTCTTCATCCATCTATTTATGGACATTTAGTTGTTTCTGTATCTTAACTATTATAAATAATGCTGCAATGAACATAGGAGTACATATATATTTTTGAATTAGTGTTTTCATTTTCTTCAAATACCTATATGTGAAACTGCCAGATCTGTGCTGTTCCTATTTTTAATTTTTTGAGGAACCTTCATACTTTTCTCCACAGTGGCTGCACCAATTTACATTCCCACCAACAATACATGAATTTCCCTTTTCTCCACATCCTTACCACTTATTATTTCTTGTCTTTTTGATAATAGCTTTTCTAAAAGGTGTGAGGTAATAGCTTACTGTGGTTTTGATTTGCATTTCCCTTATGATAAAGGATGTTGAGCATCTTTTCATTTGCCTGCTGGCCATCTGTATGTCTTCTTTAGAAAATTGCCTGTTCAGATCCTCTGCCCATTTTTAAATTGGATTGTTTGTTTTTTACCTATTGAGTTGTATGAGTTCTTTATATATTTTGGATATTAATACCTAATCAGATATATGATTTGTATTTTCTCCTATTCCGTAGGTTGCCTTTTCATTTTGATGACTTTATTTGCTATGCAGAAGATTTTCAATATGATGTAATCCCAATTATTTATTTTTGCTTTTGGAGTCAGACCAAAAAAAAAAAATAACAAGACTGATGTTAAGGAGCTTACCACCAATGTTTTCTTCCAGGAATTTTGTGGTTTCAGGTCTTATGTCTAAGTCTTTAATCCATTGTGAGTTAATTTTTATGTATGGTATAAGACAATCTAGCTTCATTATTTTGTACATGTTCCAGTTTACACCATTGTCCTGTTTAAAATCCACTTACTGAAGAAACTACCCTTTCCCCACTGCATATTCATGCTCCTTTTTTGCAAATTGTTCATATATATACATGGATTCATTACTGGGTTCTCTATTCTGTTCATTGATCTATGGGTCTGTTTTTATATCAGTATCATCTGTTTTGATTGCTATAGCTTTGTAGTATAGTTTAAAATCAGGAGGCATGTATCCAGCTTTGCTCTTCTTTCTCAAGATTACTTTGGCTATTTGAGATCTTCTGTGGTTTTACACAAATTGTAGATCATTTTAATTGTGTGAAAAATGATATTTGGATTTTGGTGGGAGGTGCTTTGAATCTATAGATTGTTTTTGGTAATATGGACATCCTAACAGTCTTCTTTCAATTCATGAGCACGGAATATCTTTCCATTTATTTGTGTCTTCATCATTTTTTTTCATCACTCTGTTATAGTTTTCAGTGTATAGATATTTTATATAGATCTTTTATCTCCTTGGTTAAATTTATCCTCAATGGTTTATTCTTTTAATTCATTTGCAAATGGAATTTTTTTCTTCATTTCTCTTTTGGATGGTTTGTTGTTAGTGTATAAAAGCACAACAGATTTTTGTACCCTGCATCTCTAATAAATTAATTTATTAGTTCTAACAGCTTTATTATGGAGTTTTTAGGATTTTATATATATAAAAAATCCTAAAAACTCCATTATATATATATATATATATATATATATATATATATATATATATAAAATCCTAAAAACTCCATAATATATATATATATTTATATATATATATAAAATCCTAAAAACTCCATAATATATATATATATAGAGAGAGAGAGAGAGACAGAGACAGAGAGAGACAGAGAGAGAGAGAAAATCATGTTGTTCACAAATAGAGTTTTACATTTCCCTTTTCAATTTAGATGCCTTTTGTTTCTTTTTTTCTTGCCTAATTGCTCTACCTAGGACTTCTAATGTGTTGAGTAAAAAATATTAGGAGTGGTTCTTGTGTTCCTGATCTTAGAGGAAGAGCTTTCAGCTTTTTACCATTGAGTATGTTAACTATGGGCTTGTCATATATGACTTTTATTATGTTGAGGTATTTCCTCTATACCTATCATGCTGATTGTTTTTATCATAAATGCAGGTTGAATTTTATCAAATACTTTTTCTACATATATTAAAATCATATGATTTTTCTTCTTTTTGTTAGTGATGTGTCATGTTAATTGTTTTGTGGATATTGAACCATCCTTGCATCCCTGGAATAAATCCCATTTGATTATAGTGTATGATCCTTTTAATAATATTGTTTAACTTGGTTTGTTAATATTCTGTTGAGATTTTTACATGTATGTTCATCAGAGATATTGGGCTATAATTTTCTTTATTGATGTCCTTATCTGGACTTGGCTTTATTGAATGAGTTTGGGGAAATTTCCCCCTCTTCAATTTTTTAGTAGCATTTGAGAAGAATTAAATTTTCTTTTAATGTTTGTTAAAACTCATCCTCAAAGCTACCCAGTCCTGGACATTATCTGTTGGGAAGTATTGATTACTGATTTAATCACCTTACTAGTTATCTATTTAGATTTTCTAGTTATGTTTCAGTCTTAGAAGATTGTGTTTCCAGGCATTATCCATTTCTCCCAGTATTATCCAATCTGATGATGTAAAATTGTTTATAGTAGTTTCATAATCCTTTTTATTTCTGTAGTATTAGTTGTAAATTCTTTGATTTCTTATTTATCTCTTTAAACTCTGGTGCATCTAGCTAAAATCCTTGTCAATTTAATCTTTTAAAAGAACAAGCTCTTAGTCTCATGGATCTTGTCTGTTTTTTTAGTCTCTGTTTTTGCTCTGATCTTTGTTGTTTTTTTTCTTCTATGAAGTTTGGACTTCACTTATTCTCATTTTTTCTCTTCTTTTAGGTATAACATTGTATTGTTCACTTGAGTTTTTTTCTTATTTCTTGAGGTAGGCCTGTATTGCTATGAACTTCCCTCTTAGAGCCTTTTTCTCTGCATTCTACAGATTTTGGTAAATTGTATTTATATTTTCATCTATCACAAGGGAATTTTTTAATGATTTCTTCTTTGACCACTGGTTATTTAGTAGTGTATTATTTAATCCCCTATTTGTGATTTTTTCCAGTTTCTTTTTTTTTATAATTGATTTCTAGTTTAATACAGTTGTGGTCAGAAAATATACTTGATATGATTTCAATTTTTAAAACATCTTTTGAGGGCAGCCTGGGTGGCTCAGTGGTTTAGCACCACCTTCGGCCCAGGGTGTGATCCTGGAGACCCCAAATCGAGTCCCACATCAGGCTCCCTGCATGGGGCCTGCTTCTCCCTCTGCCTCTGTCTCTGCCTCCCTCCCTCTCTCTCTGTGTTTCCCATGAATGAATAAATAAAATATTTATTAAAAAAATAAAAAGAAAAAAATCTTTTGAAATTTGTTTTATGGCTTAACATATGATCTATTTTGGAGAATGTTCCATGTACACCTAGGAAGAATGTGTATTCTGCTGCCCTTAGATGGAATGGTTTGTATAAATCTATTAATTCATCTAGTCCAATGTGTCATTTAAGACCCATGTTTCCTTATTGATTTTCTATTTGAGACATCTATCCACTGATATAAGTTAGGACTTAAAGTCACCCACAATGATTGTATTGCTGTACTCTTTCTTTAGGTGTGTAATATATGCTTTATATGTTTACATGCTCCTATATTGGGTGCATAAATATTTATCAATGTTATATCATCTTGTTGGGGTATATATCATTATGCAATGCCCTTCTTTTTTTTCTATCTTTAAAAAATTTTTGTTATTTTTAAAATTCCTGTGTAGTTAACATAGTATTACATTAGATTCAGGTGTATAATATAGTGATTCAACCATTGAATCCATTACTCAGTGTTCATTGTGATTAGTGTATTCTTAATCCTCTTCACCTATTTCACTAGTCCCCCTACCAAACTCCCCTCTGGTAACCATCAGTTCTCTATAGTCAAGAGTCTGTTTTTTGGTTTGTCTGCTGTCTTGCTTTTTCTTTCTTTAGATCCATCCATGTTGTTGCAAATGGTAAGATTTCATTCTTTTTATGGCTCAGTAATATTCCATTGTGTATATATATACCACACCTTATTTATACAATTCATCTATCATTGGGCATTTGGGCTGCTTCCAAAATTTGGCTATTGTAAATATAAACATAGCAGTACATAAATATTTTTAAATCATATTCTTTTAGTAAATATCCAGTAGTGAAATTACTGGATCATACGGTAATTCTACTTATTTCTTCATACTGTTTTCCATGTAGCTGCACCAGTTTTAATTCCCACCAACAGTGTAGAGAGTTCCTTTTTCTTGACTTTTTAATAATAGCCATTCTAATAGGTGTGATGTAATATGTTATGGTGGTTTTTTTTTTAAGATTTTATTTATTCATTGATGAGAGACAGAGACAGAGAGAGAGAGAGAGAGAGAGAGAGAGAGAGAGAGAGGCAGAGACATAGGCAGAGGGAGAAGCAGGCTCCATGCAGGGAGCCCGACGTGGGACTCGATCCTGGGACTCCAGGATCACACCCTGAGCCAAAGGCAGACACTTAACCACTGAGCCACCCAGGTGTGGTCCCATTACTGTGGTTTTGATTTGCATTTCCCTAATGATGAGTGATGCCGATCATCTTTCATGTGTCTTTTGGCCATCTGAATGTCTTCTTTAGAGAAATGTCTATTCATGTCTTCTGCCCATGTTTGAATTGCATTATTATTATTATTATTATTATTGGTGTTGAGTTGTATAAGTTCTTTTTTTATTTTTTTTATAAGTTCTTTATACATTTTGGATACTAACCCTTTATTGGATATATCATTTGCAAATATCTTCTCCCATTCAGTAGGTTGCCTTTACGTTTTATTGAGCTTTACTGATTGTTTCCTCTGTTGTACAGAAGCTTTATATTTTGATGTAACCCCAATAGTTTATTTTTGTTTTTATTTCCCTTACCTCAGGAGACCTATCTAGAAAAAGGTTTCCATGGCCAGTGTCAGAGAAATTACTGCCTGTGCTCTCTTCTAGGATTTTTATGGTTTCAGGTTTCACATTTAGGTCCTCAATCTATTTTGAGTTTATTTTTGTATGTGGTATAAGAAAGTTTCATTTTTATACATTTGTTATCCAGTTTTCCTAGCACCATTTCTTGAAGAGACAATTTTTTGCATAGTCTTTATGCTATGTTCTTTTCTGTCTTTCATTATAATTTTTGTTTAAAGTCTATTTTGTCAGGGATGCAATAAAATCTTTTTTTTTTTAAGTCCATTTTGTCTGATATAAGTATAGGTACTCCAGCTTTCTTTTGTTTTCCTTTTGCATGGAATCTTTTTCCATCCTTTCACATTCAGTCAGTGTGTGTACTTAGATGTGACATGATCTTCTTATCAACAGCATATAGATTGGCCTTGAGTTTTTGTTTGTTTGTTTTAATGCATTCAGCCATGCTCTCTTTTTTGATGAGAGAATTTAGTCCATTTACCTTTAAAGTAATTATCATGCAGACTAGACTTATTGCCATTTGTTCACTGTTTTTGGCTATTTTATAGTTCTACTTGCTTCGTTTCTTCTTCTCTTGTTCTCTTTTCTTGTGGTTTGATGACTTACAGTGTTATGCTTAGATTTCTTTCTCATTATCTTTTGTGTATATACTGTATGTAGGTTTTTGCTTTGTGGTTACCATGAGGCTCACATATAACAGCCCATATATAACAGTATCTTAAGTTGATAGCAAGTTAAGATTTTACACATTCTAAACCCCCACATTTTTACCCCTACCCTATGCTTCATGTTTTTGGAGTTGTTTTGTTTTGTTTTGTTTGCATTTTTTAAAGATTTTATTTATTTATTCATGAGAGACACACAGAGAGAGGCAGAGACATAGGCGGAGGGATAAGCAGGCTCCCTGCAAGGAGCCCGATGCAAGATTTGATCCTGGGACTCAAGGATCATGCCCTGAGCTGAAGACAAATGCTAAACCACTGAGCAACCCAGGAGTCCCTGTTTCATGTTTTTGATGTCACATCTGACATCTTTTTATTTTATGCATCCCCTGATTATCACAGTTATAGTTATTTTTGTTACTTTTGTTTTAACCTTCATACTAGCCTCATTTAATTAATTCACTATTTTTACTATGTATTTACCTTTACCAGAGTGATTTATACTTTCTTATGTTTTCTTGTTACTACTTAATGATCTTTCTTTTCAGCTTAAAAAATCTCTTTTAAAATTTTCTTTTAAGGCTGGTTTAGTGGTGGTAAACATTTTTGCTTTTTGTTGACTGAAAAGCTTCTCTTTCCTTAAATTCTGAATGATAACCTTACCAGATATGGTTAGTTGGAAGATTTTTCCTTCAGCATTTTGAATATATTGTGTCATTCCCTTCTGGCTGGCAGTTTTTGCTGAAGATCTGCTGATAGTCTTGTGGAGTTCTTCTGTTCATAATAAGTTGTTGTTTTTCTTTTTTTTTTTTTTTTTCCTCTCTCTTGCTGCTTTTAAGATTCTCTCTTTAACTCTTGACATTTTAATTATAATGTGCTTTGGTGTGGGTCTTTTTGGTCTCATCTTATTTGGAATTCTGGGCTTCTTGCATCTAGATACCTGTTTCCTTCCCCAAATTAGGAAGTTTTCAACCATTACATCTTCAAACAAGTTTTCTGCTCCTTTCTTTCTCTCTTATCCTTCTGGAACTCATAACACAAAAATTACTCTGCTTGATGTTGTCCCATAGTCCCTTATGCTATCTTCACTTTTTAAAATACTCTTTTCTTTAGCTTCTCTGTTTGTGGGAGTTCCACTGCCTTGTTTTATAGATCATTTATTCTTTTTTTTTTTCATCTAGTCTGCTCTTGAACTTGTCTAGTATATTTTTCAGTTGAGTTATTATGTTGTTCAGCTCTGTGACTTCTTTTTGGTACTTTCTTATATTTTATTTCTTTTTGTTGAAGTTTCTGCTATGTTCATTCTTCTCCCAATTTGGGTAAACATCTTAATGACCTTACTTGAAAGTCTTTATCAGGTAAACTTCTTACTCCATTTTATTAAGGTCTTTTTTTTTCCCCCTGATGTTTTATCTTGTTCTTTCATTAGGAACATATTACACTGTTTCCCCATTTTGCTTGACTCTCTGCTTTCATAGACTAGTCGAACAGTTACTTCTTCTAGGCTTGAAGGAGTAGCCTTGTGTAGGACATAAACCATCTCATTCACGTTCGCCTTAGCTCTTGATTTATTCTTGATAGGTTCCATTTGTTGAGGGTGTGCCAAGACCTGTAAGTGTTCCAAGGGGAGGAATATTAATCAGTTTTAGTTTCATTCTGATTGTAAGCCAGATCCTCAGGCAGCAGCTTTTAAAGTATGCAAATATAAATATGCAGTCCTTTGTGACTGGAACTGTTATACCCTAATGCCCTTTAAACCAGGTGATGTAGTATGCCCTTGGTGACTGTTGCAAATATAGGGGCTCCAGACAAGTGTATGAGCTCCTTCCTACAAGTTACTGGTGATCTGAAGAAAGGGATAGGAAGAGCACATAGATGGCATTCTTCGGCCCATGTTCCCTGACAACTTTGTAACCTCTAAATGTGTGGCAAATCTGAACTCTCTTCCTCAGAATGAACGTCCAGGAGAAATAAATAATGCTTTTTTTTGTATAGGAAGACTTGGGATATGTTTTAGACTGCTGTCTAAACTCTGGAGCAGTAGCCTACCAAAAACTGTCTCTGATTGTTACAGTCCTTTGGGACCCAGAAATGTAAGCCCTTCCTGCCACCAGAGCCAGATGATAAAAGGGCACCCCTTTGTGGACTTCACATGCAGACTAGCTTAGCAAAACTGTGGGAGAATGCAGGGCTTGGGCACATCCACTGGCATTAGTAAGGCATGGGGAGAGTACAAGGCTAAGGTGCATTTGCCAGTGCTATGAAGGTAGAGGAAGAGTGCAGAAATGGCTCCTGCCAGTGTCTCAAGTCCCTAGGGAAACATACGCCTGTCCCTCTTACAGATGTGTAAGATTAGCAAATGAACCTCCTTCATATATAGTCTAGGTACCATTCCAAATGTTTTTTTGTTTTTTGTTTTTTTGTTTTTTTTTTTGCTGGTCCTGGGGGCAAGCGAGTCTGCATGTGAGCTCTTTAAGAGAAGTACCTCTGTTCCCTACAGCCCTTTTGGTCTCCTGGATATAAATCCTATTGGTTTTCCAAGCCAGACCTTTTGGGGACTCATCTCTCTGTTGCAAGTTCCAAGGGTTGGAATGGCTTATTTGGGACAGGAACCCCTCACTCCTCAGAAGCTCCTAATTTGTGAGAACCCTCTCAATAGTGATTTACCACCCTGGGTGAGGGGAGGAGTTGGGGGGGATCATGCCCTACTTTTCATACTCATCTCAATGTGACCCTTTTATCATTTGTTTGAAGGATTTGTTCAGCTAATTTCCAGGATTTTTTCCATAAAAAAAGAGGGAATTGTTCCATATATAGCTGTGCATTCAATGTGTCCTTGAGAGGAGGTGTGTTCAGGAGCTTCCCATGTTACCATCTTGGACAGCCCCCCAGAATCAAGTCTTATATAACTTTTTTTTGGGGGGGTGAGGGGAACTTTAAAAATGAATTATTTTTATACTTGCCATCTGGGCAAATAATGGCCATTGTGGATGTGTGTTTGTGTGTGCTTATAAATTCATTTATAACATTTATTTCTTACCCATTTACTGACTTTTCAGTGAGATGTTTCTAAAGGTAATTTTTTTCCTTGTAAACTGTTATTTATTCATGACCATTTCTTGACCTATCATGTAAATGCCTGTGTTTATAGATATCTCTATGAGGAACGGTCTTCTAAGCTCCAAGATTTTAATTGCTTCAACCAGAATGTGGAAATTTGTGTACATTTAAACATTAACCCATGTTGTTGTTGTTGTTGATAGTTATTCAAAAACATCTGTCGATCCCCTATTGTGTACTTGCTATTCCTCTGTGATAGAAGAAAAAGAAGTAGTATTCTACAGAAAAGATGTAGCTTCTTCCTCTCTACTTGTGAGGTTATGAACCAAACATACATACATGGAAAATCTGCAGAATATGCTGTTATCTTTACTTTTCTTTTTTCTTGTGGTTCCCTCATTGTAGAAAATCCATTTCCTTTGTTCATACCATCTTTGTTGACATAATCTCCTAGGATGCAAGAGCAACAAGGGAAGCTTATTTAATCATTAAGTAAGGAAGATTGAAGGATGAGAAAGAAATTGATTAGGAAGGTAGATTTCTCTAAGGATGTCCATGAATTTATACAGAAAAAGAAACACAAGATACTGTACTAAGAACTGTTTCATAATCAGACGTATAACCAAGACTTGAGATTTTTTTTTAAGACTTGAGAATTAAAAAAAATATATTTGGACAAACTTAGTAGAAATATATGAACAGCAGGGTGCTGGGTGGCTGTCGGTTAAACATCCAATTGATAATTTTGGCTCAGGTTATGATCTCATGGGACATGGGGTTGAGCCCCATGTCGGGCTCCATGTTTGGTGCCTCTCTCTCTCTCTCTCTCTCTCTCTCTTTCTCTCTCTCTCAAATAAATAAAATCTTAAAAAAAGAAGTTTATGAATAGCAGCCCAATGTATAGTCTTCCCAAACAGACTAGGAAGGTGTCAGAAATGAAATTCTGATTGTGTAATGTGTGGAGCAGACAAGGACAAAGAAACGCAAGGAACTAAGCTGGCTGCTGCTCATGGACTTCTCTGATTAACCTAGATATGAAAATAAAAGATGTTAAAATATGGGAAAACATAAGAAGACCAAAGGATGAAGACAGAGTGATGCAAAGAGTTTATTTTTTAGATGTCTTGTGTGGCAGTTTATGGAGTTCTGTCTCAGCCTTGAATCAATATACATCATTATCAAGACTGTGAAAGAGGACATTGGTATCATGTTTATCATACTTGCCTAAGACATCATAAAATGAGTACTATTCCAAAGCTCTTGACAACATAGAAAAATGGACCAAATCTTACCAAGGGAAACATTAACTGATATCTGTAAAGTTGCACACTCACATTTAAAAAAACATCTGCCTGTGAATAGAATAGGGAATGAGCTTACCAGCAACACTCACAGTGGTTGACAGGAAGTTCAGCATGACTCAGTAATGTGGTATGCCTGCTTGGTAACTTCATTTGATGCTCGAATGCAGATCAAAGATTATGTGGGTGAACCACGCTGAAATAGTATGTTGCATCTGGGTGCCATATTTTAAGGGAAATGTGGACCAAATAGAATATGCCCAGGACAGAGGACTATGATAAGGATGAAAAGAAGATTAAAAACATACAGAAAAACACATATGAAGGGAGACTTTAGCCTGGAAAAGAGTAGATGCTCATGGAGCTCTAATAACTGTCTTTGGACTCTAAAAGGGCTGATCTATGGAATAGTGATTATGCTCCGTCTCTGTGTCTAGGAGAATAGAACCAGGGCATAGGGGAGGAACTAAGGCAGGTATTGGCTAAGTATTGAGAGAAGACCTTTGGAACATCTAAAGTTGTCAGATGTGAGGTTTGTTTCCTCAGGAGGTCTGTATCATTAGAGATGTTTACACCAAAGGCCCAATCTCCATGTCCCTTCAAGTCTATCAGGATGCTTGCTGCCTCCACTCCCTCTCACACTTGGCTCACCCTCTGTTTCACAGTAGTCCTCTCAGACCTTCCCTTTCTATCCAATTTACATCAATCCATCCATCTCATTTCCCTTCTACCTTTCCCAGGCTCCTTATTCTTTCCTAAACTTCCTAGGCTTCCTCCATCCCCAAGTCCCTTATAATACTTATAGTCTCCCCAAGTATGTGCCTACTGATACTGTCACTACCACCCTAGTGTTTCAATCTGGAAAACTCAACCTTTTCCATCGAAGCACACAAATCAATGTCTTCTAAGAAGCCAGTCTAGTTCCTCCCTCATTTGTATTCCACTGCATTTCCTTCCTACCTGAGCTATGGCATTTACCTACTTCCATTGTAAAGATCCACCTATGTACTAGTCTTTCTTATTAAACTATGAGGTCACTAACTTATTTTTCACTGCATTGTGCTCAGGACACATGCTGTTGAATGAATAAAGGTTGAGGAACTCTTGGCAGAGGCATAATAAAAAGTATGGACAAGACAGAATGTTGAACTTAGGAGCCTCTGTGGTTCCCTGAAGGTCAGTGACTACACGTTTTTACGTAGTGCTGTCACAGAAGATGATTCCAAAAGGACAGTTCTGAAACATTTAAAGAAATGGTAACCTTATTACATTAAATGGCTAGTCACCCTGAGGTGTTTGCAGTGGAGTCAGGCACATCGGTATATGGTCACATCTGCTATGGTGAAGTAGGAAGAACACATGACATTCTAGGAGATGTTAATAAGAGTGGAACCCACTGGAAGGTTTGTTTGGTGAGATAATTTTGATATCCTCATCCAGCAAGAGTTAATACTGATACTGGCTGATACTTTGAAGTTCTGACTTTTTGTGGTTTTCAGCCATCGTAGTCCCAACCCTGAGGAAGACATTTGGAAATGTATAGCATTTTTGGTTGTCATAGTATCTGGAATTACTCTGGCATTAGTGGGCAGGGGTCAGAGATATGAACTTACCACAGTGTGAGACACTGTCCAGCAATTGAAGAAGTGTCTCACCTAAAGTGACAATAGCTCTCTTCTCAAGAAACACTAATAAACAGAGCAGGGTATTAATTTGTGATTTTGCTTCCTCTCTTCCTCTATTGTTTTCCAAACCCCTACAGTAAGCAGATGTGGTAAAGATCAGCAAATCCATAGGAAAATAGACATCTTGCTTCCACCAATGGTGGTGTTCCCTTTCCACAATAGGGAGTTTTTGCTGGAAAGTGGTTGCCCAGCCAAAGGCTACATCTCCCAGCACTCCCAGTATTTAAGGTGCAGCCATGTGACCAAGTTCTGTCTGTCAGTGATATATAAGCAAAAATATCATATATCACTTGACCTGGTGAATAAAATCTCCTGTATAATCCTTATCTCTCTTATCTTTCTGCTAGCTGGATCCAGAGCAACCTAGAAAGCTACATGTGTCAGATGATAGCGCTGTCTTTATGCTAGGTCCTAAATGACTGCCTAGAGCAGAGTATTGCTGTGCCCATCCACTGGTTGGACATTCCATGACCAAAAAATAAACTTCTGTTGTGTTAAGCCACGGAAATTTCAAGTTTCTCTGTTACAATAGGTATTATTGTTTTAATCAGTACATTTCCAAATAAGTGTTTCAATTAGAATAGCTCTACATATAAATAATATAGAAGATGTTAAAGCATTTCTGTTTTTGTTTTTGTTTTTTTTTTCATTTTAAACAAAGCTTACTTTATTTTATACATGAACCAAAACCATTTCCTCTCTCATTAGAGTCAGAGCTCTTGGTCTCTGTCATTGCTTTCCAAGCAAGTCAAAGATAGGCAGATTAAAGACTGCCTTTTCTAGGCAAGTCTAGGGAAGCTTTTCTTTCTCAAGCCCTGTCTCTCACACATTCATGTGGGGTCCAGTCAGGATGGAGCCAGCTTCTCAGCCTGCCTTTTTCTCTCCTCAGTTTGTTTTTGGAACTTTTTTTCCCTTTCTCCTTCCCCCGTGGTGTGAGTTCATGTGTGGCTGGTTTTCTTGGGCACAAGGCCCAGCTGAGTTTCAGTTCTGTTTGTTGTTTGTACTAACTGTGTTCAGAGATCAGGCTCTGATACCCGGTGGTCAGAGTTCCCTGGAATAGAGGACCCTGATTGCATTCCTGCAAACCTAGTTGGAAGACAGCAAATGCAAGAACACTAGGGCTGTGCAGGACTTTGTTCACAGAGAAAAAAGCTGCAGTATTTTTTGTAGCATTCCATTTATATAGGAACCAAATGACTAAAAGTTCATTTATTTGGAATTTGTTCACACTCCTTTATCGTGAGGGGGGAAAAAGTAACAAACCCCCGAAAGGCAGAATGGAATCTCCCACAATCCCACAGGAGACAGAGACTCTCCACGTTGCTAGTCAGAAGCCTGAGAGTCTATACCCAAGGGATAAGAACAAAGCAGAATTGAACTAAAGTTTAAAAACTGATCAGTTCTTGATTGGATGAGATTAGCCCCTCACTTTATCTCCCAATTAAGAGACAAGAGAGAACTCATGTCTTAAAACAGAGGGAAGGGGGAACCTATGTCTTATGAGGGACATAATCCGGGGCCTCCTCCCTCTGACTAGGCTAGTACTGATTAGTTACAATATACAGGTCAGTTCATTCAGCCTGATCTCAGCCCACCGCTGAAGCTGGCTGACCTTGGGCAAAGTTGACTAACTTTGCTGATCCTTGGCTCCTTTCTCTTCAATTAGGATGATGGTGGGACCTAATCACTGGCTTATATATGGTGAAAAATAAATGAGATAGAACGTGAGATAGCAGTGCTTAGTGGTTAAGAGTCACATCTAAAGAGGCTTGGCCCTGTCACTTACTGAGTAGTTTTGGACAAGTCACTTAATCTCTTGTGTTTCTATTTCATTATCTATAAAATAGGGTTAGCAATAGTACCTTCCCCATAGGATTGTTAAAGGAATTAAGTAAGTTCAAACTTATAGAGCACTTAGAGTAATTTCTGGTAGGGTATATGTGGTACATGTGTGTTGGTTAAATAAATGTCATAATGTATTGGTTGCTATTGTAGTTATTATTATATGATGATCAGAACCATCACAACCACTATTACCATCATAATCTTTCTAAATCCTGCTACATTTGATCCTATGTCTCCTTCCCTTCCCTTCTTGAAACTATTGCCTTGGCTCTGGGATGCTATCCTTGCTAGTTCTTGCAGCTATTTCCTGCTCATTTCTCTTTCATTTTTTCATGAGCATCTCTTTTTTTATTCCAGCATTTCTTACATGCTACTATCTCCCAGGACCCTGCCTTCAGCCCACTGTTCTCATTCTGGAGTGATGTCATCCTATCTTACTGTTCAAATTGTCTTCTATACACTTTAAAAAAGGAACTCATCATCTTCCCCTAAGTCAACCCCTCTTCTCCCCCATTGTATATCTTGTTTGTGGGCACCTTCATCTCCTCAGACCCCCAAGCTAGAAATGCAGAAGTTGTTCTGGATTCCATCTCTATCCTCATACTTCACATTCAAAGCATCATGATTAGGCAGCCAATTTTGCTGGCCAATATCTCCTCAAATGGTTCTTCCTTTCCTTTCTGCTTCCTACAGCCTTAATGCAGACTCTACCAGCCCTCACTTGGAACCTTGTACATGATCTCCTCTGTCTTGGCATGCCCTCTTCAAGCCTGTTCTCCATCTTGATACTCTGGTAATGTTTCTAAGACAGAGATGGCCCTATTATTTCCTAAACTAAAGCCCTATGATGCCCGCTTTTTTATTGCCTGAAGACTATATTCCCTATTATGCCATATTCTTTATGACTGGATCTCTGTAAATTTTTTTAAAAAATTATTTATTTATTTATTTATTTATTTATTTATTTATTTATTTATTTATTTTCGAGTGAGAGAGAGAGTGGGGGGAGGGGCAAAGGAGAGAATCTCCAGCAGACTCCCCATTGAGTGCACAGCCCAATGTGGGGCTTGATCATATGATCCCAAGATCATGTTTGAGCCAAAAATCAAGTGTCAGACACAACCAACTAAGCCACCCAGGTACCCCTGGGCCTCTGCAGATTTATGCAGCCTCATTTAAAAATATTCAGTCTCTTAATTTTGGGTGAATTAAACTATCACATCTGCATCTTTATCCAAACTAAAGCCTCTGCCCAGAATGTTCTCACTATACATAACTACTGTTTGTCCTTCTAAATGAGTCTTATTAGACTAAAATCAAAGCTTCTACAGGTCTTGTCCCTTTCTATAGGCTTCAAATAGGTCTATATCCTTTTTCAGGTTCTACAAGCCTCCTCTACTCTTTGGTTCATGGTTTCCTTCCTCCAGTTTCAAATCCAGTAATGTCCGGTTGAGTATTTCTCACATTACATTGGTGATTCATTTGGCTTCCACCCACCCCCCAATTTTAAGGATATTTCTGTTAATATTGGACCCACCCAGAAAATCCAGAATAATCGCCCTATTTTAAGGTCAGCTATTTAGCAATCTTAATTTTTCCTTGACATATATGTAACATATTCATATTTTCTGGGGGTTAGAACATATGTATCTCTGGACAGGCTGTTGTTAGGCTAACCACAATGTTCCTTCCCACGTTCCCATAAAATTCTATGTGTGTCTCTATCATTCCATATAATAAATATTGTCATAGAATTTTGGTTTTGTTTTCTGGGTTTTTATTTTTCAATTGCTATGTAATCGACACATCACATTGTGCAAGTTTCAGGTGTCCAACATATGTGATACATTTATTTACTGCTTCAGCATTTGTGCATTTGTCAGTCTCCTTGACCTAACTTTGATCTTAGAGTCTTACTGATTTTTGAATTCCTCTTTTAAGAACAAATAGTAGACCCTCAGTAAATGTTTTTGAGACAGTGTAGATAATTCCAATCCCTAGTGATAACTGAAAATTCCTTTAAGGATCAACACACAAGAGGACTTGGCCTGTTCACAATATTACATTTATTCGTGTCAATAATTGAGTTTCTCTGGACATTGGTCCACCAATTTGTGATATGAATAATATAAGTTGCATTATTCTTGTTGCAATAGCTAGCAAACATTGATTGTATCTCTCAGTAGTACATCTCAGACACTGTTTTTAGTGCTTTCCACGTACTCATTAAGGTTTACAACAATCTCCTGGTAAAGGTAGAATTACTGTCACCCATTTTATGCATGTGGCAACTGAGAGATTAGATGACTTTCTTGGTGTCGGCCAGCTTAGTAGACAGTAACTCTGAGTTAACCACTGTATCCTGCCAACCCAAACAATCCCTTCTATGGCTGGTCTACATAAATGGGAGGTCGGTGTAGTTAATTTGAAATTTTGTTTATTTCTCATGAAACTCAATAGCCTTTAGCCTCCTGGGTTTAAGGAAAGAACTGAGTGAATTAGCTGGCTCCATATGAGATTTTTCAACCAGCCAACTTCTAAGGCACATAGGCTAAAGCCTCAAGTGTAAAAATGAGCTGTGTATTATCTTTCAAAGCCACCTTGGTCTTTGGGAAAATCCGTGGGCCTAACCACGAGTCCACACACGATCATTTTGTCAGTTTGATGAGAGTCGGTCCCAAGAGAAGGCCAGTGTGCCAGGGAGGAAGGATGGAGGAAGAAGCGCATTAAATCTGCAGTTGCTTACAGCATCTGCCTTTGATGCCGTCTCTGGGGGACACACTGATCGCCTCCTCTCAGTCAACAAATTCTATGTCTTCTCAGCAGTTCTGAAGGGGGAGAGCCCTTTAAGGCATTTTGTACTGACAAGCTTATTTCTCTTAGAGCTCTAGAATGTAATAGAAGCCATCAAAGGCAAGGGATATTAGGAGGTTGTTTTGCACGACGGCAACAAAATTCATGTTTTCAGGCAACTTCCTCACTTCTATCAGCAGTTCAATTAGAGGCCTGGTAAACTAATAATATGTATTTTTTAGTTTGTGTACGGTTTTTTTGTTTGTTTTTTTAGAGGTTGATTCTGTTTTGTTGCAAACAACTTTAGAAAGCCAATGGCATTTTTCACTGAATTCAAAGCTCTTGCTAAACTGTAACCTGGTCAATTTATAATCTGAGAAAGTGGGGAGGACCATGTGCACAACTTGACGGGGTGGCCGCCATCCCAGTATGCCTTCAAGAACCCTGAGGTGAAGGGGAGACTGTTTTTCCTCCACTCTATAGGCATGGTGTTTGAGAGACACTATTCTGTTTTCTTCTGTGGGAGACAGGCTGAGACATGCCTTCTTGATAAAACTTGAACAGTGCCATGTGAATTCAGTCCTTCTCTCGGTTTTCTGTTGCTAGCATCTTCGAAAAGTTTGAAAGAGCTAACTGAACAACTTGCTTGCGATGAACTTACTCTTAGTTACTTTGGAGCCATAGTTACATTTTACTTGTTTTAGTGCAATCTGATGTCAGTGTCTTTTTTAAAATAGAAAACTAACATGTATATCAATTTTTATAAAGTTGAGACACCACACAAAACAAAGTTATAGTGAAAGCCATAATCCTCCTATACTCTTGCCCCAATATTGATTCAGTTGATTTGGTATTTCTTTTTAAGTTTTTATTTATTTGACAGAGAGAGAGAACACAAGTAGGCAGAGCAGCAGGCAGTGGCAGAGGGAAAAGCAGGACCTGGGATCATGACCTGAGCCAAAGGCAGACACTTAACCAACTGAGCCACTCAGGTGCCCCATTCTGATTCAGTATTAAGTACCTGCATTTTACTCAGATTTTATTTATTGAATGCATTATTAATTTTGAGTAGCTACAGTATATTAGACAATGTGGGGAAATGGTGGCAGCACAGAAATGTTTTGGATGGTTTGAAATGTTTCAAATGTTTCAAGCAGAGGAGGCCTCTTTTTAGAAACCAAATAGTGGGCCCTCTCTTCCACCTCACACTGCTGCTGCCAGTTCTCTATCTGGATGATTTCATTGTTTTTATTTTTAGCCTCTCTCTGTATGTTTAAACTGTTTCCCCAACTCTTCCACTTACTCCTTTGATGTGCCTTTAGTTTATCACCTCTTATGTTTAGTGTCCTCTTGTTTTTAAGAATAAAATTCCATGCTTGGCAGTGGTGTTTGGCAGCTGTGATCCTAAAGGACCCTTTCTTTTCTGCACTTGACTGAGGTTATTTTTATTCTATAACAAACATGACAGGCTCTTTTTGGAAAGAGATTTTGAATGTTTGCAAATTATTCTTTAAAAAAAAAAAAAGATTTTAGTTATTCACGAGAGACACAGAGAAACAGGCAGAGACATAGGAAGACAGAGGAGAAGCAGGCTCCAAGCAGGGAGCCCGGTATGGGACTCATCCTGGGACTCCAGGATCACTCCTTGAGCTGAAGGCAGATGCTCAACCACTGAACCACCCAGACACCCCTAAATTATTCTAAAATACAGTCACTTGCGTTGTTCCAATTTGGGAGTTTTCTAGGTAGGAGTTCATTCTATATGAGCTGAAGAAATTTGTGGTTACTCCAGTATTTTCTTAAATATACAGCAAAAATCAGACCATTATATATAATAATGGCATAGAATTAAGTACTGTTATTGTCCAGCATATGTGGATTGAGATATTCAGGATTAACTATAGAAATCTAATACGGAAAATTGGCAGATGTACACACGTAATGCTGAAACTAATACATTTTCTTAATTTTGATTTCTCAAGCTTTTTATAAATGCTAGAAGGGTTATATTTTTCCTAAATTATCTGTGGTTCTAATGTCAAATTTTTTGGAACATCTAGTTGCATGGCAAAATTTTTTGAACAAAAGTATATAGTAAGAAAATTATATTTGAACACACAGATGAACCCTCACACATGAATCCTCTTCTTTGAATCTTTTAACAAATCTCAACTGTAGACTTAGTTTTCCTTTCTCCAGTAGAGAAGATTTGGTGACCCTCACTGGTTTTTTGAAAGAGCAAATGAATCCAATATTGAAGGGCTCATCATTTGATGTAGAAGAAATTAATCTTAACCTCCTGTTGAGTGTGTACATGTGGAACATAGTATTTTTAATCCAGACCAAGAAGTGTCTTACTCCCTGGATAATTCTTTTTCATAATGCTTCTGATGCATGCCCCACCCCCCACTCCAGGTGAGAGAAAAATAATCCAGGTGTCATGTGCTCTACAAGAGCAGTCTATATTTTTTTATTTTATCTCCCAACACAGATCTTAGATGTGGTGTATTTCAGCTCTGGTCCCCACCAGGGTCACTGCCATTTGATAAATTCTGCTCTTGTCAATTTAACAATAGAGCTCAAGGAACAGCAGAGTTAGTGAGTTTCAGCTCCCCTTTCATGCTGTTCTGCTCACCCTTACTTCTCATTATACAAACAGTCCAGGGAGACTCTTGCTTTAGGGCTTTAGCACTAGTTGTTCCCTTTGCCTAAAATCCTCGTCACCCATTATTCGTTTTCTTATTTCATTCTGGCTTCTCTCAAACATCATCTCAACATAAACACCTTCCCTGGCAGCCCTGTCTAAAATGTCAGTCCCTCCTCACACCCTTAGACCCTCTCTCTCCTCTTATCCTGCTTTATTCTTCTTCCTAGAACTCACCATTACTTGATGCAGAAATTGTTATGCAATTCCATGTTCACTGTCTGTCGTATCTTCCTTCAACACCTACTAAAGCACCCATTATGTGTTTGTATACCTAGGAGGTGGACTCATTCCTAACACATGATAGGCACTCAATTAAGGTTTGTGGCGGGGCGGGGGAAGTGCGTAGGAAACGAATAAGGTGCAAATGTGCTCTTCCAGTAGTCTATAAAAATACTGAACACCACAAGTAATTATGCCTTACCTTTATCCTTCTAGTAAACTGTTAAGCCACGACAGTATGGTGTTGTGGAATATAATTTTTCAGGCATATTCCAAAATACATCTCATCTTTGGTCTATTAAATAAGAGCAGATGATAGCCATATTGCTGGATCGCTTCAGAAGAACATAGAATAGTCATAGAAATGAGTCCATGAATCTCCTTAAGTATTCTGAAATGAAAGATCATGAGCAATAACCTATTATTTATTGTTCCTCTAACACACATGTCCCATAAGGTTTGTCAGTATATCATAGAGGAGCATTCATCATGGAGAGGTAGTCATGTATGGTGGTTAAGAGCAAGGATTTTGACATCTGAGTTCAAATTCCCCTTCTTCCACTTAGTAACTCCATGAAACTCAACCAAATTGCTTAGCTTCTTGAAGCCTTAGTCTCTTCCACTGTAAAATGGGAGTGCTAATAATTTTTGCTTTGTAGAATGGGTGTGAAGATCCAGTAAGTCTATACTTGTGCACGATTTAGCTCAGTGCTTGGAACACGGCCAGTATTTGATCATTTTAGATTAAATAGGAGTAAGAATGAGAAAGTTTAAAATAACAGTAAAAACAATAACAATATGGACTCATTTAACTGTTACTTTTAAGGACATTATGATGTTGCTGTTAGATCCTAAAACTTTTTTTTGACAAAATGAGTAATACTCTCATTGACATTAAGAATGTCATGTTTAAAAAAAAAAAAAAAAGAATGTCATGTTTAAATGGGCAAAATACTTCAAGAAAAATTTCTCCAAAGAATATATACAAATGGCAACAAGCAAATGAAAATATATTTAAATCATTAATCACTAGAGAAAAGCAAAGCAAAACCAAAGCGAGATCTACTTCATACCCATTAGGATGGCTCTTATCAAAAACAAAAAACAGAAACAGAAAATAACTGAGGTTGTGGAAAAATTGGAATCTTTGTGCCTTGTTGGTAGGAATGTAAAATGGCACTGCCTCTATAGAAAACAATGTGGCAGTTCCTCAAAAGATTAAAAATAAAATTACCATATGATCCAGCAATTTCACTTCTGAGTATAAACCCAAGGAATTGAAAGCAGGAACTTGAACAGTTATTTGTATACACATGTTCATAGCAGCATTATTCACAATAATGAAAGGTGGAAATAAGCCAGCTGTCCATGGACAGAGAAATGGATAAACAAAATATGGTGTATATATACAACAGAATATCACTCAGCCTTAAGAGAGGAAATTCTGACATACGCTACAGCACAGATGAACCTTGAGACATTATACTAAGTGACAGAAGCCAGACTCAAAAGGACAAATACTGTATGATTCTGCTTATAGTAAGATACCACAACAGTCAAATTCATAGAGTAGAATGGTAGTTGCCAGATGCTGTGATGGGGAAAGGTGGGTGGAAGGGCAGAGCAATTGTTTACTGGGTCCAGGGTTTCGGTTTGGGAAGATGAAACAATTCTGAAGCTAGCCAATGGTGATGGTTACACAGCTGTGAATGCATTTAATGCCATTGAACAACAGTTCACATAAAAAATGTTAAAATGGTCAATTATATATTATGTCTGTTTTACCACAATAAAATTGTTAAAGAATATTAATTTTACATAAAAACAAACAAACAAAAGAATATCAGTTCTGAGCCAAATGAAACCTATACACATTGGGTCAAATCTACCATGGACCCCAGAATGAAGGGCTATATGCAGGACTTGGAAAAGAAATGGCCACGTTATCTCATCCTGATAACTCAAACCCAGATAATACTTTCAGTTTACAAAACCCATAAAGATGTATCACCTTATAATGTTTTCACAGCCCCCCGTGGGCTAATATTGTTGTTATGCAGATAAGGAAAATGGATCTCAGAAAAATTAAGTGATGCATTACTCAAGGTTACATTACTGGTAAATTGGTGTCAGGGCTTAAAGTTTAGCCTACAGGCACCGACTCCTGTGCACTGTCCTCTAAATTATACTACCTCTTGACTAGATCTTCTTTTACTCCATAAATGAATGGCCTCTCCCACCTTTCCATGAAATACAAAGAATGCTTATCCTCTGGCTGGCGAAGAATCAAGCATCGCTCATAACCACTGGTTTTACAATAGTGAAATGAGGTTGGCCAGACCCATTACAACCACCAAGTGTGATGGACCATGGCTTGAATTCATTATCCTTCAGATTTTTGAATAAATGAAGTAACTCTGTCAAATATTTAAGGATGAGATAAAATATCAAGATAGAGATAACAGCAGGTTTGCATTTCCGTGGGCATGAGGTGGTTTTTCATATGAAAAATAAAGTGCTGACCAAAAATAACTGACTGTTGGAATGTTTCATGGGAGAAGCATACCAACTTCCCAGGAATCTCATCTCAAGTGCAGGCCCAAAAGAGTCTGTTTCTGGAACTGAAAGAAGCAATCAAAAAAGTTTAGTCACGTTCCTTGGCTAAGGGTCTCTGCATTAGCAGAATTTGGTGCTTAAGTGTAACTGGGAGAGTAAGTTGATATTGGCATTCACATAACTTGCTTTTGGAAGAGTTTCCATGGAAAGGTTGCCATTACATGAAACAATAGCTCCATCATTCCTGCAACCTGACTCTCAAGCATCTGAGAGCAAGGCAGTTGCTATAAAATATTTGCTGTTCCTAAAACTTGTCATATACTATAATATTCAGCAAGAGCGTTCTTATTAAACTCCATGATTTTGTTTAAAAGGAAAACCAAACACACAACAGTACTTTAAAAAATTAATGTAACTTGTGCCTTTATTGTCAAAAAACTAAGGTTTTTTTTAAATTAATGTTCAATCTTGCTGAGCAAGCTACTGACATGTATAAATGAATAAGTGACAACATGGTTTGAAGTTAAAATATTTATCTTCTTCATCTACAAATTTCTATGTTACCTACCTGGTTGGGATACTTCTAAGACGACTTTTTCATTGTCCAATGCAGTGGTCACTAAACATGTGTGATATTTAAATTTAACATGTAAAATAATTTAAGAGGAAATAAGAATTTCTTCATTCTCCTTGCAACATTTCAATGCTCAGTAGCATATGTGGCCAATGGCAACTGTATAGGGCAGTGCAGACAGAGAATGTTTCCATCATTGCACAAAGTTCTATGGACAGTTCTGTGTTGCTTTAAAAACTCTTTCATCTTAGGTTGGGTACCATCCTGGTCACATGCAAGTGGGGTGGAAGAGTCTACTGTTGCACCAACTGAGAACAAAGCTGGCATCACCCAGTCAGGACTCATAGATGTGCCTTAATTTTCTCTGGGCACCAATAAGGTGACTTTGCAACTCACCAGTGTCAGTCTGGCTAATAAAAAAAGTCTTGAGGTAAAGATAATATTGCTAGTTTTATCTCCACCTCCTATACAGCTGAATCCTCTAGATTCAACCTGGACATGACAGTTCTCTCAGTCCTCTCAAAGAGACTGCTTTGAATGTTGAGTCTTCTCTAAAACTGTGCCCCCCTTCTCTAAGGTGCCCCCTTAGGCACTAATTCTCAACTACGAATTAGAATCACCTGGAGAGCACTTTGATTTTTTTTTTTTTTTTTTTTTTTTTTAATGAAGATACCCAGAGAATCTGAATTAATTGCTCTGGTTTGTAGCCAGGTTTTTTCCAAAATTCCTCCAGGGATTCTAGTATGCAGCCAGAGTTGAGAACCATCACCTAACACCAGATCCTAGCATCTCAAGTAGCTTTATGTCAAGACATCTCAGACTCTTGGGTCAGCTTACAAGTAGCAAGTTGTACAAGAACTCTGAGCAGGACAGGGACACAGGAGACTCCGTTTGGGTTTGCAGCCTTGCACCTGAACAAGTTGCGGCCCTTGGATGGGTCACTATCTTGCCTGGGTCTCGGTATCTCCTCGTTTGATGAATAGGGCTGATTGTCACTTTTACCTGAATTCTACTAGTCTATGAAATGTCAATTCCTCCTCAACCTGATCAAATAGAATTCTTCATACTCATTTGTAGGAAGAAATATTTTTAATCTTTTGCCACCCGACTAGTTCGTATGCATTTTGTATCCAGTATAAGCTGATGTTGTGTCAGCCTCAAATAGCCCTGAGCTTCCCAGACAGCCTCAGCTGTCCTGCTGTACTGGGGGAATGGGGGTCACATGTACTAAGCAGTTCTGTCCACTGTGATTAGAATCCAGTGGAATATTTAGTGGCTTCTGTTTTGTAGTCCGTGTAGAATCATCGCTGATGCTGGTGTAGCTCACAAAGGTCTCTAACTGGACTCTTACTGTGCGTGAGAAGCTAATGTTTCTTTCTATGTCCCAAGGAATTTCCAGGTCCTCACTTGTACAACCATTGTATTTTCTGCTCCAGAAGTTTTTACAGCCAGCCTTTAAAATTTTCACCTAATGGGCACAGAGGTGAAAGTTGTGTTTATAGGACATTCTAATATGGTTATGACTTGCATTTCTTCCCTCCTGCCTTTTGCCAAAGCGGGACTGTCTTTGTTTGTGGCTGCCCAATTTATCTTCACATGCTCCCGTATCTCATGGTGCTGTTGGAAGTGACATCTCCCTGCTCATGCCGTCAGAGACAGTGATGGGATAACACCTTTCAAGGTGACAGTGTATGTGACAGCAGGCAGAGGGGAGCATGTGCTCACTGGCAATGATAAGAAATGTGATATCGTTTGGTGTCCATGTTTCATCACCGTAACTGCTTATGGGTTCAAATTGCCCATGAATCAACCTGTAAGGGCCTTAGAATAGCAAAGCAGTTGCTAGCTAGCACTTGACTCCACTACTGCAAATATCACACTTCCTCAGCACCGGCCAGTCTCCTCCTGTGATCCCCCACCTAATGTCTTTGCAATGCTCAGCCTTTCTGCCTTTAGAAAGATCTCTTTCAGGCCCCTCTAGGAAACGGCTGCGGCCCTCAGTGTGGTGTTCAGGCCTCCATAGCTGTGAATCCTCCTGGCCTGCTACTTCTGCACTACTTAGCCTGTATGCCCCAGCCAGGCTGCATGGGATAATCTAACCTCCACCCCACCTCAGCCCCCACTTTCCATGCTAGGCTTTGCACACATTGTCTCATTGGCCTGGGAATCTCTGGAGCCCAGAGCTCTCTAGTAGACATGTTCTCTGGGCCACCTATGCATTTTTAAGCTTTCTCATCACTACAGGAAAAAAAGAAAGAAAAGAAAAGAAAAGAAAAAAAAGAAAAGAAAAGAAAGAAAGAAAAGAAAGAAAGAAGGAAGGGAGGGAGAAAGAAAGAAAGAAGCAGGTGAAATTAATTTCAGCAATGCCTTTTAACCCGGCGTATCCAAAATGCTATTTCAACATATAACAAATACAAGAATTGTTAATGAAATAGTTGACATTCCCTTTTTCATACTGAATTATTCAAAATCCAGTGTGTATTTTATATTTCCAGCACACCTCCATTTGAACTAGGTACATTTCAGGTGCTTCCATGTGGCTGGTTGCTGCAGGCTCCCCTCCTGGACTATGTACTTCCAGACTTTCCCATCCCTGTCACCAGCCTTATCCCAACTCCTCTTGTAAGATTCCAATCAGCTGTGGCCCTTAGCATGCCAGGTCTGACTCCAGCCTCCATCACCTAAGTTCAGTGGTTCTCAACTTTTGCTGCATATTAGGATTACCCAGGGATTTTTTTTAAAGGCTGAAGACCAGGTCTCACTATGGGTCAATTTGATCAGAATCTTTCTGGGACCCAGACTTTAGTTTGGGGTGAGGAAAGAGGGAGGGTTGGGAAGTAGATCACATATCTATACAATATGGAAACATAAAGCAGAGAAAAAAAGAACAGAGACTGCTGGGGGCAGGGTGTTTGCCTCTCCATAGCGGGTAACTGGGGAAGGCCTGTCTTACCCAGGGCTGCTGAGACAATGGGGAAACCAGGACAAATTTCTGGAGCCTAACCATCTAGAAATAAGACATGAGGTACATCCTGTGTGTAGCTGCTATAATAATGCTGTGAAACAACCCTCAAATCTCAATGATTACAACAATAGACATTTTTTTTTTCCTATAGGTCAGCCAGATTCTGCAGGGTCTTGCAGGCCTTGGAGTCAAGGATTGGCCTCGCTTGGAGGTTGGGTTCAGGTGTATTCCCCATGTCTCCTTGTTCTGGGACCAGTAGCTTCCTCTTCACATTTTCTTCCCATAGTGGTAGCAGAAGTACAAGATGGTAGCAGGGGTTGAAGGAACGCAGGAAGCAACACATAAGGCATCTTAAGGCCTAGGCTTGGGACTGGCACATTGTCACTTCTATGCATATTCCACTGGCCAAGGCAAGTCAATGACTCGGCCTGATAACCTAGCGTGCTACTACCCGTAGCAGTAATGGGGTGAAGTGTCCTGCACCCACTGTGATTGTGGCAGCGGCAGGAAAGGAAAAGGTCTGAGCCAAAAATCCCCCTCAGATATTATCTAAGGATGATTAGCTGGCCAGCTTTTGCTTGGAAGCTTGAAACATTTTGTTTTGTTTTTTAAAATAAGAACCATTCTCCTTTGGCCACATGCTCTCATGTGCTCCTAACCCTGTACGCTCAGTGGGCCCACACACTTCTCAAACAGTGATTACCTTATCATAGTCACAGGCTCTCCATGTGGTACTCTTAGGAACTCATAGTCTTGACTCATTCACTTACGGATATTTTAGCAACCAGCTTATTCCTGAAACTATCCCCCCTCCTTACACTGTCAGCCACAGGAGGACTCGCTGCTCTGCCCCTTTTGATAATATGTACCACTCTCAGAACCATACATACTCAATATTATGTATGCCTTACAGCCTTACAAACCCAATGAGGATGATAACCAGGCTCCCTTGTTCATGACTGAATCTCCAATGCCAAGTTCAGTAACTAGCACATTATAGACTCTTAATAGGTGTTCATTCAATTGAATGAAATTACCCTAAAATGTACAGCAAAGTTAGAACTACATAAAGCGTCTCATATAAAACTAAGACATCCCTAGGCCACTCAGTTTCCTCTTCTACTAAATTTTATTTTATTATAATATGAAGTTTACATCATGGGGATGATGTAACGATTAAATGAGATAATTCATGTAAATGCCTTTAAATACACGTACATCATAAAAACTCAATAAATAAATAGGTAATTTGTGGAATGGGAATATAGGAAACCAAATGAAGTGAAATATAATAGAAGGAATTTCATTTAGACTCATTCTACACCTCATTTGCTCTCTCTTATAACTAGGGAACTGGTCAAAGTAATCCACAGCACATTGGCTGCTACTTAACAAAGTTTTGGGGAAAAAGAAAAAGTGTCAGAAGATAATGTCTCTCTAATTTCAAAGTAGGGCTGGAGGTGGTCACAGAAATGATAAGCTGAACACTTAGCATAAGAAAGATCTGGGAGAAAAAGCCAGCTCAAAATCCATTTGCAGATACCTGGAAGTTGGCAGAGCAGAGTCATTTGTAATATGCCACATGGCTATGTGAAGACCAAGCTTTGTCAGATCAGGTCTAGGGATCAAGAGCACTTGACTACTACAATATATCTTGGCTGTCAGAAGTCCGTACTATAACATTGCATAAACTGGAAACTTGTGTCCTAGATCCAGCACTGGTCATCTTTTCTGGTTGGTTAAGGGTTTGAACAGGAGAGAAGAAAAAAGGAAAATAAATGAATTAGATGGATAGATGAATGAATATTTGCTTGGTTGAAAGGATACAGATAAAGGATTTCGCCATTCAAGGCTGACAATAATAATAATGGTAAAGCCTATATCCACACATTACCGGGGAACTTCCAAAAGTTAATTGACTAGCTGACCAAGGAGCAGAGCAAAAACAATAAAGCTGCAAGGTTTATTTTAAGGTGAAGCTGGTGAGGAAGAACTCTAGGCAGGTGTCAAGGAATTAGTAGACTGCATTGTGGAGACTGCTAGAAGTAGAGAGGGACCTGATCGGGGCCACTTGGGTCACCTAGAAGAGCAGCCTGGTCAGAGGGGTCCAGGATGTTTTCAGCTGCCCAAAAAAGCTTATTGATTCACTCATTCAACCCCAGTAGGTCACCATTAACCTAAGCTTCTCGCTTGCAGAAGTAAGGAGAAAAGATGCACAGGAAATCTCCCATGGGTCAGAAACAATAAGAATTCCTACCCAGGGACTGAGCTTTATCCTGGCTTTTATCCAGATTCCCCAAAACAGCAGCTTTCAAATAACAGTTTGCAAATGGAGATTGATCTTGGAAGGGTCTAGAGTCTAGAGATCCAGAGCAAAATGAGCAAAAATATGGCTAATATACAAGTGGGTTTTTTCTAAATTTATGCAATATAAACAACTGTATGTCCTTCCTACTTTTTAGTGCTGTCTTGTCCTTTCTTAAAGTGTATAGAATGGGGGATCCCTGGGTGGCTCAGCAGTTTAGCGCCTGCCTTTGGCCTAGAGTGTGATCCTGGCGTCCCGGGATTGAGTTCCACGTCAGGCTCCCAGCATGGAGCCTGCTTCTCCCTCTGCCTGTGTCTCTGCCTCTCTCTCTCTCTCTCTCTCTCTCTCTCTGTCTATCATGAATAAATAAATAAAATCTTAAAAAAAATGTATAGACTGTGGTAATGGAGGGTAATTGGTGGTTGGCTGATTTATTTATTTATTTTTGTAATGCCCTTAGCAAAATAGAAGTTGGCTATCCTGTGTGGGTCCCTCTGCCTTTTGTGTATGTGTAAATTTTTACTGAAGTATAACACATAAGTGCACAGCTTGATTAATGTTTACAAAGTGAACACACAGGTTACCAGAAACTAGATCAAGAACAGAACATGCCATGTATCTCTGAAGGCCCCTGTCTTGTCGTTTTCTGTCATAACCCTTTTCCAAGCATAACCACTGCCAGACTTCTGACAGCCTGCTTGTGTAATTTATATAAATGGAATCATACTGTATTTTCTCTTTTGTGTCTGACATCTTTCACTTGCCTGACATTTGAGAGATTCCTCTCTTTTGTGCAGCTCATTGTAGTTGGCTCATTCTCCTTGCTGTGAGGAAATCAGTGTTCTGTTCGTGTGTGTTTCTTCACCCTGAGGATGGAAAATTGGGTGTGTCTAGTTTGGAGCTATCATGAATCCTGTAGCTACTACTCATCTTGTATGTGCCTTTTTGGACACATGTGTTCACATTTTTGTGTGGTTACACCTCTAAGCACCTGTTTAGAGCTAGAAAATGAATATTCATCTCACAGGTTTATTGCAAAGATTCAATGAGATGACATATTTGAAACTCTTTGAATTTAAATGTGAGGCATGTATAGGAGTTGCACTTTTAGAAAGAACCTTTACCATTTTTCTGTACCCATTGAAAAATCCAGCACATTTCTTGAAATATTCTCTGACCACTCTCAGGCCTTCCAAACCCATATAGTGCATGGCATCTATAGCAGTGGTGCTCAAGTCTAGGCCAAAATATGTAGGTACAACAATGTCTACCTGGGGCCATTGCCAAATACCTGTCGACATGTAGATTTTATTTCTTTTTTTTTTTTATAACTTCTTTTTTTTAATTTTTTTTTTAATTTACTTATGATAGGCACACAGTGAGAGAGAGAGGCATAGAAACAGGCAGAGGGAGAAGCAGGCTCCATGCACCGGGAGCCCGATGTGGGATTCGATCCCGGGTCTCCAGGATCGCGTCCTGGGCCAAAGGCAGGCGCTAAACTGCTGTGCCACCCAGGGATCCCTGTAGATTTTATTTCTATAACTGAAACTCCATTAGGTTATAATAGCCTCTGTCGAAAAGAAACACTGAGTAGGTTATATACACAGATGGCAACCAAGACAGCTTATTCATAGTGAAGGGAAAGAGAGATAGCAAAATATCAACCCATCTACAAGGCAATTTGCATATTTATTAGATTATATGTAAAGTTAGCCTTAGGAACATATAAGAGAACATAGTTGGAGAGCGACATTCTACTCAACCAGAACCACTATTAAAGATCAAATATGAGAGCTAAGAATATTTTTGTAGATTTAGGGAGATACTGAGATACGTGGCTGTGGTTTTGTTGTAACAATTCTTGATTACTATGTTTGATTTCTTTTTAAGTTTTTTTTTTTATTTTTTAAGGTCTTATTTATTTAAGAGAGGCAGGGAGTGAGAGAGAATGAGAGCAGAAGCTGGTTGGAGGGCAGAGGAAGAAGCAGACTCCCCACTGATCAGGGAGCCCAATGTGGGGCTCCATCCTAGGTCCCCGGGATCATGACCTGAGCCAAAGGCAGACACTTAACCGACCGAGCCACACAGGCACCCCCTAGTTTCTTTAGTCTCTCAACCATGACACCAACTTTTTTAACATTTGAACCCAAAAAGATTGTGTACCAATGGGAGTTGCACTTATAGCTAAATAATGTGTGTTATTTCTCACATGGTGATCATAGCAATGCTGTACACTTGTACCATGCTTTATGGTTTCCATAATGCTTCTTTACACATCATTCCCTTTTATCCTCAGAGCCAACCCAGAAATGAGGCAGGGAATGGAGTGTTCATATCCCTGTATTACTTAAAACTGAAACTCAGGCTGCTTATCTTGTCCATGAGTACAGCATTACAAAGCAGTAGAAGCCAGCATTGAACCTTGGGTTTCCCTGGTTTCTAATGTTCTTCCATTCACTGCACAGCCTCTTGGGTATATATCCACCTCCCCTGCTACACTATAAATGCCCAGAAAGCAGAGAGTACCCATTATCCTGTGTTCTGTTTCTCTTCTGCACTCTCAGCAGAGTGGATGCTTAAAGTATTTGGAACTACATGTGCTTCTTTATAAGCTAGTTATAATTTAAACAGGTTGCTCTAGGAGTTAAGAATTGCTAGTAGAGAGTGAAAGGCATTCTTATGTTTTTAAGAGTTTTTTGTTTATTTATTAGAGTGTACACGCATGACCATGAGTGAGGGTGGGGGCAGAGGACAAGGGAGAAGCAGAAGGGACGTCCGCTCAGCAGGGAGTCTGACTCAGGGCTCAATCCAAGAACCCCGAGATCATGACCTGAGCCAAAGGCAGACGCTTAACCAACTGAGCCACCCAGGTGCCCCAAGAGTGAAAGGCATTCTTGAGTGAAAAAAATATCTTAAAGAATCTTTTGACTATGCAAAGAGAGATCTCAGAGCAAATCTAGAAAATAGACAGATTTTTATTGACCTATGGGTGAAAAAAAGTTGGTATTTTTTTTCCCTGACACTGTGAGAGGAAGCCTGGTACCAAAAGAGAGGAGGAGGAAAGATGAGAGAAGTTCTCAAAAATATGGTGGATAGCCAGAGCCCATGAGAGAAACGTGGTCTGTGGTAAATTCTCTGTGGTGAGGAGGGTTGGTGCTGGCGATATCTAATATTAACTATTAGGTATTTCTGACTCTGCTCTTTGTTATAAGATCTCACTGGACAATTTTGCCCCGAGCTTCAGTAAAATTATATATATTGTGTTAGTGATGCTTTAGGAAATGAAATAAGGATTAGATCAGTCTTCGTTCTAAAGAGGGAAGACAAGATAGAGGCCAATTGCTCCAGAAGGTGAGACAGAAAAAGGAGGTTGAGAGATGGGTCAAGAGCAAGAGTGCTGAATGGAAATAACCTGGGATGTGAACCTCCTCAGGAATGCTTAGAAATGTGGGAAAGGTCTCTAGATTCACTGTAGAATGTGGGATGGTGGGGCTAATCATTTCAATTGGATGTTGAACAAAGCATTGACCTCAGAAAGCTGGAAGACTTGCAGACAAAAAGGGGGTATGTCTGTTTATTGAATGATTCAAATTAAGATCTAGTCCCTCATTCTATGATCAGTTTACAATTTAAAATAAAATTGTCACTTTTTCACCTTCCATTTTATTCTTGTTGTTACCCACCCACCCCACCCCTATTCTTATTCTACTGGGAAATGACTTAATTTAACATTCTTGTGCTTGCTTACCACATGACAAACCAAGGTCATGTGCAAATCCAGGATCCTGGTGGTATGGGGATCTTTGTATGCTCTACCCCATCCTGGGTCTCAGAGGGGTATGTGTACGTGTGTGTGTGCGCACTCGTGTATTTAAGGGAGGGAATAAGCAGGGTCACAAGGAGAAGGAACATCGCTTACCAGCTTAAGTACAAACTTGTTTACTCTTAAATATACATTTTTTTTCAGAGTCAGCAAAAGCCAGAGCCATCGTGCCTATGAAACTGCATTTGCATTTATAGTACAAATAAGAAAAATGAATTCTAGCTAGAGCATGTCCTTAAAGAGATTATAAATCCACTCTCTTGACTGGAGTGCTGGGCAGCACTTTGATTGGTATATGAGCGTGTATGTTGCACTTGAAAGTTAAGGGAAGCGAGAAATTTGGGAAAGGAGCCAGTGGGGACATTTTACCATGGGAACAATTTAGTTCCCAGAGAGCCATCTCTTCTGTTGAAAACTGCTTATACCTGGCTAACTTTGTAGACATTTAATCCACAACGAAGTTTGGCTTATGGTGGGTTAATAATTAGATACTCTTTGTGTATAGTTCAAGTGAAGGCCACTAGCTATGACTTCACTTTGGCTGGGGTTTCCCTGTAATCCATTTAGCAAATTAAAGAGATTACTTTGATTGGTGCCATTATCTCCTATTCTCTTGCGGGTGAACCACTTAACCTGTGCTTAATTGAAAGAGATAGAGAGGGTACAGTAACAAATACAATCAAAAGGAAGGGGCAATAGGATCTGTAGGCCAAACAAATGATGGCACTGAGCTAACAATAGCAGATTAGAGGTGAGATCAATTAATTAGAAGCTATTGTAGGCGTTGGGTGGTTGCCAAGGTTTCTAATGGCCTAAGCCATCATGCCAGCTCTGTTTAGGAGGATTTTAATGACTGGGAGTTGATGTGGTTATTTCAATAATTACTTACTTTTATAATTACTTCATTAGAATACTAAATGTATTACTTCAAGGAGGAAGATCTTTATCCCCCACACATCCAGCCATATTGGGAGGCTACATCTTTCCACAAAGAAGTCTCCTGTTTGGAAGAGGCAGTGGTTTGGAAATAGTTCTCCTCATATAGTAGTAAGAATTACATATCAGGTGTATGCTCAGTAAGAACCTGGCTAGGCATTTGGAATACAGAGATAAATAAGACACCACCTTTGTGGCAGGTGCAAACAAGAAAGCATAGTTTCAGGGCAACTGGCTAAAGACTGGGATCAAATTATGCAAAGGGTATGCATGTACTGGTAACCATTTAGTAGAAGAAAAGAGAAGTCCAGTCTAGTTGTTTCAAGCAGAAAGGGATTTAATATAGGGGAATTAAGTAGCAGGTCTGGCCTGCCACCACCTGACTGACCTATTCCGCCCTCTCTCCCCCTTGCCCTGCTTCAACACATGAACTCCTTCCTGTTCTTTGAGTTGCCCAGTCACACTCCCAATGAGAGGTCCTGCAGCAACTTTTCCTTCTGTCTAGAATATTCCCTCTTCCTTCAAAGTTGTCCTCAAATGTCACTTCTTCAGCAAGGCTTACCCCAGCTGCCTGGTTTCCTTTACAATATTTTGCCTAGCCCTTAAATTATTTTTAAGTACAAAACATGTGCTTAATATGTTTATTCCCACATATGTGGTAGGGTGCAAAGCCCGCAGACAGGATCCTGTGCCTCTTGATCACTAATGACTCCTAAGGGCCCAAGGTAGCACTTGGTATGTAGATGGTGTTTGAGAAATATTTACTGAGTGAATGGGGGCCTATAGTATCCCTGGAAGAGCTGGTGGAGAGGAAGCCATGGCACTGCTACTGGACTGATGGATTGAAGGTCACACCACCCTAGCTGGGATCCATAGTTCAGGAAACCGTTGCTGATGTCCTGCCAGCGCAACACTGAGGCAGCTTGTACTGCAGCCGCTCCCATGTTTGGGATTATTTCAGGCCACAGGAAAATGGCTTCTGTGCTTCACTCCAAGCCCAAGGAAGACAAATTGGCAAATGCAGTATCTAAGTTTTCAACTTCTCCAAAAAGAAGGAGGGATGAGGGGGTGGAGAAAACAATTCAGCTGTCATAGGACCTTGTGGGCACGTGAATGAGGACCCCTGTGCCCCCTTTCAGGTGAGCTGCCCGAGACTCAGGGTTGCATAATGTACTGTAGGGCCCACCTGCCTCAGAACCAGGCTTATCCCACGAGAGATAAGCTTCATTCTGAAGCCTTTGTTTCACTCCACCTCCTCTGTCACCGCAAAATACCCGTAAGACCAAAATCAAGAGTTTAGTTGTCCACAAAGGCTTTGATGTATCCTGGAATCATGGCAGTGAGCCCTAAGTTTTGTCAACATAGACCAGACCAGAACGCAGAGCTGGCTATGGACACCAGGCAGAGCCCTGAGCACAGCGACTCAAAGCATGGGCCTTTTCCTGGGTAGGTTCTTTGTTATTATACACAGTCCACTCAAGGAGGAAGAACATTAATGACTTTCCTCTCTATTTTGGGCCTGACCCCGAGTGGAAATTCTTCAGTTGCTCTGTATCTCAACACTGGTGTCACATAAATCTGACAGAAGGCCACATAATTGCTGAAATTAAAGCGTAATACCTGACACCTTGGAGGTGGCTTGCTAGAGTCTGTGAATATTTATTTAATGGAAATGGGGTAAGTGTGACCTTGCAGGGTCAAACTGACTGTTTCTCTCCCTGACATACTTTGTGAAGAAACAAGGAAATTTTAAGCTGCAGATCAGTAGGTCATCTGCTCTGGGGCTGCCCTACTGAGCAGGATTATTCCATCATCAGAAACACCCGCAAGCCTTCCTAAGGGGACAATTTGTGGATGGTACTGGGTTAGGGTCCATTCAAACAGGATTAGGGATGTGGTCACTGAGTAAACCCTACTTTTGCTCATTTGTGTGAGTGGGGCTGCCAGCCTTCTGAAATGTCTTTCAATGATCCCCACCTTCTACCATTCACTCCCTTGTGTATGTACAGTGGACCTGCTGTTCCCCACCTTCTACCATTCACTCCTCCTGTGTATGTACAGTGGACCTGCTGACTTCCTTCTGATAAATAGTACATGCAACAATGATGGGATGTACTTTCCAAGGTTATGTTATAAAAGGCTGTGACTTCTGTCTTACTGGCACTCTCTTACTAGCATCTTTTTTCAACAAAGTAAGCTACCATGTTGGAGAGGCCTACATGGCAACAAACTGAGGGTAGCTTTCATCCACTATTCGCTGAAGAACTAAGGCCCTCAATCTAACATCTCCTGAGAAACTGAATTCTACAAAGGTACAGATGAACTTGAAAGTGGATCTTTTTCCTAATCAGGCTTTAAGATGACTGTAGCCTAGTCAAGACCTTGTTTATAGCCAGTAAGCCTGGAGTAGAGAGCCGAGTTAAGTTGTGCTCAGATTCTTGACCAAAAGAAACTATTGAGATTATAAATGTTGTTGTTTTAAGCCACTAAGCTCTGAGTAATTTTTTAAGCAGCAATAGATAATATTATGAAGGAGACAGCCTTCTAAAATATGGATAATCAGAGCTCCATAAATCCCTGTAAGATGAAAAGTAAAGGAGGGTTTCAAGATGCTTAGTGAAGCCATTTGGATGTTCATTCAGGAATATTCAGAATTATAAATCAAAACCGTGACTCATGTTTGAATAGTAATTATGTTTACCTAGAGTCCTTAGAGCAGCTCTGTGAGTTAGGTGTCCCCAAATTCATTAATTCATATATTCATTCATGTATTCCTTTATTCCCTCATTTATTCACCTGTGCCTCTCTGGGTACTGCGTTAGCTGAATGGAGAGTCCTCATGGACCTTCCAGTTTAATAGGTAAGGGCAGCATTGCCTCAATCATCACAACAATGAATGTGTAGTTAAGACCTAAGATGTTTCCCAAAGTAAATGCATAGTCCTACCAAAGGAGACTGACCCATATCATGGTGTGGTCAGGGAAGGCTTCTCTAGGAAGTGATGCTTTGAACACTGATGTATGAGTTAACTAGGTGACGTGGGAAAATAGAAGCAATCCAGCTAAAGGGAATAGTATATACTTAGGCCACATGTTGAATAGACCCATTGTTTGCACTCAAGAGAGAAGAAGACATAGGTGTGACATGTGGGTGGAGGCCAAGCTTTGCTGGGGTCTGTAGAAAACATGGATAGGAACCCATCTGAAGAGGGCAGTTGGTGGAATGTGATCAGATATCCACTGAAAGGTCACTCTGCCTACAGTGTAGAAACCAGTTGAAGAGGATCTTGAGTTTACCCTGGGAGACCAGTTAAGATGCTCCTGCAGTAATCCTGATGGAAGGATGGTGCTTTCCACTGGGGTGGTGGCTGAGATCTGGAGAGCATTTTCAAGAGCGACCTATCTGGTGAACAACACAGGCTGAGTGATGAACTGGAGGTGATGCAGATGAGGTTTCATGATTATTTCCATCTTAGAGATGATGCACCGAGGCTTACAGAAGGTAACAACGTGTCCAAAGTCAACAGCAGAGCCAAAGAAGTAAGATTATATATTCTAAAATCCACTTTAGACAATTGAGAAGACCAGGTTTTTTTCTGTCTCCATCCCTAGATAACCACTGGTACGCACATACAAATACATCTACATAGGCTCATGCGTACCCAGTAACATGGGTGTCCGCAGGACCACACATGCAAATTCAAACTATTCAAAGCCATTTTTCTGCCCTCCCTCTCCGTGTTTCCCTTAATCCCTCTATTTCAAGCAATGAGTGTTGTTCAGCTACTGAACCCCATTCAGTTAATTGCTAATTAGTAATCCTTCTCCCATACCCTCTCTTGAGTCTGTTTTCTTCTGTCTCCACTGCCATCCCTCTGCAGTAGTGCAGTAACCTTTTCATGCTTCCTCTCCAGCCTCTTTCTTCTCCTCTGTGTCCCCTACAGCACAGCTGGATTGATTTTTCTTTTTTCTTTTTTTTAAGATTTTGTTTATTTATTCATGAGAGACACACAGAGAGAGAGGCAGAGACACAGGCAGAGGAAGAAGCAGGCTCCACGCAGGGAGCCCGATGTGGGACCAGATCCCAGGACCCCAGGATCACACCCTGGGCTGAAGGCAGGCACTAAACCACTGAGCTATCCAGGGATCACCTGATTTTTCTTTTCGATGATCTCTTGCTTCTTAACACACCCTGTTAAAAAAATTTCAGGTGCTCCCCAAGCTAAAAGTCCCAACTCCTTTGTCTGCCCTTTATGCCTTCTCTAGGAAACTTCCTAATTATTTTTCTTTATTTTTGAAAGATTTTATTTATTTATTCATGAGAGACACACAGAGAGAAGCAGAGACACAGGGAGAGGGAGAAGGAGGCTCCATGCAAGGAGCCCGATGTGGGACTCACTCCTGGGATTCCAGGATCATGCCCTGAGCCGAAGGCAGACACTTAACCACTGAGCCACCCAGGTGTCCCAAAAGTCCAGGATCCTTAACACAGCTGACTTGATGTGGTCTCTGTCTACCTTGTAGCCCCATCTCATACCACTCCCCTCCAACCATCATGAGCTCCTTTCCATTCCTCAATGTCAAATAGCAAATTCCCTCCCGCTACAGGGTCTTACTACATGCTGTTCTCTCAGGAAAATTTCATCCCCCTTACTTTACTAACCTCTACTCCTTCTTAATAGCTCAACTTGTCTCATTTCTTCAAGAAAGCCTTTCCTATTGTTCTCAGGCTAGGTCAGTTTCTTCTGTTGCATAATCCTACAGAACTTTGTTCCATTCCTTCACAGCACTACCCCTGTTTTCAGGGTCTTTATTTATTATTTTCAGGGAAAAAGGATCACAACTGTCCTTACTCATCAGTGTATCCCTAGCACCTAACACAGCATGTTGTAAATGCTCAACCGCTGAACCACCCAGGCGTCCCTTCTTTATGATTTTTGGTTCCCCCAAAGTGGATTAATCTTTACACACATCTAACTGGTCATTTGAATATTTTAATAGTACCTAAGAATTAACAAAGTTCTTTCTCATGTTCAGGGCAACCCTACAAGGTTGGCATTTCCACATTACACAGGGGAGTAAATTGAGGCTCAGAGAGATTATTCTACCACAGTGACTAACCACCTGTACTATTACTATTATTCTCTCAACACTTCTCTTTAAGCCTACATTTGTACTTAAATGCATTTCTTTTGCAAGAAACATTATACACCATGACCATAAATGAAAATCTCCCTATCACTCGTGATATTCCCTCTTTGAGGGAAGATAAGAGTTGCGATAAAGACATATTGCAACACATGAAGACTTTCTTTTGGCTGTGATTAGGAGAAATCGAAGAGGCCATTTGTTTCACACTGTGTGACTCTGTTTTCTCATTTGTATTGGTGAACCACATAAAATAATCTACATCCAACAAGTGACACATGTCTCACATCTTGGGTGGAAATGCATTGTTGAAATGGACATCATCTTGAACAGAGTTAACAACACGTGGTATTCTCCTGTAGATTCTGGTGCTCTCCTTTTTCTAGCAAACATTAAATATATCCTCCTTTCTCCACCCAAAATTCATTTCTGACTTGGCTTTGTTTTTCCCATGTACTCTGTGTTCCAAACTACATCTCTTCCTATGTTTCCACTTAGAGAAAAAAAAAAAAGAGAGAGAGAAAGAAGCTAAATTTTTGGAATAAGCAATTTCTCTATGGAGAGTCCCAAGGCTGCACTCATATCAAAGCTAAATAACCTCTCATTCTAAGGGATGTTGGTCCCTCAGGCCAGGGCTGAGGTCATCAGCAGGGCAGAAGGAGGAAGCATGGATGGTAAATGCTTCCATCTAACCTGGTCCACACAGAGACACCCTGAGCTTCCCTTAGCATTGTGCCAGCAGCCTTCCCTGGCATTAGGAGTCATCATGCAAATTCTGGCTCCTTCTTTATGAGTGCAAACATTTTAAGGGTTCTCCCCCTTTGTCAGCCAATAAGATGCATGGCAAATCTTTTGTAAATTACAGAATGTTCTACATAAATATAATGTCTTCCATATTTCATATTTTTTTCCACTCTTCAGTTTCTTTTGGAAACTAAATCCGGGAAGGATGCAAATAAACATTTTGAGAAATGATTGTAACCTGTGATAGAAGCATTTCTCTTCATTTATTGTTGTCCATATTCACTTAGAGCTCAAATAAAGCAGATGGACTGTGATCCTAAACAATTTAGGCAGTTCATGTAGAATCATGAACTTACACATTCAGTGTGCATTAAAAGGGGGAGGGGCATAATTTCCCACTATTTAGTTTTCCTTGAAGCTGGTAGGTTTTTAAAATATAAAAAAAATTCATATTTAATAAAAATCTGTTGACACAACTAAAAATACCTAATTTCGTGTTAATAAGAATTGGCAAATCCAGCAAAACATTGTCAAAGAGATTCAAGCTGTGCATACTATAAAGCAATTACAGGGACTTGTCCAAGTGGATTATAGGCACTATTGCATTTAGCGGTCAGTTTTGTTTGTAGTGTAGCCCCAGCTTGGAAAGAAGAGGCAGTAATGGCTAAGATGCTCTGGAATATAAAAATAAACAAACAGCAAAATAAATGATCTAGAGAGACTTTGGAACTGAGTTCAAAAGCGGACTACAAAGCAGTTGGTCACTGCCTGTTCACCTAATCACACCAGGCTGGTGGGGGAATTACTGTAAGACTTTTGGAACTAACTGAAGCTGAGAGGACACAAGTCAACAGATATTTTCTTTGGTCCAAGTCTTTAGGGCAGAATATTCTCAGTATTGTTGTTGCCACTCCATATCAAATCCCAGCTGTGCCCATTGAAATCAACCCTGAGCCCAGGACCTGATGTGGGCCAATTTGCATGTGTGAGAGTTTACCCCAGGTGGTAGCCATTTGGTAAATGATTACCTGGCTACAGACAGCCTTTCTCCACTGGAGGATCTTCTGTTCCTGAGCATCAGCAGAATTTCCTAGGGCAGAAACAATGAAAGAGGAAAGCCAAGCAATTTCATCCCAGAGTTGCCCTCTTCAAAGAGAATCTGCCATCCTTTGGAGCTGTGCTCTTCTCTTCTTTCTCTCCTTCTCTCCTGAAGATTGAAATTTCTGCTTTTAACTGTCCCTGCAGGAATTTGAGACACTGATCTTTACCCAACCTGTCCACAAAAAATATTTTGTTCATTTATTATTTGAGAGAGAGAGAGAGAGCAAGAGCTAGTGGGGAGAGGGGCCAGCCGACTCCATGCTGAGTGTAGAGCCCTATGCGGGGCTCAGTTTCATGACCTGGAGATCATGGCCTGAGCTGAAATCAAGAGTTGACCATTTTTATGCAAGTTCCCATTCAATGGTCATTTTCTAACAGGCAGAGAACCTCTATTATTCCTTATTCCTCATACGTCACCTGTATTTGGAAGCCTAAACTTCTGGAATAATAATCCAAAGAGTCAGAAGTGTTAACTCAGTTATACTGTCCCACTATTGAAGCAGTGCTTCATGACGTCACAGTGCATGCAGTTTCCTGGACCAGCAGAGATGTTCATATGTGCCATGTAGTAGGTAAGAGCACAGAGTTAGAGTGAAAGTTGAATTCAAATATCAGCTCCATCTCCCACACGCTGTGGAGCACTGGTCAGGTTCCTTAGTGTGTCTAATCTTATTTCTTCATTTGCCAAAAATGATGAATAAGGCTTCTCTTACGGGGATACTGTAAGGTGGAAATGAGATATGTTTGTAAAGTAGGAAGCACAGTGGTGGAGACTGGGCAAATGCTCCATGAAGACAGCTTTATGAACTGCAGGCTCTTTAAGAGACAGAGTATCTACAGTCCCTGTTACTACCAACCACCTCTCAACCACAAAGAGTTACTGCTTTAGAATGCCAGGATTGTCCACAGATGTCTTTATAGTGTATTTGTGTGTGTTGTCTAACAAAACTGAGCTGCAAGGAGGTGTAGATCAACAGAATGGCATGTCTTCATTCATCCAATGTTAGCAAAAACAGATTCTGTTAGCCATAGCTCATATCCACTTGAAATAATTTCCCTTGACTTCATTAAGCTTGAAGAATTGCACTTTTCCTTCACCCCTTTCTTCCTCATACTTACTTAGCCTTTACAACTCAAAAGATAATTGCTCTATTAACAAATGTTTATAGCATAATAAAGGAGTGGGAGGGAGGAAAGGATTTTTTTTTTTTTTTTTCCCTGTCTGGGCCATTCCCTTTAGTTTCTTGGAAGTACTGGAGAGCAGAGGAATAAGCCATAAATTATTTTTGGAATTAAACCAAAGGATTCATTTTTCAGCCACTAGCAAATAGTTCTTAGCCAAAAGCCTCCAAGACCTTGTGGGGAATGAGACTACCAGGAATTCCTAATGGTTGAAAGGCTGTCACCACGACTCAGAACTGTGAAGAAATGCTGGCTTTACTGGAAATCAGGAAAAGGCTCTGGCAGGTATTGGTAGGGCCTGTGGAAATCCCCCTCTGGGACCTGGGGTTGGGGGATTTAAGAGAACCTTCTGGAGAAAGCTCCCCTCTTCTTCATACTGATGAAGTGTTGGACTCTTCACGTAGTTAGAAGATTTCTGCTGAATTGTGTCTATCCAAAACTCCTGTATTGAAGTCCTGCCCGCCAGTATCTAAGAATCAGACTATATTTGGAGATAAGTCCAAATAAGGTTAAATCAAGTCACTAGGGTGGGCCCTAATCCAATCTGGCTGGTATCCTTATAAGAAGAAGAGATTAGGACTGGACAAACAGAAGACCATGAGAAGATGGCCATCTGCAAGCCAAGGAGAGGTCTCTGAGAAAAAACAACCCCACCAACACCTTGACCTAGAACTTCTAACCTCCAGACTGTCATTTATACCACCAAGCCTGTGGCATTTTGTGATTGGAAGTCCTGGCAAACTGATACATGTGTTAAAGGACACACATAGCATGCCCTCATGACCGAAGGAGATTCCTTCATGATCTTCCCCAAAACATCCATAAGACTTTACAAGTCATACACCTGACATGAGGAGGCTCCATCTGAGCACGTGGCAGGAAGGTTCAGGACTCAGAAGTGACCCTCCTTACATGCTTCACTGCCTTGAAGAGACTGCACTTTATTACTTGATAACCAGCCTCTTGGGCTGTCTTGACCTCTCTCTAGGACATTGTTTTCTTTATAAGGGCCTTTGACAATGAAGAGGGTACTTAGCTTCTTGCTTGCTCTTCAGCTTCCTCCTTCTCCTCCCCCCTTCCCTTGCTCTCCCCCAGAACATAAATTATAGTTTGTCTTTGATCCAGTGATAATATTTTCCTTAGGAATTAAATGCAAGATTACCCTATCATCAATATTCAAGCCATCTCCTTACCTCTGACTCTGGTTTTCTACGGTTTGCTCAGCAGTAGGGATGGGTGGCAAGGGTGTTGATAAAGAAACAGTGTATACTGTACCTCAGATCACCTATGTCACACTGGGTATATTCCCTGGATTCTGTAGTACCTCAGTTTCCTCTCCTGAAAAACAGGGGGTCCAGGCTCACTTTTCTTTACGATCCTTCGAGTTAACACGCAGTGCCTCTAATCCACCCACTCAACAAAAGTAGATACCAATACACACACAGATATACACATCTCTCTCTACTTAGATCACAAAGGCACAACTGTATTGGAAGATCAGTTTGAATTCAAATACTGAATCCTGTGCATCCTCTAAAATAATTGAAGCACTAAGCTGCCCTTGCAGAAACCAGTCATTAATGGCCCCAAATAGGAAAATGAACTTTCTTTGTACTCGTGTTTTAAAGGGCTGTTAAAACGCTTGCCCTAAGTCTTGCATATAATAAGTCATAATTTAAGAGAGATGTGTGAAAATGCTTGAGCCAGATGTTTGATTTTTTTTTTTTTTAAACACATACAGCTTGTTTGCACACTGCCTTTTACCCAGTGCAGCAGTTTGGCCTCTGAGGATAACTAAGAAAAACCTCTGAGATTGTTAGGGGGAGCTTCACCTGCCAGTCTGGGCTGCAAGATCTCTATAGCAACCAAACATAAATCAAGGAAATGGCCCCTTTTGTAAGTTGGTTAATAGGCACAACATGCTTCTTTAGAAAATCCAACCATTCTTTCAATAGACTTTGATTGAAAGTCAGCCTTTTCTTCAGACACATTCACATTCACATCTAGTAGCAGCTTGTATGGCTGTCCACGGGCTAATTTATTACCCTTTAAAGATCTGGCAAAGAAAAAATGGCTCTCAGAACAATGTTTACATTCAGAGGCATAAGCACAGAGCCACAAAAGAGCATCCTTTTGTTCTGAACTTGGAATATTAATCTTTAACCTAGGACTTTAACTTTCCCCTTCTAATGGGGGGTTCCACAGGACCACGCCTCTCATTAAAATTTTACCAATTTAATAGGACTTTGTTTCTAATACCAAGAGAAAGGGGAGTAAACCTTCCTCCCATTGTTTTGCCAAACCTTGATAGAGATTAATTGTTCTCAAACTCCCTGCCCTTTGCATGCAGAATACTTCAGGGATTGCTGATGAGGAAAGTTGGTTCTCTTGTCCGTAACAGAAGAATTTGGCTATTAACAAAAATACAAGGGATGCTCCTCACCCCTCCTCATGGAACAAGGGAAGGGCCATCCTTTGATCAGTTGGTGAGTTGGCCCCGCTTTCCCCATCCCACCAAAATGTAATTTGGAGAAGCATCCAAGAAATGCCTCACACTGAGCCAGCCTTCCCCGATGTCATAGAGAGTAAAGGTGAAGTGGGGACACACACTAGCTCCTCCTTTCATGTAGGCAGGGGCACGTCACTAAGTAAATGGTATGCTTTCTCGCAAGCGGAGAGCCAAACTCTGGGTCCTCTCTTCCTTTGAGGTAGGGAGAGGAGATGAGGAAAAGCCTGTAGAAACAAACCTTTGTAGTTTTTTTTTTTTAAAGTAGATTATGAGATGAAAAGGTACTTCTAAAACAAGAGGGAGCTTGCATTGCTCTGTGTAGCTTCATATCACAGATGGAGTTGGGCAAGAAAAGATTTATATTAATGCCTCCCTCTTTGGCTTTCTTAAATCTTCAGAAACCAGAGTCTTGAGAAACCAGACTCTTCAGGAGCTCTCTTCCCTTTGATATGGTCAGCTGTCCCCACTGGCATGAGGAGAATAAAGGGTTGGTTTCAAAATGTGCGTGTTCAAACGTGCCCTTTATTATAGTCATAGCACTGTGTAAGTAAAAAAAAAAAAAAAAGAAAGAAAGAAAAGAAAAAAGTCGCCCTTTGCTATGTAGGGCTGACTGCTTAGAAATAGCTTTTGCCTTAGCATTAGCCTGGAAATACCTTTGGGGTCTGTGAAACCGAAGGGCTTCCAGAATGTAACACAGAATAAGAACAGTGTGTCTGAGGTCCTCTTAAAGGCAGAAAAAGATCTTAGATGCTCACTGAAGGGAGTTGAATTTTCTTTTTCTGTGTCTGGATGTCACATGGAGCCAAAAGGTAGCTCTCCTAGTTATTCACAGCCTGGCCAGATAAAACACATTGTGCATAATATTCCACCACATTCCCCTATCCATGCTCTGACACATCTTGGAGACACAGTGCAGTAATCAAAATGGCAAGCAAGGCTCCAAATGGTCAGTGTTCAAATTCCATTTCTGCTGCTTACAAGGCTCTGTCACTTTGGTCAAGTAACTTCAACCTCCTTGGGCTCAGTTTCCTCATTTGTAAGAGAAAGTTAGAGTAGTACCTACTTCATAGAGTTGTTAAGAGGATTCAATGTGTTATAATAAGCAACTTAGAACAGTGACCAGCCTATCATAAGTCCACCAATGTTAGTTGCTCTCACACTTTTAATGTTTCTGTTGTACTTGATGCTATTGTAATGTTGATATTGTTGACTACAGGAAGAATGCACATTACCCAACATAAAATGTTTTCCAAGTTCGGCTGACATTTTGCAGAACACTGACCAAGAAGAAAATAATTTCCCAAGGCTGGAGTTACTCCATTAAGAAAATCCGGAGATAGGAATCAGGTTGTGTCTGTGGCAATAATTCATCCCACTTGCCTAAAACTATTATCACCTGATATCTCCACTGTTGGCCGTTTATCTCAAGATTAGGAGTTCTGGCTCAAGAGGTTGTGTCTGTGTGTCTCCCATCTGTTCTCTGCCACCAACATGAAGACCTAGTTGCATTTCTGCAGTTCAAGTACAGAATGCCAGGGGCCCAATTTAACATCACCAGGAGTGGTTATCAGAGCTCATTCATCCTCAGCCTGTTTGTTTAAAGGGCTTTGTTCCTTTCACTAAGCCCATTCAGCTTCTGCCCAAGTATTAAGGAAACAATAACTTCAGAAGAGATAAGAAGGGATATTCACCAAAGGATTCACCGAGGAAAATGCAGCCTGACTCCCAGGAAAGAGCCCCACATTAGGATGTCTGGGTGGCTCAGTGGTTGAGCTCTGCCTTCAGCTCAGGGTGTGGCCCTAGAGTCCCAGGAGCGAGTCCCATATCGGGCTCCCTTCGAAGAACCTGCTTCTCCCTCTGCCTGCATCTCTGCCTCTCTCTGTGTGTCTCTCATGAATAAATAAATAAAATTTTTTAATTAAAAAAGAAAGCCCCACATCTATAAGAATTCCATGAGCAAATAAGAACTTGCCAAAAAAGATCAAAGGACCTAACAAAATGAGATCTTGTTTTTAATTGCGATTTTGTCACTAATTTAAGAATTGTAAACATTGGATACTCACTAAGGAACAGCACATTCTAAAGGGAAGGATTTAGGTTTTGAAGACAGTTGAATCCCAGGAACTCAACTTCAGTACTTATGGTGTGGCCTTTAGCAAGGCCACATCTTGACCTTGTTTCAGCTGGCCATCTGTCAATATCCAGTAAGGAAAAACAAACACCATTCCAGCAATTTCTGATGGAAGGAATTGAATACAGGGAATTGATTGTATAGTTAATGAAGAGCAGAAAGAGGAAGCTCAAAGCTAGGACAACTCAGACATTCACTTCAACAGAAAGTTGACCCCAAGACCAAAGAGACAACGGGAAGAGGTGGTGCTTCCAGAGCATAAGACCTTAAGACAGTGGGAGCTAGAACCCCAGAGAGGATTCAGTCACACAGGAGAAACCCCTAAGACAGAGAGAGAAATGTCCTAGCTTCTCCTCTCATCTGCCCCCCCATGGTAGGAACTTCCTGGAAGCCAGTTGGCCATGTATTCATGCTTTCCCAATGTCTTTCTCCATCTGTGCTATAAAAATAGAAGAGAAAATATTTTTCTTTTCTTTTTTTCTTTTCTTTTCTTTTCTTTTCTTTTCTTTTCTTTTCTTTTCTTTTCTTTTCTTTTCTAAGGGGGGGAAGCACAGATTTGCTCTCAGATTCATTCCTTGCCCTTTCCCTGCTCTGCTGCTCATCAGGGAACTAAAGCATATAGGTGGATAATAATGGGCCGTTAACCCAATATTATGTGTAATCTCATGGGATACCAGAAAATATTTCTATGTGTTTCTCTCTAAAGACAGTCTTCATCTGTTCATTTTCCCTGACCGGCCATATATAGCCCTAAGTGGTAGACTTGTACATGTCCATTTACCATGTAACTTTCTTCTGCTGGAGAAGCAATATGGTATAGCGTTCAAACCCTGGCTGTGCCTGCTGTGTGATGTTGGGCAATTGAACTTCTCTGTTCTTCAGTTTTCTCATCTGTAAAGTGGAATTAAGAACAGTCCCAACCTCATGGCTTGCTTTCTCTTTCTTTCTTTCTTTCTTTCTTTCTTTCTTTCTTTCTTTCTTTCTTTCTTTCTTTCTTTCTACCTGATGATACAGGGCTATGTTCTCCCAGGTATTAACCAAAAAATTTCCCAGGCTCTGCCTTAAGTTCTGGCATGCCAGCAGCCTGTTTTTATTACTGTGATAGGATGATGAAATGGGACTCTTTCTGCCTGGGTTCTGATACCAATATTGCTAGATATTAGATACCAACCTGAGGGTAAGGCACATCATCAAAAGCAAGAAAGAACATGTTGAGAACAAATTCTATGACTCTTCAACTCCATCACCACTGGCAGCCACAAGAATTCAGAAGTATCAAGAAGGAGAACAAGTATTTGTGATGGATTTGAAAAAAGGAGAGCTTTGCCTCATGTACTTAAGGTGTTTCTAAAAACGTTGTCTTTCTAATTCCACAAATTTCCAAGGCTTTTTATATCACAGACTAGGTCTGGTTGAGGTGTTTGTCCAAGAAAAAGTACATTCAAAGGTACATGATCTAACTTAATATTATAAACTCAGGGGATAGTCAGATAACAAAAGATGCAAAACTTGAGCTGAGCCTTGAAAGAAGAAACTTGGGAAAGGATCAGGAGATAAACACATCATGAAATGTTCCAGAATTAAGGAAAAGTCCTCTTATTCACAGTAGAAAATATGAATGGAAAGGCAATCTGAAGTACTCCAAAAAGACTTTCTGTCCCAAAGAAGCTGGGAATTAAGGTTTTCATTGGAAGATACCCCTCAAAGGAAAACCAAGATAGCTATATCCATGGGAAAAGGGTCAGGAATAAATTCACCATTTTCTAGCTTGGTGACCTCATGCAAATTACATCTCTGTGCCTCCATTTTATCATCTGTAAAATTCTGATTTTAAATTGTGTCTACCTCTTGATGTGAGGTTAAGATGAAATTGTAGGTGAAAGTGCTTAGCATGATACCTGGCAGGTAGTAAACAGCCAAAATTCTTAGTTCAGTTGTTACAAGTATTTGGTGGTAAAGGTCTGATAAATTTACGGGGGAATAAAAGGATGGGAATGATCTGGATCGCTGGGGGGAAATAATCTCATTCTACTTAGGAAGGTAGTCTTCTTCCCTGTCCAAATTGTTTTACTGTCTAATTCAATGATTCTCAGGGTGATCTCCCACCTGACCCATGAGGCTGGTCCATGTCATTATTATTGTTTTAAGTTGGAAGTCCTACTACTTTTGTGCTTTTGACTGGATCATGAGATTGGTCAAGAGAACCAGCCTTCTCATTAGAATGCCATCCCTAGTAGTGCTTTTCTTCCCAGCTATTCTGGAGAGAATGTTTTATAGGAACAAGGACATGTTCCTTGAGTATCCTGGGAGATATCTGAGGCCCATGAACCAAGATAGTTCTTAGAGACTTTGAGTTTGATGTAGGGCTCTTATTCCCTTTGTATCTATCATCTAGACAAAGAATTCAGTGGACTACAAAGTGGCTCAAGGTCCAGTCCCTTTATCTGGCCTCTGGAAACTTTTAAGAGTTCTGCATATATAGACCTTAGAATGTTCATATGCCTCTGTGATGAGATGCAAATTGATATGTGCCTAATATGAATGTACATCTTTCTTAGGAGAGGATTCATGGCTTTCTTCATATTTCAAATGATTATGAAAATAATAATGACTGGCTTATGATAAAGCAAGGGAATTACAGTCTAGATTCCCTACCAGCAGAATAGTCAGACCAATAACTGCAGCATTGTATAGTAGAGAAAAGGAAGGAGCTTATAATCAACTCATTTATCCCCAGCACCCCCCGCCATCCCCCTCACTGCAGAGTTGAAAAAAACGGTGGACCCAGAGCCACTTTTCTTTTTCCCAACTTCTGGTTTACTTTTAATTTTCTTTTGGATTTAGACTGGTCAAAGGCTTTCCTGCCTTCTCTGCAGAGATGTAATACAATATGAACTCACAAGAATCATGGTTTGTTTGTTTTCTTGTAATCTGAAACAGCTTTTATCAAAAACCTAATTCATGAGGAGAAGATAATCATGTGCAGGAAAAAGCAGATCTTTGTGGGGGTCTTTTTCCTTTCCTTTAAGATATCAGGACTATATTTTTTTTCCTTTGTTTTCTTTCCTATTAAAAGCAAGAGTCAATCCGATTTTTTTTCCCTTCATCTTCGAGTCTAGTCTCACGCATGGGATTAATTAGACAAGACGAATCACTGAGAGAACATTTATCTTTATCCAGGAGATTGTTTTCAGAATTTTTTGATGTTGTCCTGGCATTTCCACTTTTTTAGTGGCTTTTCATAATGACAGATAGACTCCACTGCTTCTAATGCGTGGTGAGGCAAGCATTCACTTATGTGTGTGTATGTACATATGAGAAACATTAATTTTTAATTTACTCTGTTTACCTTGAGAAACTGCCAGTGAATGATTCAGATATTCCACAAAAAGGGGCTTTTCTTTTGTAATATAGGACAAAGGACAGCTAAGCTTGTGTTCTTTCTTCAAAGCGAGGTTCGGAGGGAGGGGGCAATAGTATTTATTTGTGCAGCTTAGAAAAGGACTATTTTGACTACGTAAACACTCATATAATTGTATTAAGAATTGCTACCAAATCTTTTCATCCAGTATATGCTTAAAAACTAGGCTTAGATACAGTGATAAAGAACCAGCATGGGCAGTTCCCACGTTCCTTTATTTCAACAGTTCGTTGTGTGACTGTTGAAGAAGAGAATGTCAGGATAGTCATTTGCATAGGGTAAGTTTAGACTGGTCTCTGATTTCTCGACCCAGGTATGACACCAACATTGGGAATGTCCACAGCCTTCCTCGCCTGTCTTGGGCTTGGGTACCCTAGGAGGATGGTTGCCTGGGGTCTGCTTGTTCCAAGGGGGAGCAATACCTTGCAGCTTCTTTCTGGGGGCTTGGGAAGGAAAACTGGAAAATTCTGGAGGATCTCTGAGAACTAAGGTAGGCAACTTTACATAGGAGATTGGAGATCTATTCAACTCTACCCCGAAATTGTCCAGAAACTACCAGGGATTTACTCGGAAGCAAGGGGCTAGTCCTGATCCCAAATGCCAGAAGACAGCTGGAGAATATGAGTGAGTCACTGCTGTCACAGCTGTGCAGGGCCTTCTATTAAGCCTGCCTTGTCCAGTTGCACTCATGTGCACTGCACAAGGGCAGCACGTCTGAGAGGACACAGTTCACATCCTCAATATCATAGATGTGTCATTATTAAAACAGTTTTCTGGCAGACAGCATTAAGGTAACAGTGTATTAGCTCAGTTTTAGGAAACATGAAAACTTATTAGTGCAGTTTTCATGTTAAATAGCTAACATTTAGTGAGCATTTACTGGATAATGGTGCTTAATTTCTTTGACCTCTCCCCTTAGAACAGGCTTCTTAATATGCATTCAGAGGGTCTGTCAGCTTTGATAGGAAAACAAATTGTATCCTCATTATTACTCTCTCCTAAGTGAAATCTAGGATTATGAATGGAGATGCCAACCACAATACTATTAGCAGTGCCTATGGTTTCTTTTCTCATAACACATTTAAATTATCACAATATCTCAAAATATTATTCATGCTCATCACTTTTTCAAAGTTGTGCTAGTTGTTAAGACCACAACTAATATGCTATTTAACAAGTTAATAAAAAGGAACATCTAGGGTATCCCTGGGTGGCTTAGTGGTTTAGCGCCTGCCTTCCGCCCAGGGTGCGATCCTGGAGTCCCGGGATCGAGTCCCACGTCGGGCTCCCGGCATGGAGCCTGCTTCTCCCTCTGCCTGTATCTTTACCTCTCTCTCTCTATGTCTATCATAAATAAATGAATAAATATTTAAAAAAAAGGAACATCTATTATTATATCACAAAAGTTTTTAAAACTACTTCAACTGTCTTTTAATAAAATTGGCTTCCATGTTAATCCTGTATATTTTATCTCATGAAACATTGTTCTGAGAATGGGTTTATAAGACTCACCAGCCTATGAAAGAGTCTGTGTCACCAAAATAATAACAATAACAATAATAATAATATTAATTAAATACAAAGAGATTTTGCGAAAAAAGTACAAGAATAGGAAATACTGTTATCTCTCCTTTCCTTTTTTTTTTTAAATATTTTTAAAATTTATTCTTGAGAAACACAGAGACATAGGCAGAGGGAGAAGCAGGCTCCCTGCAGGGAGCCTAGTGTGGGACTCAATCCCAGGACCCTAGGATCACTCCCTGAACCCAAGGCAGATGCTCAACCACTGAGCCACCCAGGCGTCCCTTATCTTTCCTTTTCAAGAATCCTTTGACCACCCCTTGCCAAAAAAACTGGGGAACAGTCATAATAATTGTGTGTGTTCACCTGAACAGTTTGCCTTTTGTGTCTAATTGCCATGCAGTATAATTACAACGATGTATGGTATATAATATATGTCCAATTGATCTTCAGTTCATTTGATTGGATTTCAGCACCAAAATCCAGTCATTTTAGTAGTCTCTATCATTTCGTAGTTTGTGCCTTTGAAAGATCAGGTTAAGGGATAGAAGATATCACATGAAGTCACTTGAGAGTCACTGCTCTAAATTTAACCTGTGCTGTGTGATTGCTGCTGTGATGTCTGACAGACACTCTCTTATATAACAAAAAATGACTGTTTTTAACAAAATGTCCTTGCATTATGTCTAACATAAATACGTGCTCTCCTCAATGTGGAAAAATGATTAAGATGCTGCAAAATGTGTCACAACTTTTAGGTTGCGTTTCTGTGGAGGAAGGACAGCAAATGTGTGCTGAGCAATACTCTGATTTTTTTAAGTGCGCAAGATGGTCACATGCTCCTGAACCCACATGGTCTCTTCATCTAAGCATTAGCAAAGATGATCTAGTCTCTGAATCATTCAGTCCAAATTCTAGAAGGAACAACATGAGTGTCCAAGTCTGATGTCCTCCTGGGCCCACTCAGGAGCCAAGGAGACCAGGTCCCATAGTACAAACAATCCTGCAGGGACCCCTGTAGGTAGAGGACAGATCTCTGAGAAAATGGAGAGAGCCAGAGCTTTCTCTAATGGGATCCTAGGGACTTAAAAAGGAGAGACCATAAAGGCTTCTTAGGGAAGCCAAGACTATGTATGCATCCCTGCCCACGAGCATTGACTGTACATACCCTCTGTGGCCCTGAGTGACCCAGAGACCTGAGCACAAAGAAGAGGGTCACAGTTCTTTATATTTTCAGGGAACACAAAAGGGTCTTTTACATGTGTGACTCTGTGTTAGGCAACTTTTAGGTATATTGTCTCGTTTAGTCTGAGACTTCCCCCACACTGCACCTGCCAATATTTCTGTGACATCAATACCATTTTGGAATTTCTTCATAGGATTTTAATCCTCTCTTTAATGCCAACTATTTCCAGTAGTCCCCAGCCTCACATACAAAACAGCTTCCTGATATCTCACATTTGCTCCTCAACTTTGCCTGCTGAGCCATTTGCCTTCTCTTCTCCTTGGCTGTCTTGAATCATGGCATTAGCCGAGGCCTCTGCTGCCTCTGGGGCTTTTAGAGGGTTTTACTCCACCACCATGATCCCAGTGCTATGCCAAAGATACTTTCCCTGATCTAGTACTACCTCCACTGGTTAAAGTGGTTAAAGCCACTGGTGACAGCAACTCCTACCACAGGAGCCGCAGATGCTGAGGACAGCACCAGGATCTCTGTCCTCATTGAGACCAGGACCTTAAGACTGCCTGAAATTCTGGAATTTTAAATGTTCTGAAGCTCTGCTGAATTTCCAGTTCAAGATTGGAACACATGCAAAAACTGACTCCTAACACACTCAAACAAGATGCAGAAATAAGAAATATAATTAACAAATCTATTTCTATGCCCAGCACCAAAACATGAAAGGGGTATATTTTCTACTAAGGAGAAATGAAGGAAGCAGGCAAGACCCTGTGGTTATAAGCAGAAGATCCCATGCTTACACACCCCTCCACAGAGCTGTGAATAACTCACCATCTCCAGAGAGCCAACAACATCACGATGCCGCTTCACCTCTAGGCCATGACAGTGCAGGACATGCAAGGGAAAATCCACCCGTGGAAGGTAAGCATAGAACTGAGAGTCCCCAAATATCCAAAGGAGATGAATCCTGAGGAAAAGGTTCAACAAGTGCAAGAACTAATACCACATGAAATAGGAATATTAGAATGATGTTTAAAGGACTTTAAAATCCAAAAAAGAAAGGAGGAAAGAAAGAATGAATGAACCAGCCTCAGAGAGCCAAAGGAGGGAATCCTATTACTAAAGTACAAATAGGAAGTCATGTAAAAAGAACAGAGTTGTTAGAAAAAAAAAAAATGAGAGATCTTAAAATGAAAAAAAAAAAACATTATTATTAAAATTTAAAACTCCAAAGATTAGCCGGATTGTATCCTGGACTCAAGTGGAAAGTCACTCCCTGAGCTGGAATATAAATAATGAGATAGGGATTAGCAAAAGAACCATAAACATTGTACAAAAAGAGAAAATAGCATGAAAAAGAAGAATGGTCATCATTTTTTTTAGGACATGAGTCCTCTGAGTACGTTTACACAAATGCCAAGCTGAATGAATAAAAGCAAGTCATAAGCACAGTGATGTTACTTCCCAGTCACTAGGGAGGCTAAAACCAAAAAGTGGACGATAAAAGTGTTAGCAATGAGTGGAGAAGTTGGACCCCTCCTCCATTCTGGTGGGAATTTTAAATGGAAGCAGCAGCTATGGACAGTAGTCTGGCAGTTCTCCAAAGGTTAAACGTCAAGTAAACTATAGGAACCAGCAACTGTATTCCTCAGATACACCCAAAAGGCTTAAAAACAGATTTGTGTAAAAACTTGAACACAAAAGTTCATACAAAATTACACATAACAAAACAAAACAAAATTACACACAACAGCCAAAAAGTGGAAGCAATCCAAATGTTCATTAGTGGATGAGTGGATAAGCATAAAATGGAGTATTATCCAGACATGAAAAGAAAGTACTGATGTGTGCCACAGCACGGATGTACCCTGAGAACATTATGCTAAGTGAAGGAAGCCAGTCATGAAAAGCCACATATCCTATGATCCCATTTGGATGAAATGTCCAAAATAGACCACTATGGGCAGCCCGGGTGGCTCAGCGGTTTAGCGCTGCCTTCAGCCCAGGTCGTGATCCTGGAGACCTGGGATCGACTCCCACATCGGCTCCCTGCATGGAGCCTGCTTCTCCCTCTGCCTGTGTCTGCTTCTCTCTCTCAGTGTGTGTATATGTGTCTCATGAATGAATGAATTAATGAATTAATTAATTAAAAATTTTATGTTCTGTGAATTATGTCTCAAACTATTTTAAAAAAGAAGTCTCCCCAAAGCTGGGCTGTGCTGTGTCAAGGTCATACTTGGTCCTGTGCGAATAATTCCTTTAACCCCATACTTTTGTGGTTTGGGTGTTAAAGTACTGTTCTCTGTTTGTCACAAAACTTGTTTGTGTGTGTGAGAGGGAGAAATGGCCTTTTCTGTATTTTTCTTGACACCCTAGTATCTGTTTCTAAGGGGACTGGGCAGGAAGATCCTGTGAAGGGCGGGCTCGCACTGTCCTGAGGATGGCTCCAGCCCTCTGTGCATGGATGCATGGATTCCCTTCAATTCTTTCCCCACAGGCTCCTTGGTCCTTCCCGGGAGCAGCCTTTAGGCCAGTGCAGCCGCTCCAGCTCAGAAGCCTGGTGCGTTCTGCAGAACCCCAGGTGGAAAACCCGAGCTCAGAGAGACTGTGACCCCAAAAGCAAAGAAAACAGACACTGATTTTAACCTCTTGAGCCTCCCCATCCCCCTTTAACTGGATTCTTCAAGTGCTTGTAACCCTGTGTGAATCTGTTTACTAAATTTGTCATAGGCCTTTCTGCTCAGTGATAACCACAATTAAGCTAGAACATAACATTTGACAACAGTGGCAAAGCTGAGCTTCAGTTAATTTTTCTGAGCGAGCCCAGAGAGTTAGTAAAACAAAGGGCCATGAACAAATGGGTGCAAAATGCAGACACACCCTTGTCTGACTTCAGATTTTTTTAAAGGATCTTATTTATTTATTCATGAGAGACAGAGAGAGAGAGAGAGAGGCAGAGACATAGGCAGAGAGAGAAGCAGGCTTCCTGCAGGGAGCCCAATGTAGGACTCGATCCCAGGACCATGGGATCACAACCTGAGCCAAAGACAGACGCTCAACCACTGAGCCACCCAGGTGCCCCCTGACTTCAAATCTAACTGATTCTCCATGACCCTCAGCTGGGCAGACACTAGCAGTCACCCCCACACACACACACACCACGATGGCTCCCTCCCCAACACTGTTGAAACCTCACCAAGTAAAACTGATTTTTTCATGGCGGTATTCATCATCCCTCCTCCCTCGGTAATTGGTTTGTTTAGATCCTCGGGTGCCCGTCTTTGTGGAACTTGGCTGTAGTAACACCTTACCACGATCACTGGCGTAATTTCGACAGAGATGCTTCTGAGCCCCATAGAGCCACCACTAGCCTGCCAGAATGTTTCTATTTTATTTTGTCTGATTTGGTCTTGGTTTTTTTGTTTTTTTTTTTTTTTAAGATTTCTTTATTTGAGAGGGAGAGAGTATGTGCATGTGTGAGCTAGGGGAGGGGCGGAGGGAGAAGGAGAATCCCAAGCAGACAGATTCTGTGCTAAGCAGGGAGCTCAACAGGGCATTGGATCCCACAACTCATGAGATCATGACCTGAGCTGAAACAGAGAGTCAGCTTGACGGACTGAGCCACCCAGGTGCCAGTTGGTTTGTTTCTTCATTGCAGACTGCAGTGACCAGGGTTCCCTGGTGAAGCATAACTGCTAATGCCCACTGGTTTAACAAGCTTTGTGAATACCCCCTGGTCATAGCCCATGCAGTCCTGAGGCTTAGGAGTGTCAGGTATGACAGAGAACACAGAGCAGCTCAGAAGTTCCAGGAAAAACAAAAAACAAAAAAAAAACCTGGACACCTAGTAGTTCTTCCTAGATCCCTCTCCCTCCAGCACAGGCACCTACACACCCGACACAAACACATTTAACTTCCTTGACCTCAGTGATAAGAGCACCTGCATACCTTGCCTTTGCTAATCTTAAAAATAAAATAATCTTAAAATAAGCCAAATAAACCTAAAGCAGTAGATCTCAAACTCTGCCACACGTTAGAATCACCCCAAAGTATCTTAACGATCCTGATGCCCAGGCCTCATCCTCGATCAATTAAATCCTAATCTCCTGGGCCTGACCAAGCGGCAGGAGTTTTTAAGGCTCCCCAGGTGATTCCAGTATGCAGTCAAGACTGGGAGGCAGTGCTTTGAACAAATTTGCTTCTTATTCAAGGCCTATATTTTAAAATCCAAGATTGAAAACAGAAAAAATTATCTTGATAAATCCTTTAAAATGCCCACAGAGTAGAGTAAAAGTGGCTTTGCATCTACAGTCCTGAATGGTTAATATGTGTAAATGCTTAATGCACCTAGAAATGTAGAGCATAGAAAATGGTACATATGCAAAATATAACTCTGCTTTAATTACATAACTAAAAGCACACACTGAGTTGAATTCGGGTTATTAAAATCTACGGATGGTGCATATCACTGTCCAAATGTGGAGTCAAAGTAGTGTTTGTATAAATGATTAGTCTTTAAATTTTAGGTCACCTGATATCAATTTTAAGATCTGAGGGTTTTCATGACATGTCTCTGGTAGTAGTTTGACAGATTTACTGGGGTTCATGAAACAAAGTACATTCTCTTGTGATGCACAGATCATGCTAAACCTAGAAGCCAGCCAGTCCCGACTCCCAGCCCATTAGGAGGCCAGAGCAAGTCTTGCAGAGTCACGGCCTTCTAAAATCCAGCTCACCTGGCTGCTCTAGCCGTATTTGCAGTGCTTTCTAGAAAAGTTGCTTTATTCAGCTCTATTAGTCTCTTCTCTTCATGACATGAAATGTTCATTCCATTCCCACAATCTTGTTCAGGCTTTGCTCTCTGGTCCTTTAAATACCTTCCACTTGTCCATGATCCCAAACCTACCAACCTCTGTGTGCCATTGGTGACTAGTATTGCTCCCTGAGTGTGCCGAACGTGGCCTATTTCTTCATTATTCAGCTTGCCTCTTATCCTCACTCTTTGGGACTTTTTCATTGACCTCGATCAATTCCAATTGGTCATTCTACACTTGGAATAAACTTTGACTATTTTCTCCTCTTATCCCCAACATTTAATCCTCCCATGAGTCCTAAGGGCTCTAGCTCGAAAGTCACCCAGAATCTAACCGCTACCTACCGCTGCCACAAATTCAAGACACCAAATGATCCCACCTAGGTTATTGTAATAATCACCAAATATCCTCCTTGCTTCTACTTTTGCGTTTATGGACTAGCTTCCAAGGTGACCCTTTCAGATAGTAATTCCAGTCACATCCCCTATCCAGAGCCCTCCAGTGACTCCCATCAGCCTGAGGATGGAATCCAAAACTCACCAAATTCTGCCAAGACACACTAGCTAGCAATCCAGACTTTCTCCATGGAGTTTTACTATTCCTATTAGCAATAACAGCTGGCATTTGACAAGCGTTTACTCTCTATAAGGCACTGGTGGAAGCCTTTGACGTATTTTACGCGTTAGGAAACCAAGGCACAAAGAGGTCAGGAGGCTTTCACAAAGTACACAGCCCAGAAGTGGTGAGCTCGGATTTAAACCTCAGCCACAGTCTTGATCACTGTCCCGCCTTTCCTCTGTGGGCACAAGAGACACCAAGATGTGCCACAACCTACCCTATCAACCCCTCATTTTCGTTTCAAATATTTCAGCAAGAAGCCCGGCACTCTATTTGTTTTCTTACATTGGTGGATGTATCAGTGTGTGACTTTAACTGTAGAAGGAAAGGTTTTAGGGAAGAACAAAGAGAAAAGGAGGGCTGGAGCCTGAATTCATTAGGGAAACCCAAGTTGCTCAGACACCAATGCCCCAGAGCCAAGCTGGGAGCCAAGAAATTTGTTTTAAAAATATGATCTCTCCCAAGCCGGAGATGATGTAAAATATAGGGTGATATACCACCCAAAAGGCAAAACCACAGTTTGCTTGTTTAAAGGCTGTCTTAGGTTGGTTTGGCTGCTGCCCGGAGCTGTACCACAAGCAGCAGGCCGCAGTTGCCAGGCAAGGGTTGAAAAGTTTTCAGGAGAAAAGAAACTGAGGTCCTCTCAGCCCAGAGGCTCTGAGCCTTTAGAGGGTCATCCCCCAGGGCTGCTGGCTCTGAGCCTTTAGAGGGTCAACCTCCCGGGCTCCTGGCTTGCTCCCTGCTGCATCTGAGCAATGGTGTCCACTACCGCCTCCCTCTACCTCGTGAAGAGGGAGGCATCCCATTTGTTGAGCAGCAGAGAGCCCTTGGGCTGTAACTGGAATTTCCTCAGAAGGAGTAAAGTGTCACCCAGTGGCATGCAAATAAGTGAGAGAGAAGGGTCTTCAGATATTCTGGTAGCAGTTCAAAGAGTGAGGAATCCCAAGGCAAGTGACTGGTTGGTTGAAACATTCAAACATTTCAAGTGACTCAGCCTTGTCCCAAGTGCCCAAGCTCTTTGGCTTCTGGCACTTTAGTGACACACAGGTGACCTAACTGGAACCTTGTGTAAGTATTTGGGGGAAAGGAGTTGAGGAGGCTTAGCCTGCCCCCCCTCACCCCCTTGGCTATATTCTAAACAGTTGTTATCTGGAACAATTAAGGACCCAGGAGGAGAGGCCAGTCACCCTCAGGAAGTGCTGCAGGCACCCTGGTTTTGGCGGAGGGGAGTGAGAGGCGGTTGGGTTTCCCTGATTGGGTCTCAGTGGCAAGCTGGCTGCCCCCCAGGAAGGCCTGGTATTCCTGTCCTCTCCGTGAACCTGCTTGAAAGGGATACAGGAGTTATTGGGTAATCAGGACTTGTCAGCACCTCGGTTATGCAGGATGGTTCAATCCGATAATGTGAATGGAACCTGTAATAGTGCTGATGAAAAGCACTCCACTTTCAAAAGGGCCTTGAATGATTTTTTGTTCATTTTCTGTTTACATGTAATGTGTTATTGATGTCATTACCTTATAATACAGCGGCTTGTTTCATAGAAAAACCAGGAATTATTCATTCTTAAAAAAAAAAAAGGCGAAGAAGAAAAAAGAAGGAAAGAAAGCGACCCTGTTACGTGAGGAAAATTGCATCCGAATGCTGCAAGCATATTGATTTTCTGGCACCAGACTTTTTAGATTAAAAATGCCAATACTAAATCCTTTCATGACCTATAGTTCATATGAAGTTCGCATGTCATTTACTATTATTCTGGGGGGAAAAAAAAAGCTGAATCTTTAATGAAAACATAGTTGGAAAGAATGTCTGCCGTTTCTACAATTTGCATACCATTATAATAATGCCTGATTATGAGCTAAGCACGTTGCTGGTAGGGTGGGTTGAACATTTTTCTTAGTTCAAATCAAAAGCCATTTGTCAGTTTTAATTGTCTGCTTGCCATGGCTGCATCCTTGGTGAGAGCCATGGATGTCCACACTCTGATTGTCAAGGCCTGTTAAGGACTGGCATGTGAAGGTCCACCCGATACCCAGACACATCGCTTCACATCCTACAAGGGTCGGAGACTTGCGTCTGGTCTTACCCTAGTCCAGGAAACATTAATGGTAATGATTAGTTGTTCTTTCCAGTTAAGAATTGTGATGTAGCCACATAAGTCCCTGACATAGTCCTGATTTTGTTATGTAGTTACTACCAATCTCAAAAGTCTCTCAGTGGACATGGGGATGCCTCGAGAAAGTAAATAAATAAAGTTTTTTGTAAATAAAGTTTTATCAGAACACAACCATATCCATTTGTCTATGTGTTACCTGTGACTGGTTTGGCACTTCACGGCAGAGTTGAATAGTTGTGATAGAGACCATATAGCCCACAAACCTAAGATATTTATTATTTGGCCCTTGATAGGGATTTGCAAATTTCTGGCCTAAATATGATATTCTTCCAAAATCTTTTCCTATATTATGAGTAGGTATGGCTGCTTTTCAGAGTTGTATCACAAGCAGCTAACTTAAGAGTAGGTGAAATCAGGAATTTTAAATCATGGATTTTTTTTTTTTTTTTAAATTCATGAGAGACACAGAGAGAGAGGCAGAGACATAGGCAGAGGCAGAAGCAGGCTCCCTGCGGAGAACCTGATGCAGGACCAGATCCCAGGACCCCGGGATCATGACCTGAGCCAAAGGCACTCAACCACTGAGCCACTCAGGTGTCTCTTAAGTCATGGATTTTTGAATGAGATGGAATCTTAATTAGAAGTCACGTGGTTCTACTTCCTAACTGACTGATGTTGAATTACCCTCAATAGCATTTCCAGTATTGGGAAAACTATTTTAAAACATGCCATTCTGTATATTGATATTTCGGTTAAGAATTCTTCCTTGTATCCCCTCATAGGTTCTCTCCATTGGTCAGATTCCTCTGCTTTGTAGGCATACAAACTAGTATGAATCATTCAGGAATTGAAAGCTACCTCTGTTTTCTCCCAGAGTGTTTTCTTCTTCAAATTAAGTATTCCAGTTCATTCCCTTTGTTCCCTTTGAGCCCTTTATCAACCTACTCACATTTCTCTGGACACATAAATCCATCATAGGTACTAATACAGAATTCCAAATGGGGTTCTACCAATGTGGAGTCAAAATCATCACCTCCATCATTCTAGAAGTAATATTTCTGTTACTGTAAACAATAATTTGCCTTTGGGGAGACCACATCTCACTGTTGATTTAGATTATGCATGAAATCAACTGTCTTAGTCTGTTCAGGCCGCTATAACAAAAGACCATAGACTGGGTGCCTTAAACAGCACACATGTGTTTCTTAGAGTTGTGGAGGTTGGGAATTCCAAGACCAGGGGCTGACAGATTCAGTTCTTAGTGACAGCCCACTTCCTGGTTTGTAGACAGCCACTTTCTCACCATGTTCTTGTATGGTCTTTCATTGTGGATGCATGAAGAGAGACCTCTTTGTCTTCCTCTTCTTGTAAGGACACTAATCCCATCATGAGGATCCCACCCTCCTGACCTCATTTAAACCTAATTATCTTCCAAAGGCCTCGCCTTTGGAGTTGGAGTTAGGGCTTCCCTCTATGAATTTGGGGGAGACACAAATATTCAGCCCAAATCTAACTCCACTACCTTTGCTGATAAATAGGAAATTATCCTGCTGTTTTCCTACCTTTGTTCTCTTTCTGTCCTCAATCATACCTGGCTGAACTACGTCCTTATTTTTTACAATGGCGCCTGATCCCTTCATATCTGATAATTGTCTCTTAATTGGGAAGGAATAAATGTCTTTAATTCTTCCTTCCCTTATCCATTCATTCGAAGGGTGATGTCTTCCAGACTAATTACTCTTTTCCAACCTACTTTATCTTCTATACGTGGAAGGGAAGTGGTTAAAAGCAAAGTTACTTTATGGAAATCACAGATGCTGCTCTACACATATTTCTGACTCTCCTCCTTTTGTCAGCTTAGTAGGATTGCTAGGCCACGTGATATGTTCTGGCCAATGAATTATGCATATGGAAATGATGTATGTCACTTGCAGACTAAGTGTTTCACTGCCAATTCAAAACATTACCTCCCTCTCTCCCTCTCCCTCCCTCTCTCTCCCTCTCTCTCTCTCTCTCTCTGATATGGTGACCAGCAGCATTCAAGATGGTGGCTGTTTTATCTCTCTGGCTCCCAGAATAAGGTGGCATTAAGCAGAGTCCTGTCCTGACTCAGGACGGACACAGAGCCTGAATGAGAATAATCCTTTGTTTTCTGTAAGTGGAGGAGATTTAGAAGTTGTTCTTGCAACATAGCTTATCTAACTGATACTTAGGTTTTCTGGTCACTGATTCATATCCCATTAGTCAGCTCTTTGTTTTGTGCCTACTGTGTGCAAAGCCCTTAAACTATCACTGTGAGCAAACTAAAAATCTCTCTCCTTGTAGAAATACAGGGTTTGGACCTTTGGTTCAATGGCCGCACTAGACCAGACTCCTCCATAAACAGTGTGGCAGATAGAATGTAGCACATTCAGGCCATCTCCAGATGTATGATGATCACTGAACAGGTTAGAGAGAGACCTCGCTGGGAGTAGGAGAGCCACTTTTGTCTCTTACCTACCATATGATGTTGGGTTGACCACTTTATCTGTCTAGGCCACTATTTCCTCTACCCATTTCCACTCCTGCTTAGTTTGTTTGTTTGTTTGTTTGTTTCTTTCTTTCTTTCTTTCTTTCTTTCTTTTTTTCTTTTTTTTACTCCTGCTTAGTTTCATTCTATACCATTCATGCATGCCAATGGTTGTCCAGTCTCTACTTTAAGGCTTTCTAAGACATGATGCTTGCCACTTCCCAAGGCAGTGTTACATCTCTAAGCACCTGTGTCTGCTCCAATGTTTTTTCCTCTGAAGCTCTTAAGTTCTAGAAGCCTGGAAATATGTTGATTTATTTTTTGTTATGGAACCCCTTCCCCAATGTCAGAATTTGCATGTAAATAAATTTTTACTGAATTCCTATTCTGTGCCAAGCACAGCCTTGGAATAGATACTCTGGAGGGTAGAGAAGTATACATGATGACCTTCAACTTAAAGTTCAATCAGATAAGAGCAGCATTTAGATACTAGGGCTCAGCATATTGTGCTACATTGTGGGACAGAGTTGGACACAAAGGAGGTGTAGAAGGGATAAGGGTAATCAAGGAAGCCTTCCTAGAGGGCACTGGACTATGCTCAGCTTGGAAGGACTGCCAGTTCTAGGTAGGTAGAGGGCATCAGGGAGAGGCACATCTGACAGGGGGAACGACTCTAGAGAACCCAAAAAGAGGGTGAACATGGTGGGTTGCAAAAACAGAATGACATCCCGCATGGTAAGAACAGAGAATGGGAGTGAGCGCTAGATTCAGACCAGCTCTGTGTGGACAAATTTTAGAAGAATTCACTGACAAGAATGTTGAAAGATAGCGTACCTTTGTCTCTTACCTATCATGTGACTTTGGGTTGACCAGCCCAAATACCAACCACCATGCTATCTAGGTATATAGTAAAAGATGTCTTAAATTCCCTTTTATTTAAAAAAAAAATATTTGCCACTATAAGACTTTTACTTTTATCACAGATTCTCCACAGTTATTTAATTAACGCCAGCAACAGTATCATATTATAGATGTATTTCTCTGGACATTTCTTATGTTGATGGCAGATTTTGTCATGTCGTTATAAATGGGTCAGTCAAGAGCTCCGTGGGAATGCAGGGTGGGGCTTAAGCCCGTCTTTGGGCTGTAACAAGACATTTGGAGAAGAGAAATATAGAAAGGAATACCTTTGCCAAATGAGTTCCAGTCTTTATATGAGTGATGGGTTTATTTTGCCTTTCAATGAGAATGGCTTTCTCCGGGGGCACATCTGGTACATAGACAGTTCAGGCTCATGACACAGACTCAAAAAACACATGAAATGACACACACTCAAGCTGCCCTTGCTCTGCCTTTCCACTGCCCTAAGTCATTCCGTCTCCTCATTCAAGTTAGTTTCTAATTTCTATGAAACATCCAAGTGAGAACAAAACTCATTAATGTTGTATTTGGTTGGGATGTCTGGGTAGCTCAGTGGTTGAGCATCTGCCTTTGGCTCAGGTTGTGATCGCAGGGTACCAGGATCAAGTCCCGCATCAGGCTCTCCGCAGGGAGCCTGTTTCTCCCTCTGCCTATGTCTTTGCCTCCCTCTCTGTGTCTCTTATGAATAAATAAATAAAATCTTTTTTTAAAAAAAAATGTTGTATTTGGTTGAAAAAAAAAAGAGAGATGTGAAAAAATAGATGCTATGTTCTAAATGTGAGTTAGTTGAGGCAGATGAGTTGTTTCCCACTGTGTAACAGGAAGTGGATAATGAACGTATTGAATCCAAGGCAATCATTTTTGAAATGCCAAGGAGGATGGGGGTAGAATCAGAAACAGTGAAAAATTAATGTGTTATTTTCTATAAATGGGAAGGGGGAATTTTAGCTAATTGCCTTTAGGAAAATTAAGGTTATTAAAAATAATAAGCTAACTTTTCTATAGATCTTGATAGTTTTCAAAATACATTGAGATGCATTATTTCATTTGATTCCCTTAACAACCCAGGAGGAATGCAGAGTGATTTTTTTTTTAACCTACATTTTATAAATGAGAAACTAAGATTTTGAAAAGTTAAAGGACTCACTCTAGATTACACAGCTAATAAACAGGAAGGTCAGGGCTTTCTTAAAATCTCAGTCCTAACTCTAGTCTGGTCAAGTATAGAGGAAAGCAAAACCTGTGAGCTAACAGTGGGTTTATTAAAAGCAATTGACTTAACAGAGATGGTGTAGCAATCAATGTAGTTTAGTGGGCAGGGGCTCACTGAAATTGCAAAGAGAAGCCTGAAGTCATAATCTGGAAGCAGATGAGCTTGCACAGCTATGGCCCAAACAATATTTACAGGTTTCTTCCATTTTTGACAAGATTTAAAAACCAGGACATTTTATACTAAAATCTAGATATCTGTCTTCTCTTTTATTTATTTATTTTTTTTTTTGTCTTCTCTTTTAAAATCAAAATCAGTATACCTGATCTCACTGGCCAGTGCTTCCACATGAGCACAACTATCAGGAGCTTAGAGGCTACTGTTTCTCTTAGATGGACATGAGCTCTCTGGTTTGCTACAGTCCCCACCACTCCCTATTGCCGCCTGTCCTCAAAACCAAGGATTCGTTGATGTTTTTCATCACATCTATGTTGTTATTTTTTACTTACCCATCTACATCACTCACTGAGTTCTGTAGGCATTTGAATTTGTGTACTCATGTCTGGAGGCAGCTTCTGGCTTCTATCAATTTTGACTATGTGAACATGGGCAGGTTACTTTCACCCAGTGGAAATGCTTCCATTTCTATTTCCATTCTTTGAAAAAGAATGATAATTCCTTTGAAAAAGGAATGATAATGGTGGCATGCTAGTGGATACTTAGGACTTTGTTGTCACTCGTTTTTTTCTTTCAACATTATTTCTTCCATTAGAAGTTCCCATCTTATGGAGATGAGGAAACCTACATTTTCCAAGCATCCCTAACACCTGGGGCACAAATGAGGAACTCTGATACTCCAACAAAATGGACTTGACAGCTCATGACCCAAAGGAACACATGTGTGCTATTTATCTTGCAAGAGTCTGAGGATAACCATAGTGGATGTGTCAGTGGTACCATTCAAAACTCATCATCAGTATGTTGGTGGAGTATGAGCTGGAATGTGTGTGCCCATTATAGGAAGCATCTGGGCTTTCTCCATTCTCTGATATGATGTTAGCCATTATCTCTGGTTGTGTAACTTCCAAGCCTGGTTCTCTGATCCTCCAAGAGAAGCTGTGAGCCCTGTAAGGTCCTGTTGCCTATTTCTTGCCTGTTGGCTCTCAGATCCATTCCCCACCCTTCCCCTGTACTATATGAGTTGCACAGGGTGATCACTATAAAGTACATTTCCCAAGATCCTATGTCAGCAGGTAGGGCCTAAAGTTTATGCACGTTGGGAGCTTTCTTTTATGAAAAATAATTTAAAATTATAAATACAAAGTTATGTACAAAGGGAATGTTTATTTTAAATCAGAAAAAAATCACAAGAAATTATAAATCTTTTTTGAACAAATTACAAATCTTAAAAATTTCGAATGAGAAAAAACAGAACAAATAAAAAATTGAAAGCTGGAAAAATAAGATCATATTTTTATTTGTGAACTGTTGAGATCTCTCTCATACATTTTTCTGAGAATTTTTGACTTTATATCCTTTGCTTATCTCTTCCTAGGAAATAATTTTCTGAAGAAAAAAACAAAAATATAATTCTGTCTTTCCTCAGTATGCTAATGGAATTGACATTTTTTTACTATTGACAGCTTTAAAAAAATTTCCATTCTAATTAATGTGGTTAGGAAATTTTTAGGATCATTTTCAATTGCAGGCAAGCCTCTGCAAGTTGCTTTCAGAGAAGAGCTGTAAGATTTTAAGGCAGTTGAAGTTTCTTATGTTGCAATCAAATGGCTTGTCACTGGCATCCTCGTGGTGAGACGTCTGAGGTGAAAGCCAGGAGAAATGGCATGGTGGACACTCATGTTTTACTGCAGGCCATTCTGGGATTGATGAAAGACTTGGAAAAATTCTCAGGGTTGTGGGACAGTCTGATATCTGCAGGCAACTCCAGCCTCTATGTAATCAGTAGAAGCTCCGTCCTGATGGCAACCACACCAAACTCAATTCTACACAGAAATAACTGTGAGCCACATATGTACATCCCACTAAATCAGCTTCCCCTAGCCAGCCCTTAAATATAGGCCAGGCCACTAACTGGAGAGGAAGTATGGGGAAGGGGATGTCAGAGCACAGAGACAGCAGTCGGAACCATGAGTTATAATGGCATATTTTCAAATTCTATATGTAGAACTATGCACACAAGTTGCTAGAACTCTCCTCGTGCCTTGTACTAGAATGAGAAGCCCTTAAGCTTGGGTCTCACTAACTTTGCTCTCAACCTACTTCTTCTAGCCTGGTTTGGCCAAAAACTCACATTGGTAAGACCTTTGTTAACACCCTCTCTTCTTTATACCCCTCCAGTTCTAGGAAGGGTAGATAGTGGCTTCCTGCCTGTTAACCTCTGTCACTGTTCCACTGGATTTTCAGTTATGGCAAAACATTTGTGAAAAGTAATTGTATTAAATTTGTTCTACTGGATCACCTAGAATAGGTGGGCCCTGGTCCATATTCTTTTTTCTGCTTAAAAGATACTCGGAAAATGTCTATTTCTAAATTTGACCTAAAACTTTTGTATAAATAGATGCTTATTGTCTTCAATAAACTTAAAAAAATTTAATTTAAATTCACTTTGCCAACATATAGTATAACACCCAGTGGTTATCCCATCAGGAGTCCTTCTTAGTGCCTGTCAGCCAGTCACCCCATCCCCCAACCCTTCTCCCCTTTGTTTGTTTCCCAGAGTTCAATAAACTTTTTATACGTGGCACCTGGTTGAGCCCACAGGTTAATCTAAGGGCCATTATATCCATATGCACTTTTTTTTTGTATAATTTCTACTCTGTTCAGAGATAAAGTGTCATTTTTCTCCATAATTGACAGATACATACAAGACGACATATACTATATTAGAAGGAAGTCATAATTGTGGTGAGCACAATTCAGAACCCCTACAAGCACCAGACATAATACATACGATAGGACTAAATTATAAAAAATGGTACAAAGTGGTATCTGTAAATATTTTAAGCCAAGGAATCTAGTGGGATTAGAACTAGGAACGGAAAATTAAATTTTATTTCATTTGGAAAAGCGTGCCCGGGGGAAATAATGTATAATTCAGATATATCAGTAGAAGAGAATATCAGGATAGTGCTGGTACCGAAAGAGGAATGAATCGTAGTGACAACAAATTTGGTGCTGCACTGTAATCAGATAGTAAGAATTTTTTAGGACCATAAACTGGACTGTAAATTGATGCAGGAACAGCAAATTTGATGTTGTTAGTAAATGGTAAAAAGAAAAGATGCAATGGTACAAATTGCATTACCGAGGACTAGCCAATACAACAATGATGAGATTTTGTACTTCTTTGTCTTTTTCTATATCGGAGACATTTTCATAAATGGAACATATTATTGTAAGAGACAGCACAAATTATTCAAAACCTAGAAGGTGAGAAGGAATAGTCGAAACTATCTGGTTGACCCCCTCATTAAACAGAGGAAGAAATGAGGACCAGAGAGAAATAGTTCACATCGGGTTAGCCATATTGGCCAAACAAGGGCCTCTCTTTCCCATAGAATTTTACTTCTGTAGCAACTTACAACTCTATAAATGTTGAATGAAGGAAAACTTAGAACTAATCGTAAGTATCGAGGATTATAAATGGTATTTAAAAACCATACAACATGTTTGCATAGATAAAAAAATAACATAATCATTGAAAATATCTTGTTATCAAAGAGTAGCTACTCTGTCTTGTTCTTTCCTTGTATTCTTCCTTGTGTCTGACACAGAGAAGGCATTAAGTAGATGTTGGATATTCATGAGCTGGATCATTGGTTGATGAGTGGATTATTAGGTGGTTGGATGAATGGGAGGGAGGGAGGGAGGGACGGAGGATGGTTGGAAGGATAGGTGTGTGACCTTCGAGGGGGAAATTTAATCTATTCTCTCATTTCCTGAGGAACAAGTGACCTTGGCAATTCTGGGCCGTGCTATCTCAGAATGAACACAGCAATAAACACATTTTTTAATAATCCTAAATGGCAAGGACTTCATATCAGGTAAAATAATAAAGCCAGTCTCATTTTCATCATCAGCAGACTTGAGATTTCCGAGAGAGGTGCCCAAGAGTGTCAATAGCATGGATAGTAATCATTTGCCTAAAATTACAAACAGGACCTCACTATTTGTGACTAAGTGGAGGAATACCAGCTTAGTAAAGAATCAGAATTACAGAGCACAATTTTATTGCTTCTAGAAACCTACGGGAAAATGGAGGCAGCTCATAAAATATTATCTGGAAGAGATCATTGGGGAAAATTCTTCATTAATTGATAAGGATGTGTAATTATCATCTCTTGTAAGTAAAAGTGCACCTCCTACAAACTTCAGGATGCTTTTGGGAGTTCTGTGCATAAAAACATTCTCCTGGCACCTCTTTTACACTTTTAATTAGATACACAAACTTTTCTGTTCACACCCCCCACCCCCACCCCAGCCTCTGTCTGAATTTTCCCAAGTTTGGAATTAACACAGTTATTCTGCATTAGTGATGATTTCCAGGACACCACTATTGTTGGTAACAACAGGCATCCTGTTGAATAGTCCACTAGAGATCTGGACCATGCGCTGCCGAGAAAAAGTTTCATTTGAACGTGCCTTCCCCTCGTAAGATTTGTCTGTCTCACTGATTAATTGTGTAATTATTAATCTACGTTTTGTAAACCGATGAACAGAAAATCCGTCTGCCATTTCTCTCCCTCTTTTCTCCTCTGTGTGTAGCTGAATTCAGTCACCATCAGCACTAAATTCTGCTCAGAGTTCACAGCCGTCACGATCGCTGGTGCAGTTTTAGGTTAAGCATATTTTATCCATAAATTGCTATATTTGGTTCTCGAGTTATTATTGCAGTTCCTTGGGGTACATTTAAATCCACCTTATTGTAATAGATTATGGAATATAGTGGCTAATGTGTCTAATGTAAAATAAATGACTATAATGATTTATGATGCGACACTTCAATTTTATTGAACATAAGGATCATTGTACTAAAATGGATGGTGTATTGCTGGTTTAGCATAAAATACTGAATAACATATTCAAGAAAATGAATGGCTCGGCCAGTTCATAATATCCTGCCCTTTCAGCTGAGAGGTCTTTAATAAGCAAGAGTGTCATTACACTTGAAAATGTATGTATAGGTAATCCATTATCTAGAACAATGACAGGGATCTGCTCCAGTCCTTATTAAGAAGGGACTCTTCAGGAGAAAAAGCCATTCTTTGGTCTTCCTGAAAGAATGATGTCCACCCAACCGCCGGGCAACTATAACAGTGCTTAGCAGAATTGTAAGTGGCCCCCACATTTAAAAATATATCGCCTTAAGACTCTCTTGTAACCTGTGAGACAGAAGCGAATTTCAGGGAGGTTTTGATTTTTTTTTTTTCACCATTGTCCTCAGGCAATATCCTTAATGTCCTTTCTGTGTCCATTTGCCAACCTCTTGTTTTAACTCTTACAGTGCCATTTACAGGAACTCCTGCCGTGTGTCTTTCCCTGCAACCCCATGTTTGTGTTTGAACACTGAGTAAGGAGGTAGATTGAAGAAGACCTGAGTGAGCTGTTACTTCTTATTAACTGTGATATTAAAGATAGTTTTCAGTGATATATTGAGCCAATATATGTGTGTTCTCAGGCCTGGTAAATAAAAGGAAATTCTTCTATAAAAGGTAGCAGGTTCAAATTAATGGTACAGGTCTATCTTCCAAAAAGTAGGGGGACATGAAGAATAAGTGAAGTGATATGAACATTTTATCCCCTTTGTGATCTGTGATGCTGCCCTCTGAGCCCCATGATTCTCCTGGGGTCTGATGTGATGATGTAGACAATTCCCAACAAATAATTCTATCCTCATAGAACTCTCTTAATGGTATCCATCTCTCATGGAAAGGATAACTAGCTTTCCTCCTCTGGCATGGCCATGTTGTTCTTGGGGGTGAGGGAACTGGAATATTTTGAACCAAACTGCTATATTTTGGGTTGGACTCTCACAAATTCACTACCTGTGCCCTCCTCCCCCAGCATGCTCTAAGCTGCGCCCATCCTCCATCCCTCAGCCCAGACAAACTCATCTGACCAGCCAAAACTGAGGCGTGGTCAGGTGCCACAGGAGCTCGCGCAGGCCAGAGAACACAGGTCAACATGATGCCATGCATTCCATGGCAGTTTAGGTTTCTTTCTCCTCAACAGAAGATTTCACCACTGCTTGAAAAGGCATGGGTCACAAAGAGAAGGTAATATGACCGTGAGGTGAACACTGTGTGTGTGGAGTTAAGGAGTTTTACATTCCAGAACTGAAACATAATATTGACAGTGGATCTGCACTATGTGGATTTCAGGCATTTATTTATTCAGGATACACTCTGGGGGCATTATTATTATTATTATTATTATTATTATTATTATCGTTTTGAAAAGGTAACAAACATAGCCTAGAGCTATTCACTGCAAAGAGTGACTAGGGATATCTTGATATCCTAAGTGAATTTGGGAGATCAAAGTCTTGTGGTAAAGCAGTCTATTTCTGGAACACTGTGGATGGTTTCTCTGTCATCAACTAAAAATGAAAGTGATTAGTGACTATCTTTTTGCTAATGGTCAAGTTGCTTTTGGATCTCTTGATACATTAATCTAGAAAAGACCAAGGCAAAGGGTGCTGAGATACTTCTGGCCCCAAAAGACCTCTTGACCTCTGTAATCTGCCCATCCTCCATTTCTAAACCTCAGGATTCTTTTCCACGATAAATTCTGCACTGTCATCAAAGATTGCCGGGATGTTTTCATAATGCATATTAGGACTTTTTCTTTTTTTCTTCACACCTTCACTATTTTGCCTCAAAATATTGTAGTACCTTTAAATGGTTCATAAGGTCTTACCACTGCCCCCTAAGACCTTGTTTTCTCCACATTATACACCCACACTATCTTCAGATTGAATCCCTATCGGATTGTCTTGGGAATGGTTCCACAGTATTGCAACTACAGAAAAGGAGCTTACCAGGGCCAAAACACACAATCTAGAGATTGGCCATTGAAGGACCTTCTTGCTCTGACTCCATTACCAGTGCCGCAACCTACCCTACCTCCCCACCCAGTGTTCCCAGCACCTTCTCTTTCCTACTGCCCCTTCATACTGTGCTACCTACATAGTCTTCTGCTTTCACTTGTTCATCAAGGCAAATGTCTACTTGACTTTCTAAATTCTTATGTCTTACATCTAGTGCCACGATAATACTCAGAATCCAGGCTTCCCTTTACTGTGGGTCCATGGGTAGAGTTACTGATGTTAAACGTGTTTTTCAAAGTGCTAAAGGAGCTCTTTCTAAAACCTGGGATTTGCATCCATATTTTGACTGGTGGTGATATTTGGCTTCTTTCCCAGTGAATTCTTTCCACAATTTCTTCTTTCAATCCTGAATCATATATTAAGAACCCAGGTAAACCCTCGATGTTCTTTACTTAATCCCCTCAAAATACTTTGATTTACAGAATAGAGACTTCTACCTGAGAAATATTGAAATATCTACCCATTATTTAATATTTAAAAATTGTTGGGATCCCTGGGTGGCGCAGCGGTTTGGCGCCTGCCTTTGGTCCAGGGCGCGATCCTGGAGACCCGGGATCGAATCCCACGTCGGGCTCCCGGTGCATGGAGCCTGCTTCTCCCTCTGCCTATGTCTCTGCCTCTCTCTCTCTCTCTCTCCTCTCTCTCTGACTATCATAAATAAATAAAAATTTAAAAAAATAAAAAAAATAAAAATTGTTGTTGTTTTTAATCTCTATCCTCCTTCAAATGACAAGCTGTATAAACTCATCAAATGATCAAACTCATACAAATTATCTGTATGATAATCTGCTTCAGGTTAACAGGCAGACCCTATTCTTGAGTTGGAGGGCTCAGTGTTAATAAGTCATAACTTCTCTATAGAATGAACTCTGAATTCAGTGGGATAGCTTCTAGACCAAAAAATAGTTGTTTGAGGAATGTATGGAGGCAGGCAGTTGGAGGATGGATGTGAGGATTCTTAAGCTCATCTGGAAAAATTTAAAGACAATTAAAGTTAAAAGAAAAAAGTTTATGAAAAGAGACAAAGAAGAGAAGACCTCCTTTCCATATAATAAAATACATTATAAGCAGTGGCAATTGAAACAGTGAATGAGTGGTGTAGGAGTAGCAAGAGAGGTGGTCCCAAGTATATGAATCCGTACATGAGGTGGCCATTTAGATGGTGAAATGGTGTATCACTTAATACATGTTGGAGGAGAAATAAAGCAAGCTTTCTATTTCATTCCTTCCACCTGAAATAAACTTCAGGTAACTCACAGAGGGACAAATGATCATAATGGGAAAAAATATATAGTTGCTACACAAAATTTTTAAAAGAAAGCATAGGTGTATTTATGCTAAAGAAGGGAGAACCTTTCTGGGAGTGACATGAAATGCAGGAGCTATAAAATAAAATATTGATACATCTGACTACAAAAACAAAATTAGGCTCTCATCAAAAATCAGAAGCCAAACAACAAAATAGTATAAGATATTTACAATACATATTTCAAAGATCTGACTTCTTTACTGAGCAAAATAATTCACTTATATATGAATATACATATGCAGATAGAGACACATGATGTATGAATACACAGGTAGCATTTTAACTTCAAATAGATTCATGATCTTTATGTGCTCTGGGAGGATACACACAAAATTTTTACCCTGCTTTTTTGGATAATCTTTCATTGAATGTAATTTTGTTTTGTTTTTTTTTGTTTGTTTTTTTTTTAATTTTTTTTAATTTTTATTTATTTATGATAGTCACACACAGAGAGAGAGGCAGAGACACAGGCAGAGGGAGAAGCAGGCTCCATGCACCAGGAGCCTGATGTGGGATTCGATCCCGGGTCTCCAGGATCGGGCCCTGGGCCAAAGGCAGGCGCCAAACCACTGCGCCACCCAGGGATCCCCTGAATATAATTTTGGAATCTTATTCTTCTAATAGTACAAGCATGCATTATTTTTACAAAGAATGAAAACCAGGATACCTGGGTTGCTGAGCCATTGAGCATCTGCCTTTGGCTTAGGGTGTGATCTTAGAGTCCCTGGATGTAGTCCCACATTGGGCTCCCTGCGTGGAGTCTGCCTCTCCCCCTGCCTGTGTCTCTGCCTCTCTCTGTGTGTGTCTCTCATGAATAAATAAATAAGATCTTTAAGAAAAAATGAAAACCTTTGTTCATACTGTGTTTAACTTGAGTGACCCATAAATCAGTGGTTCTTACTCCTTTTGGAGATAAAGACTCCTTTAAGAGTCAGGTGATAGCTATGAGTTGCATTTCCTGACAGGGCACAAAAATATAGACACTCCAAATGCCGCCTAAATTATGAATCCTTGCTCTAAGTGATTCTCCTAAAGTGAGTTAGTCACAGTTACAATTGCTGTATAACCACAGCTAAACATAGTGGCTTAAAACATGAACCATGATTCTGTGGATCAGAAATTCAGGCAGGATACAGCCAAGTGCAGCTTATCTCTGCTTCAGGTGAGATTGGCTGTGTATAACAGGTTGTGAGGATCCACTAAGGCCTTGGTCTGGGGCCTCGGTCCTATCTGTCACCTGAGGTGATTCAGTACTGCTCCATGCGGCTTCTGTCTGACAAAGTCCCCTGACCTAGCTACATGATCTTGGAGACCTGGACCTGGCAGTTACACAGCATCATTTTCACCACCTCTATTGGCCAGAGCAAGCCGTGGTGGCCACCCCAGATTCAAGGTGAAGGGAATTAGACTCACAGTCTTTTTGCAGACAGAGACAGCATAGTCATCCTGCAAAAGGACTCATGAGGTAGGGTTGGGATTGCTGTAACCATTTTTTGAAAATAAGCTCCCACAGTTTGACTCTGAAAATGTGGTACTTTTAGCCAACATATGAATTTGTCTGTCTGTGACCTAACATTCATATTCAACAAAACTGATCTAGGAGTGACTGTAAACTTACAATGATCATCTATTCAATTTAAATACCCAAGAGTTTTGGCGGTGGTGGTGGTTGGTTGGTTGGTTGGGTTTTTGCTTTTTTGGAGCTTATTCAAAATTACGATATGTATGGAATGGAAAAGTAGATGCCATAAGTTTAGCTGCTATATAATGTATTTCACCCATTTTGATATAAAAATATTTTGCCTATAACTTGACAACTCCACTTTCTAGTTTGGAAGCTCTTCAGAAAACTAATGCTGTCCTGGGTAATGAAAGGTCATGCATTTTAATATTGGACCTTTAGGCCCACACCAAGGGGAAGAACTGGAAAAAAAAAACAAAAAAAAAAAACACAAAAACAAAAACAAAACAAACAAACAAACAAAAAAAAAAAAACACAAGCCATGGTATTAGAATGGATTAATGTAGTGAAAAGATGTAAAAATTAAGGCTAATTTATGGCCCCAAAGCCCAAGGGAACTTCCAGTTAAGTATGATAAATTGAACCACAGTTTATCTTCCTTCTGAAACACCAGTCACACACTAGTACTTCACTTTTCAATGACAACAGACAATTAAGAATCACTGGGCATATGAGGAAAGCTTCTGATATAAACTAGGCCACAGAATAAAAAAAACAAGAGAGGAACTTGAAAAAAATATGATAAAGGAAAGAGAAGAAAACCATGAAAATTACTACTTGCAGTCTCTGATAAATTTGAAGCTATTTTAATAAAGATCAGGAAAATGAAAAGAAGAAACAAGAAAGAGCTCTTGGAAATAAATGTAAAATAGCTAAAGTAAAAAAAAAAGATGTCAAGTCCAAATTTTCTTGTGGTCTCAGTTTTAGCTGAATTCAAAAGAAATGCGAGATGATTTTTCATTCTTATCATCACTCACCTTAAACATAAGTGAGAGAAGGTGAGGAGATCTATGGAGGAAGGGCAATATTGAGAATTTTTCTAGAGAGAGTTGGTGTCTTTGTTGCTCAGTTTACCCTGGGGAAAGGAAATTAACTTTTAGAGAAACATCAGAGATGTTGCCACACATCTTCCTAAAATACAGGAGGACAGAATGTGTCTAACTCCAACAACAGAACAGGGAGAAAAGACTTTGCACAATGCATCCCACTGGTGCTTGAACAAATGTTTGTGCTTCCCATGGGTCACATGGGGAAATTATGAAAAGGAGCAGAAATGGAGTCACTCTCAAAGGGACCCCTGGATGGGCAAAATGTCCCCAACTGTCGATTGAGACAGTTGCCTAATTGAGTCTATTTTCAATACCTGGAAGAGGCTGAAGTTTCTTTCAAATGCAGGAAGAAAATATTCAAAATAATATGGTCAGCAGACTATGGTATTAAAAAATAATGCCCTTATTCCCTGAATTCAGCCTTCCAAGTCCAACTTTTTTTCAACAGAGTAGTTACATTTGTGGTCTCACCATCCTTTAGCATGCCCTTAGAGGATTAGTAGCTCCTATTGTCAACCCCTGAGTCTCTTCTGAAAGTCTGAGGCAATCTGAAAGTCACAATATCCTTTAATAAACATGAAAATATTTAACCAGTAGACTAAGTGAGAATGTCGAGACATTTTCAAAAAATGTAGAATAAAAAGACAAAGTGATTGTAAAATAAGAGGGAGAAACAAAAAGAGTTAGATTAACCCAGAAAGTTTAACATTTGACTATGTAGAACTCCAGAAAGAGAAGAGAACAGGTGGGTAGGAGGGAAATAAAAAAAGGAAGTTTCTAAGATCTGAAGGGCATGAAGTTTCAGACTAAAAGGACACAATAAATGCTTAGGTACAATAATTGAAAAATTAATAAATACAAAGATCCACACCAAGAAACGCTACTGGGATATTTCAAAATAATACATAAAAGAAAACTCAGAAAGCATTCAAAAAAGGGGGAAAAGTCGTACTGAAAGTAATTGGAATCAGAAAGACATCAGACTTTTTAATAGACACACTAGAAGAGAGAAAAACATAAAAACAGTATTTTTTATAATTCTGATTGGAAAATAATTTGATGCACCTGCCTAAACTTTTCATCCAGTGTGAGCATAGAATAAAGACATCTTCAGATATGCACGGTCTCAGAATATTTCCCCTGCACACTTTCCTAATGTGATCCTCAGGATTTGACTTTAGCCAAATGAGGCAATTAACTCCAAAATAGAAAGGATCCATGAAATAGAGTGTTCAACACAGGAAAGCAGAAATATAAAGCAATATCCAGACAATGGGAAAGATAAGGTACTAAATGACAGACTACACCATTAGTCTGTAGAGAAAGGGGTTCAAGATAGATCAAGAGAATAAAGTGCTCTGGGAATGGGTTCTCCAAAGAGGGAGTGAAAGAAGTTGATATATTATCTGGTCTATTTGACTATTGAAAAATAATACTTATAATAGGGCATTTAAAAGAAAAATAAGGACATGTAGAAAACTAGCAAATTTTTAAAAAGAAGCAATTTTGAACTCATCTGTACAAGAAATGAAAATAAATCATAGTACACTACTTGGGTCTGCAGTAAATAATAGTCCTGAAAACACTGTTGATTTCACAAATATTTATTAGGAATTATAAATATTCCTGATATATCATTATAAATATACACTTAAAATTGAATGGGGAGGGCAGCTCAGGTAGCTCGGCGGTTTAGCCCTGCCTTCAGCCCAGGGTGTATCCTGGAGACCTGGGATCGAGTCCCACATCAGGCTCCCTGCAAGGAACCTGCTTCTCCCTCTGTCTGTGTCTCTGCCTCCCTCTCTCTCTCCATCTCTCTCTGTCATGAATAAATAAATAAAATATTTTTTAAAAAATGGAATGGGGAGAATGATGTAAAAACTATATTTTCATGTCTCATAAAGAATATCAATATATAAACTATAAAATCAATATACTAATAAATATTAATGTAAGGAATTTGGCAATCTGGTGACCAGAATAAATTGCTCAAAGGAGATTTCAGGAAAAGAGATGGGAGTTCAGGGTATGGGGAAGGAGGGATTACATGTTATATTTCTTTTTTTCTTTTTTTCTTTTTTTTTTTTTGGCAATGTATGTGTGTCACTTTGGCAAAGAAATTAAAGGAAACAAAAAGAAGGATATCCAAAGTGGATTGATTCAATTTCATCATTCAATATTATTTTTTGTCACCTTTTTTCCAATCAGTATGAGTTGCAGAGAGTGTAAAAATGAGACCCAACCATTTTCCCCGTGGAGGGTTTGGCAGACAGAGGGAGGAAAATAGGGGAGTGGTGTAGTGAATGGAGAGCACCAACTCTGAGTCTAGCGTCCACCCATAGTGGGTAGCTGACTCCGAGTAACCTCTGTGCTTGTTTCCTCATCTGTATATGGAAATGATAATGGAACAAACCTGTTGTGTAGATTTGTTGAGAGGATTAAGTGAGCAGATATAGAGTGCTTCAGTACTTAGCACATAGTAAGTGCTCAATAAGCAGCAGTTATCACTAGATTTTAGCTAATAACACACACATCATGAAGTGGTAAGTGCAGTGCTAAAAGGCCACCCAAAATGCTTAGGAAACAAAACCCATGGATTTAAAAAAAAAAGTGTGTGTGTATATATATAAATATATATAATATATATTATAAATATATATTTATATAAATATATATATATTCACTGATAAAGATAATATTTAGTTACAGGGCCCTGATTGTGAAATGAAAAGCTTTGCAAAAGCAATCCATCATTTGACAGATTTCCAGAACCCAGCGTGTCAGTATGTAATTGCTTGGCCTCTGTCTCCTGCATTTTGCACGTCAGGCCAGGTTTGGCGCTTCATTACCTTGCCTTGGCTCCACTAGGTCCATCGGGGCAGTTGCCTCTTAAGGTTTCTGCCCCAGCATAACTGCTAATAACATTCATCCCATCTTCTGGCTGTCAACTGAAAGGCCACTGAGAGTTTACTTCCTGAGAGGAGCCCTGCTGAAGAAGAGATAACCGAGCCAAATAGCCAGAATCCCACATGTTTACTTTTTACAAGGGCAGGCAAGCAAATACTGAGCCTGTGCTTCTGAGGCCCTTATCTATATGTTCTCTGCTATATTCTTTTCTTGAACTGATTTTGTCACCTATGCAACCAGGGAACAGACCAAAGGAAAGCACCACAGAGAGTGGGAAGCATCCAAATGCGGAAATTTTGTTGGAGTATAAAGTAATATAGCCCTTCATAAACTTTCAAAGTGAAGTCAATAAATCATTTATTTGATTATTATTTAGCCAATAGAGATTTTTAAAACATGCTAAATATACTATGACCTGAGGAGGAAAATAGGAAAGAAAATTATGTATTCCATATGATCTTATCTATGTAAGAAGGGGCAAAAAAACAACAACGACAACAACTGGAAGGAAATAAACCAAAATGTTAAGAGAGGTCATTCTGAGTTCAAAGATTATGAATAGTTTTTATTTCCTTCCTTATTCCTTTTCTTTCCTTTTTTATTTAGGAAGTCTATTACTTTATCATGAAAAAAATATATATGATTTAAAAATAAGTAGTAATAGCCTCAAGATAAATAACACAAATTTAATTCCACAAATATTTGAGTACTTATTTTCTAATATCCCGTTAGATGCTTTTAGAATTCAGTACACTTTGGTAATGAAATTTATTTTATTCATTTAGTATTTAGTTTAATGGTATCTTGTTTTTGCCATTTTCCTCAGATTTTAAAACTTTTGCAGGCAGGAACCAATTGTTAGACTTCTCTGTAACATAGGTGCCTGGCCCAGTTCTCTTCTGATATCAAGCACTTATAAATACCCCAGTCTTGGAGAAGAAAGGAAGGAGTGTGATGTTCCCACCAAGTTAAGATACGTGGAACAGATTCTCGACAATGATGTGAACCATTGGAATATGGCCACCTCTCTCATTACTTGGAACTCCACTGAACTGTTCCTAAGTTTAGTGCCAATTACCTAAAGGTTAATGTGCTGAGCAATACCAGGAGAATTGGGGTTTTCCCAAGAAATGGTCTGTAGCACATTATGTTCAGGCTGAGAGAGTATGATTGCCCGCTTGGAAGCCCCAGAGTGTCCTGTGGTGTTTCTCTCCAAGTACTGTTCTACTCTAGGAGGCTTTAAGAGAGGAAATCAAAATGCCAGGGAAGTAAATGAAACTGGGCGGAGTATGAACATATCATCAGTAACTATTTGCAACTCATCATGGATGCAGTGATGAACACACCCCTGCCCTCATGGAAATTACATTCTAATAGAGAAGCTCCATTAGATCCCAGTCTGTTGGAAAGGGATACCATTGACAAGTGAGACTGGGAATTGAGGGAGCTTTGGATCTGGGTGCTAAATGAAAAGAGGCAGGAATTGGAAAGGCGTACTTTGTTGTTTTTCGTAGTTAGTTTTCAGTTTGGATGTGTCAACCACTATCACCACCACCCTGCGCCCTACTCTTCCCCACATGCAGAAAAGAAAAAATCAGAACATGTCTGCTATAGAATTGTATGAGAAATCATTCCATACCATGTACCAACAGTCATAAATATTTATTTTTTAGGAATATGATTCTCCAATTCAGGATCCTAATCACCACCAGTGTAGCTATTTTAGGAAGCATTTTGTTTTTCAAAGAGAACTTACAGCATTTATTTGAAAAGTTCCCCCAATCTGACAGAATGCTGACTCTTCTGGGGCTTTAGCAAGAGGAGCAATCAATCTCATCTCCTTCATTTGCACCTTGTTCAGTCTGCTCCAGAAACTGGATTTCTTGATGTGACTTGAACACATCAGGAATCCTTCCCATCTCAAGGCTTTTGCTGTCATTGTCCTCTGTGCCTGGAAAGGGCTCCCACTGAATACTTATCACCCTTTCTTGTTCGTTGTTCAATTTCTTGTTTAGAGGTCATCTCCTTACAGAGGCCTTTCCCCTAACCACCCTAGCTATGACATCCCCAGCCTCTATCCTGCTTAAATTGTCTTTAGAGTACTTATTCTTTCCTGAAATTATAAGTATTTATTTGCTTATTTATTTTCAATTTTTTCCCTAGAATGTAATTTCCATAAGTATAAATTTCTTATTTGTCCTCTTCCCTTCTACATCCCCAGAGCCTAAAAGAGTAGATGATGCAGTGGATACTCAATAAATATTTGTTGAATGAATAAATGGATTAATTTAATTGAATTGAGTTTACCTAGGGCTAATAATTGAAAGCTCAAGACAATGAGATCTAAAAATTATGTTACCTCTACAAATAATTAATAGTATGTCATTCATTGAATCATAGGCTTTAAGAATAAAATCACCATTGCTGAGCACCCCAAAACACACAGAAATAGGAAAGTACCAAAACATTAAAGTTTCCTTGGGCTTATTTGCTCTATTTTGATCATAGAAGATGACATAACCTGTAATTTCCAAACCCACTCAACTTTGAGATCCAGCCTATTTTGCAAGAGGCATCCCATGGGAGAGCTAGAGATAGAATCTAGAGGCTATGTTTACCAAGGGAATGCTCTCGTCTGTAGGTCCCCTGGCTATTGTCACACTGTTTGTTTTTCATGATTGGAATGTGTAGCACTATTTGGGGGTGGGCTAGTGTCTAAATTGAATGGGTGAAGAGAAACAGAAAGACATTCTCTTTGCCACCTTTGTAGAAAGGCGGCTGGGAATATATGTACTGAATTACCCGCTGTCAATTATTGATGGCTTTGGCTGGAGTCATTTACCCTCTCTAGTTACTTTGACATATGGCCAAAAGGCAGCTGTCAGCCTGCCTTTTCTTCACCAACCCCTTATCCACAGGAAAGTTCTTAGGAAAAACTCAGCAAACTGAACTCACCCTTTAGAAGCTTCAATGGATTTCTGAAGAATTTAGGACAACCTGATTATTTCTAAGAGGATAAGTCAGTCATCTGTTGATTCATTTAATTTCATCTAGGAAAGTAAGGCTGTCATTTAGCAGTTTGCAGCAATACAGCTGCTCTGGTTATTACAAGAAATACTTGGGTACCACATGGTAAATAGCCATTACCCTGAGCACTCCGCCCCCCACCAGAGTTACCTGGGTTTCCCTACAAAAACCTGTTACTAGACCTTCCCCAAACCTCCACTAAAAGGTGACTGCCTCACAGCAGGGAGCCTTCTGGAACTGCTATTTGAGAAAATAGCTGGGATCTGTTCTGAGTAGCAGTGCCCATTACCTTTCCATTAGATAAATATTTTAATATCTCCCTGCCCAATACTGTAAGCAATGAAACCTTCCTTTGAAAGTTCCATGTCCTTTACTTCATAACAATCCAAGCACAGCTTAACAGAGATGGAGCTCACATAACCCGAAAATATTAACTGGATTCAAAACATACTAAAAGAGAAGTCTCCCAGGTTCTATTTCTGTTGCCTTACCAAAACAAACCTCACACTCGTTGCCTAATTTGAGAGCCTTTCCAAAGAAAGGACATTCTGGTTTTACCATGTCTACCCATCAGTACGCGAGCTCTCCCACTCCCTCTCCCGCTCTGTCCCTGCATTTGCCGCCATGGCTGGGATAGATGAGTATTACATTCCCAGACTCTATCGTTGCACTTCCAGAGAAGTTCTGAGGACTGGATCCAGCCAATAACATATATTGCGATGCTTGGCAACCTGTTCGTCTTCTGGAAAGGAACTTTGTCCTGGTAGTTTCCACATAACACTGCTTGAATTCCACATAACTCTGGCCAGTTTCTGTGCTGTGATTTAGACAGTTTCTCAGAAATAAATTAATAAGAGCCCCACTGTGAAGATGACCAGCAGCTTCAGGCATGCAGGAGGTCCTGAATTGGTTTAAAGACTCTTGAACAGGCAAATGAAAAACAAGACCTCAGCCTATTAGCCATTGGTAAGGAACACATAAAGCAAGATCGAACACTAGGGACCAAATATCATTGACATTAAAGTGCATTTTTCTTCCTCTGGAGAAGAATGAAGAGTGTTAGGTGCTGACCTCCCCACTCATTTTGCTCTGCTGACTCCAAAGATTGTGAAGAACCAACGGAAGAAAAAGGGTTGGTGGTGGTGGGGGGGGGGTGTCTTTAACCTACAGCTTCAGGTTAGCCTCAGTTACCTCATTACACCATATTAGCAACATTCATTCTTTTAGGGAGTTCCTTTTGTGAGTTGCTTTCAACTCCATGGGATAAAAATTTAACTGTCCAATTACTTGACTCCTGGATTTAACCATCCTTCTATTTTGGGTCCTGGTTTCTTCAAAACTTCAAGTCCATTCTGCAGTGCACGAGGGATGAGCCACCACCATCAAGCTCCTTTTGGTAGAGAAAAGAAATAGAAATGCAGATTGGTATCAGTCATCATGCCTCCGATTTTATAAGTTAGCCTGGACACGTAAATTGATGTGTGGTACTGACCAAAACAAAATGTGACTTAGAAAGGGAAAAAAAAAAAAAAAGTACTTCATTTTTCCCTCAAAGTATATGGTTCCTCAAAGCAGGAAAGATATACTTTGCCTCCCTTTCAGCCTTCCTGTCCTTGGCAATCTGACTTGGCTAGACAGGTGATAAACAAAATATTAGGGCGAAGCTCTGACTTGGGAAGAAGACACAAGAAGGAACTAGGTCAAAATCCTAGTGGAGTAGGGCCTGGGTGGCTCAGTCAGTTAAATATCTTGACTATTCATTTCTACTCAGGTCATGATCTCAGGGTCATGAGATAGAGCTTCATGTTGGGCTCCACGCTCAGTGGGTTGTCTGCTTGAGATTCTCTCTCCCTCTCCCCTCCCCCTCCCCCCATGTGTTCATTCTCTCTCTCCCTCTCTCCCTCCTTCCCTCCCTCAAATAAGTAAATAAAAATAAATCCTAAAAAAAAAAAAAAAAAGCCTAGCAGGGAATTTTAAGAGAACTCTCACTTTGGGAAAGTTATCAACCAAATGTGAAGCAAATAAAAACCAGTGTCAGTAGTTCAGCAAATAATTATGAAGATCCAAACCTACTGGAATTGCCGCTTTGGTTGCAGGTTGTCTTCGTGAGTGTAAAATCATTGTCATTAATCACTTAATACCAGAATTATCTTCCATCAAATCCTCCGCTGATATTCTCTCTATAATGTCATAGATACTGAATTGTGAACTAAATAGGCATCGCCCTTGCCTCTCAATCTGTTTTCATTTGAAAGAACATGAGGACAACGGAAACTAAGGGATTGCATACAAAAGGTGTGCCTCTACAACTCAATTAGTTTTGTACTGAGTGAGTTAAGAGAAGGTGTTCTCGGAGATCACAGCTCTTTCCTTATGCATATTGATCCTGTAGCATCTAGAACAGTGCCTGGCATGAAATAAGTCCTTGGTGCCTGTCTATGGAGTAGTCGAAAGAAATAAGTATCCAGGGTATCCATAAGGTCTGGAAATACAGGTGAATATGCACAATGTCCTCAAGACGTCTTCCATTTGTGAAAAAGTAAAATAACATTATATTTTCAGACTTCATGGGTACCCTATAGTTTGCAGAATAGTGAGAAGGAAAAGATCACAGGACTTACTATTTATTCAGGGTATGAACAAAGGGAATTTAGCACCAATTTTCTAATTATTCAACAAACACTTTGATGAGAAGAAGTATTTTTTTTTTTAGGGATTTTATTTATTTATTCATGAAAGTCAGAGACATAGGCAGAGGGAGAAGCAGGTTCCCTGTGGGGAGCCCAATGCACGATTGGATCCCAGGACCCAGGACCATGCCCTGAGCCAAAGGCAGACACTCAACCACTGAGCCACCCATATGTCCCAAGAAGAAGTAATTTTTTAAGGCTTTTTGAATAAAGCAAAAAAGCTTCCAAATGTTATCAAAGGAAGAGGTTTGGCAGAAAGGTGAACACAAATTTTTTACCTCTCCCTTTTGGTGTGATTGAGTCAATCTCCCATTTACCTTTCAAATGTTTGTGTCTTTGTTTAAATCCTTGGTTTCCAGACTGGGGGCGATTTTACCCTCCTCTCCCCCCACCCACTCCCCCATCCCCAGGAATATTTATTAATGTCTAGAGCTATCTTTGGTTGTCACAACTTGAAGAGAAGAGCCATTAACATTTAGTGAGTAGAGGCTAGGGGTGCCACTAGATACCCTCCAATGCACAGGACAGCCCCTCACAACAAAAAATAATCCAACACAAAATGTCAGTGGTGCCAAGCTTAGAAACTGCAGCTTCTGTGTACTATGGGGAAGCTTTACCTGACCAACCTCAAACTATGTTAACTTCCTATGATACGTGCGTTTCACTCTTTACTTTCCTTCTGTAGTGTTTATCACAATTGTAATGAAATGCATCCTATTTGTTTCTTCTGTTACAGCCCAAGCCTCCTGGAAAAAGAAATAGTGGGTATCTCATTCACCACAACATGATAGCACCTGTCACAATGGCTGGCACTTAGTAGGACCTCAACAAATGTCTGTTGAATGAATAAATCAACAAACAGCTAATAGAAAATAAGCAAAACATATAATCCCATTAAGTAGAATTGTAGTTGTAGCAATCATTTGAAGCTTTTCAGGTGGTCCTGGATTTCTCCTCTATTTCACTTCAAGAAACTGATGAGTTTATCTCTGGTGTCAGGGGAAAGTAGAACTAATATTCAAACTCCTCTGTGTATACACTTAATTTATAGATTTAATGCAGTATTTCACAATTTAGCTCTTTGTCGGTAAAGTCACTGACATATCAACTATGACAACAAATGTTTGGAAGTTGAACTAGGATTGATCTTGTGGCAAAAGCTCTTCACTGGCTCCCACAGTACCCATTCAGGTTCACTTTCTCATTCTCTCTTGCAGCCATGTGACATGGTGCTTTTCAGTGGGATAAAAAGGAGATCTTTTAAGACAGAATTTCTGGAAGGGCCTTTGCTTTCCTCACAAAAGGGAGAGGTAAAACTGGCACCAAACTTCTTTCTCCTGGGTGGAACAGCAAAATGCCAACCCTGACACTAATTATTAAGTAAGAAGAGTAACCCAGCTTTGTCTTTAGCCACAGTTAGTCAGGTTTTTCTCTTACCTGCAGCTAAACATAGCCTGACCTGATGATAGATTCTTTTGCCTTGGCAGCCAATCTTTCTCCATGGTCTTTTTAATGATGTAAGAGCAGAAACAAAGATGGTAGCCATCATGGTTTGCCCTGGGCTTAAATCTCATCCAAAGTATGAAGTAAATAAAAGAATCTGAGGTTACAAAGATTGTGGCATTGAACTATTAATGGGGGGGTCCAGTCTATAGAATAGTGAGTACAGCAAGGAGAAATGCCAGAGCTCATGGTTTAAGAGGGAAAATAATCATATACTTAGAATACAAAGTGTACCTGGCTGATTTCCTACTTACGTTTTGCAGACCTTTTCTTTTTTCTGGTTGTGGGTGGGTGACTAGATGAGAATTTCAGATGCAGATTTAAAAGTTCTGCATGGAAGGGAAGCCCTTAGGATAAAGCAGCTATCCTACAAATCTTCATGGATCCAGGCTTCAGACTATTTCTACCTCATTCTGCTCCTTTTTCTCCACTAGACTGAGAATCTTGGAGATGGGGACCATGTCTTCTTGATCTCAGTTTTTTCTGGTTCCAGCAGAGTGCCAGGCCTACAGGCCATTCTCAGTCAATACTCAATACTCTCCCAACTAAACACTTACTTTTCCCCTCTTTGGTATTTAAGGTGCATAAATCTGAAAAGAAGGGACACTTGGGTGACTTAGTGGTTGAGCGTCTGCCTTTGGCTCAGGTCGTGATCCCAGGGTTCTGGGGTCAAGTCCCACATTGGGCTCCCACAGGGAGCCTGCTTCTCCCTCTGCCTGTGTCTCTGCCTCTCTCTGTGTGTCTCTCAGGAATAAATAAATAAAATCTTTTTTAAAAATTCTGATAAGTGGAGACAAAATCTGGAGAAGGAGATAGATTTCATTTTTTGCTCCCATCTCTTGTTTTTTAATCGCAAGCAATAGTCCCTATATTTTGAAGAGAAAGATTAGGGAAAATCCTGACAGTAAAAAATAATGTATTCAGAAAAAGAATATTTTAAAAAGGAAATTTTCCCAAATTAAATTCCTCAGAACCCAGTTATTTAAATAAATGAGTAAATAGCATTTTTTAGGAAATACTGTGTCTAATGGTTACTGCCTTTGATATGCCAGTGTGTGCTGTGTCTTTCCAAGAGATATGTGATTTGCTACCATTCAAAATCCTATTTATATAACCCAAAAAGTGTTCTAGGACAAGAAAATCATAAAATAATGATCACCCAGTCACTTGCTCACTTGTGTCAAAGTTTGGGAACTGCTGTTTAACATCATGAGGATAATAATGGAGCATAAGAGAAAGGACTAAATGGATAGAACAGGAAAATTTAAGCAAACAGACCCAGAAGTTAGGAGAGGCAAGTTTGAGTTTCATTCTTGCCGTGACAGTCTCTATATATGTAGCTTAGTATGGAAATCAAGGAAAGAATGTTGGCAGAAGTTTTAAGCCAAAAATCAGGAACCTGGCTGTATATTCCAGAAACTTCCTCTGAATAACTTGGATCACCTCTGTAAATGAATTGCCTCAAGGATAATGGGATGATAAAATTCTTCATTTCTTCTTTCACATACTCATATTTGAAATGAGTTGAAGCTCAAGTTGGTGGAGAATTTTTTATTTAGTTAAAGAAGGATCAAATAACATGAGTAAAAAGACTTGGTCTTTTGTGAAAACGTTACGTTTATTAATTTTTTCTGAGTTTCTGAGAATCTTGGGCAAGTTTTCACATTAATGAACCAGGAATGGTTAACTTCTGAGCAATGTCTATGTGAGAGAGATTTACAAGTGGTTGGCTCAATTAGCAAATAAATGAAATAATTTATCATAGTATGGTGTGTGTAGTGAGCACTGTCAAAGTAGGAAATTGAGTCAGGAGTGGGCCTACCATTCATGTTTCAGAAGTATTGGGTCTGATACTTGGTAGTGAATTTTAAAGTTCAAGTAAACAAGCATGTGGTTTTTCCTTTTGACTGAATTTGAAAGCTCTAAGATGGGAACCCAAAAGCCATAAACATTTACACAGCTTGGCAAGCTCTTCATTATGTAAATACTTTGTGAAAACAACTTTGGTCCATAAAGTATTAATGCTATTTAGTAAAAATCAGTTTTTGTTTGGTGTGTCTTTTGAAGCTAGTGTGACTCCTGGTTATTCTATATGACTATAAAAGCTTTTTGGAATCAAATCCTAATCCCAACATGTTTTTCTTGTTCATTTAAACCTTTTATATACATGTGGGAGCCAGAGAGAGTAGAAAGCTTTTAGGGATTAAGTTTAAATTGTTTGTCATTCTCATGCATGCTCTCTGAAAAGTATTTGCCATGTTTGTGTTTGTAAGTTAAGATATACATTTGTGTTTTGAAGCATTTTCTTTCTTTTTCCCTTTATGCTCATCTGTTCAGTTCACAGAGACCATCTTAATTTGGGAGAGCCGACACACTGAAGTTTTGATGTTTGGCTTACCATCTTGTAAAAATATCTGTGGGTGTTGATTTGCTAGGTTAGCCCCTGATTCAAGCTTCCAAAGAGAAAAAGGTTTCTCAAACCAAAATCAATAGAAGTAATATCCCCAGGAGCTGAAAAAGCCAGAACAAACAGACCTGGCCAAAGCTCCTTGTTTAGTGCTATACGAGTCAAATTGCCCATCTGGAATGTTTTTTGTTGTTGTTTTTGTCATGAAAAAGAAGCAACTGAGGCTCCTGAGCAGAAATTCATAGTACTTTCCACCCATGTCCAGTAAGCATGAGATTGGCAGATGGGATTAAACTACATGAAATTCCATCAAAGGATTAAATTTAAATGGACTTCGAGGAAACGTCAAAAGATTTTTGTCTTTTAGTATAGCTGCAGATTGAAGCCAATAAGCATTTGTTTCTCAAAAGGTGATCGTATGTGAAGTGAACTGTATCAGTTAGCTTTTGCTATAAAAGGAACATCTCCAAAACTTGTAGTTTACTACAAACCCCACCATTTAAATTGTTCGTGATTCTAGAAGTTTGCATTTTGGAGTGGGTTCAGATGAGTGGTTCTCCCGATCTGGATGGACTTGTCTGATCTTAGTTAGGTTTGCTCATGCATCTGTGGCCAGATGCTGGGTTAGTTGTGGACTTTCTGCTCTAGGATAGCCAAAGCAAGGACAGCTGAGGCCTCTCTTCCTGTGGTCTCTCAGCCTGGTCCTTATTCAGATAAAAATTCCATATCTTCTTTCATTTGTTTAGAATCTGTCCATGTCTCTCAATTCCTTTTCTCATGTCCTTAACCTGTATCTTATTAGAACATCCCCAAGGGCAGCACCCTCTAGCATGGTTGCCTAAATTTTCTTGAGACAGGGAATGAAGAGAAAGGCAACATCTCTTCTGATGTATTCTCAGTAACTTTTAGGGTTATTTGTGGGTTGTTCTGTTTGTTTATTTATTGGTTGGTCATCAGCCCCAAGGCTTTCAGGGAGGAGCCACAATCTAAACAAAACAAATTAATAAGATGATTAAATGGTTAAAAATTGATGAGTAAATGAATTAGCATTATTATTGAATTTATTACTTTTTATTTCTACTCCCTACTTCCTGTATGTCTCAGAGATGCTCACCAGTCCCTGACAACATTGCCTTTAGAAATTTCATCCTATGGCTGACATGGGACACCACTTATAAACTCTGCAGCCACTGCAGAATGTGCCCTAGTTGTCCCTCACTAATTAATCAGGAAGCTTGTGACTGATTGCAGCCTCCATCAACACAGGATGTTTTGACACAGCTGTTTGGACGAGGCTGTTTGAGGCCCCCTACAGGGCTTGCTGGCATTTGGGAGGGGACATGGCCCAAGGGTCAAGATTTGAAAGCAGTCACTCATCTCTCAACAAAGTCAATATTCAGATGAACACCAGAGCACCTACCCTGTGCTGGGTCCCCAGAAGACTTCGGTGAGCAAAATTGATATCGACACTGCCCTTGTGAGGCTTGAGTCAAATTGGTGAGAGAATGGTTGATTAGTAATCTTCCAAAAATGTACAAGTTGGAATGACTACTGTGAAGAAAAAGCATTGCGAAAGGAAGGTTTGAGGACAGGAAGGAACATTTAAAATTGTGATTGTAGAGTATGAAAGAGCAGATTGACCACGAAGACATACCAGATTACCAGATGGCAAAATTGACACCTAGATACCATGGATTTTCTCCCAGAGAGCTTGGCTGCCTGACTGGATATGATGAAATTATCAAGGTACAAGGGAGTTAAAAGCATAGGCAAGAAAGTTCGGAAATGATGAAATGTGGAATGTAAGCTCAATCATGTAAGTGAAGAATGATGAGACTCCCCTCCCCTCCAGTGGAAGACTTGACTAGCGATCTTAAGCCTGTAAAGAGGTAAAGAGTTGCCTGATTGTTAGAGTGTCCATCCCATCTAACGGCTACCATTGCCACTCAACTGAAAATGACACTTGAAAGTATTCTAAAAAAAAAAAGAGAGAGAAATGGTAGGTAACAAAGATTATTATCTACAGGCCCACTTAGAATACAACTTCATTGAAAAATCTAATTTTTGTTTATAAAATCCCTTCTTTCAAACTTATTTTTCCAAACACAGTGACAAGGGAGTCCATGTAAGTGGCCCAAAGCAGCGGAAGATAAGATAGTAATGAAAACCTGCAGCATGTGTAGACATCTTATAAAATCAGCAGAAGGCCTGAAAGCCCGTACTCTTTAAGCCCACACCAGTTTCCAGGATTTGTATTTTCTGAAGAAGGGTATCTGTATGATGTTGTGAAATGGTTAATACAATGATGATGGCATTCAATCATGTGTGTTCATTCATTGCCTGCAAGACACAGGGCAAGTCCCATTAATAGCACCAGAGATGCTATATGAGATTCTTCTCAAGAAAGTTCTGCCTCCTTTGGCCTTCCTATCAACTAGTCTATGAGAATACTTCTGGCCCTGTCTTCTCAGAATCCATCAGGTTCTCTGATTAACACAGAGAGTCTCCAACCTGATTCCAATTTATAAGGCCCACCTGTATCTTCTGTCATGATCATCATGGGATTCATGGGCTGAAAGACCACATTTTGGCAGTCACCTCATAACAGCAGTTTGTGGGATCCAATGGATGCTCTAGAGTTTAAATCTATCTAGATTTTTTTTAAGTTGAGACATAATTGACATATAACATTATATAATGATTCAATTTATGTTTACAATTCAAAATCATTGCCACAGTAAGTCTAGTTACCACTGATCACCACACATAGCTACGACTCTTTTTTTCTTGTGATGAGAACTTTTAAGATCTATTCTCTTAGCAACTTTCAAATATACAATAGAGTATTATTACTAACATGCTGTATATTGCATCCCCAGGACTTGCTTATCTTATAACTGAGAGTTTGTACCTCTTCACCACCTTCACCCATTTTGCCAACCTCCTCCCTTGCCTCTGGCAACCACCAGTGTGTTCTCTGTATCTTTGATTGGTGTTTGTTTGTTAAGACTCCATATGCCAATGACATCAAATGGTATTTATCTTTCTCTAACTTATTTCATTCAGCATATTATCTTCAAGGTCCATCTCTCTTAGACTTTTTGATAAATGTATGTGACTTCTTGGATCCTCAATTTCTTCATCTGTCAACTAGGGTTGATCAAATACTGATTTGAGATAGAGAAACGCTGTATCAAGTCTTATTTATAAAACATCTTAAATCGGGCAGCCTGGGTGACTCAGCGGTTTGGCACCTTCCTTCAGCCCAGGGCATGATCCTAGAGACTCAGGATTGAGTCCCACATCAGGCTCCCTGCTTGGAGCCTGCTTCTCCCTCTGCTTGTGTCTCTGCCTCTCTCTCTCTTTCTCTGTGTGTGTGTGTCTCTCATGAATAAATAAATAAAATCTTTAAAAAAAATCTTAAATCTTAACTGTGACCATTTCTGTGTAGTGGTATCTACTAATTTTTGTGGCATTGATTCTGCCAAATTTAACCATTTAAAAATATTTCATATTTGTATACCACATACAGGTACCTCTGTGTCTCATTCCCAAGTAGTCTCTGATTATTCTAGTAGATACATTCCCCTTATCTTGGATTAAAAATGTAACTTGGCTGTGGAGTCTCCAGAACTGATTGTACAAACCTGTTCATATACTACGAAGAAATACATTTTTGTATAGATTTTTAAATTTTATTTATTTGAGACAGAGAGAACCTGAGTGAGAAGAGAGGGGCAGAGAGGGAAAGAGCGAGAAGCAAGCTCCCTGTTCAGTGGGGAGCCTGACATGAGGCTTGATCCAGGGCTCATGACCCAAGCCAAAGACAGAGGCTTAATCGACTAAGCCACCTAGGTGTCCCAAGAAATACAATTTAAAAGAGCACAATAGAGTATATGTATCAGCATACTCTATCAATGAGAGTTGCCTGGCTGGATCAATTGGTGAAAGGTGCTACTCCTAATCTCAGGGTTGTGAGTTTGGGTCCCACATTGGGTATAGTGACTGCTTAAAAATGAAACCTTAAAAGTAAAAATAAATAAATAAAAAGGTATTTAAGACTGAGTCCCCAAAATATGTACAGGTATATATATATATATATATATATATATATATATATATATATATATATATATTCATATATGCTGTGCATTAATGTATTTTTATATTGTCAAATCATATAATAATAATATATGTTAAGAGATGATGTAGGTAAAGTATATAATATCTTAAAGAGTTCCATTATATTAAATAAAATTTTGGTGCTCACTAAAATAGTCTTTTAATATTTATGGTGGGGACAGTGTCATAGCTTATAAAAGTGTGAGCAGATTGTAAAAGTGTCAACTCTGCCCATTTTTTAAATTTGCTTCGGCTTGGTGGTCTCTTTGCAGAAATCCTTGAAGCCACATGGCCATTTGAGACAGGTTAGTAAAAGTAAAATCGGGTAATATAATTTGTAAATCCACCAAGGGGCATAAGCAAAGAATGATATTTTGAAATAAGCTGCAAGCAAATGAAACAAGTAGGGATAATAATCTTAAACCCTTTGGGTTGTAGAATTTCATATCACATATGATATGAGACTTAAGGGTTAAATCAGAAGAGGAGAGTCTGTTGCTCTTAGATGTTAGTAAAACTTAAGGTTTTTCCTTTTTAAATTATAAATTAATATACATAGAAGTTCTCATTTTTTTCTTTCTGAATTCCAGTACATTAGTGGTTCTCAAGCTTGCGTGTGCACCAATGTCAAGTGGAAGGCTTGTTAAAATATAGATTGCTGGGCCCCACTCCCAGAGTTTCAGATTCATTCCATCTGGGGCAAGGCCCGAGAATTTGCAGTTATAACAAATTTCCAGGTGTTGCTGATGCCGCAGGTCTTAGGACCGTACTTTGAGAACCACTGTCATAGATCACCTTGAAGACCCCCTGGGCTGTATCCTGTCCCAGACTTTTGATATATATAATACAAATGTAGTTAAGATCAATGCCACCAAGAAGTAATGTTCCCATTACATTTTGGTTTGCCCATTCATGGCCTACGTTTCCCTACCCTGCATCTCATCCTTGGCCCTTCCCCCACAACGGAGGAGGAAAGGGCTCAGGGGACAAGGGAAGGATGATGCATCCTCTCTGTGAAGGCAGCTGACAGTTTGCACTACCTGGTGAATTCATGGCCTCAGCATGTTTCCCTAGAGTGAATTAATTGCTTTGCTTTTCCTTTTCCTTTGCATAAAGCCAAGCAGATTTGTCCCCTGTTTGGACGAGACCTTGCTGCTTGCACTTTCCGAGGATGGCCAGAAAGTGGCTGCTGTATGAGGTTGATAGTGTTGTCAGGAATTCCAGGGCGGGGTATTGTCACTTGAGTTGGGAAATGCTAACTGAGGTCAATTCTAGTTCAGTTTCCTACCTACAGAATTATGGCAGGACGTAAGTTTGGCCCACGTGAGATGAATAGGTCAGCAGAAACGTATTCTTGTCTTCCGAATAGCAGACGACTCTATTTTTAAGCCTTAAGTCAGAACATATTTTCCCCCCTATTTGAGATCCAGCAATTCCTGTCCTCAAATGAGATATTTTAAAATCAAAGACATATACAACAAAACCGAGAAAAACCTAAACCAAAAAAAAAAAAAAGGAATTTTTTTTCCAAGTCAAAATTGTACGTAAAAAGTTATCATCTTTATGGGCCATTATGGGTGGTTCAGTGGTTGAGTGTCTGCCTTTGGCTTTGGGTTAAGATCCTGGGATCAAGTCCTGCATCAGGCTCCTCTCGGGGATCCTGCTTCTCCCTCTGTCTATGTCTCTGCCTCTCTCAATCTATGTCTCTCATGAATAAATAAATAAAATATATATTTTTTAAGTTATCATCTTTAGTACCTGAAACTAAAAATCATTGTTCCGGCTAATCATTGCTGAATAACAAACTAGCCCCCAAATTTAATAGCTGAAACCAACAACCCTTTTATTATTTTGCTCATGGGTCTGCATGCAGTGCACTGCTCAGTAGAATAGCTCATCTCCACTCTCCTTGGGATCAGCTAGGGTGGCTTGACCGGTGCATGACCATCTACTTCCAGGTCAGCATCACTCACCCTCACCTCTGTTGACAAGATGGTATCAGGGCCGTTGGCCAGCGCCTGGATTTTCCTCTTTGTGGTGTCACCATACGGTGAGGCTGGGCTTCTGGCAGCCCAGTGGTCTCAGAGTAGTAGGGCTTCTTACAAGGCCCCATGTACAAAAGCAGAAACCACCAGACCTTCCTAAGGCTTAAGCCAGGAACTGGCACCCGCACTGCTTCCATGATATTTTATTGGTTAAAAGGAGTCACAGAGCCAGTGCAAACTCAAGAGGACAGTCTATAGGAGGCATAAACAGCAGGAAGCGTGGGTTAGTGGGGCCACCAAGGAGACAGTCTACCACACTCACAATGGCTGGATTTTCTGCTCCCTATTCCTTTGGAGCTCTCTGCATTCCATCCCACGTACGGGCTGTTCAGCATAAACCGGAGCAGAGCATCGATCTCAGGTGGACATCAGTGCCTCCCAAAGAGAGAAGTGGCTTTGACTATATCTGCCAGAGAGTTTTCAAAGCACAAGGATGTGTATCTGCTGAACAGGCATCTCTGTTGCACTTCCTGCCAAAACTTCCCCTCCAGTCACTCCCTTACTTACCCTGTTGTCTTTTCTTCCTTCACAAGGCTCACCTCGGCCTAATACTTTATCAGGTTGCTGTTTGCATGGTTATTCTCTGTCTTCCCCTACAGAAATGTTGATGGAATGCAAAACCCTCTGGGGATGGGGACCGGGCACTCACCACGTTGCCTGACACAGAGAAGGCTCCACAAAAACCTCGATTGAAGGAATGGGTATAGAAACATGGTATTTGAGAGTATGCCTACGAGGCAGAAATGACAACCCGACAGGAAGTTGTTCTACTGCAGAGGCTACAGCTAGGGTTTGTGTCTCCTCCAGAGGCTTGGGCAGTGCACATCCTGGTTGCATACGGTGTGTGCCCTCTGCCAGTTCCCATGGTGTCATTGTTCAGAGGTGTCAGGGGACATCAATCATGGGTTTAGAGGGTTTGCTATGGAGCCTACAGCTCCTTTATTTGGCCAATTAGGCTTTATGCTCCTGTTTCCAAATACAGAGGTAGGAGAAACCCGAACCTTGCTTTATCTAATGCCTTAGTTTTAAGGAATAGCCTCTGGTGCAATGCTATCTTATTTCCAATTAAACCTTGGATATCCTCATCCTTGCTAAAACTGGTTGGTGAGCATTAGCTATTCATTCCTAAAAAGAGGCTTAAGCAGATAGGTTTTCATTTATGTTCTGCTTTTTACTAGGCTACCGCGAGGGGTTCTCTTTTTCTTTCTTTCTTTCTTTCTTTCTTTCTTTCTTTCTTTCTTTCTTCTTTCTTTCTTTCTTTCTTTCTTTCTTCTTCCATTCTCTCTTTCTGCTTTCTACCAATCTGTATTCCTTCTTTCTTTGCTCATTTTTCTTTTTCCCTTGAAAAGTTGGTACTATTGGTGAGAATCCTTGTTTGTGCTCATTCCCCTGTCCATTTACTCTTTTGATTGTTTATCGATCACAGAAAAACACATCAGATTTCCTTAATGAATTTTACGTGCTTGCATCTGATTTGCTTACAGGTCACCTAGGTCTGTCATTTGTAGAGACTCTTATTGGAACACCCTGTCTATTTCTTACCCTTTAAAGAGTCTTTATCGGGGCTGTGGCTTTCAGCCCTCTTACAAGCCCCAGAGCATTTGTGTGTTTTCTAACAAGGGTAAAAAATTTCTTTGGAAAACCATTTTAAATGTTTCCCTTGGACTGTATCCTGGTTATTTTCCTCCTTGTCTTCTTGTTTCCCTTTTTACACACACACACACACACACTCACACACACACACACACACACACACACACACACACACACACATTCCTGGCTCTGCTTGTAGTACTAGAGTATGTCAACTCTTTCCATGGGAGCCTCAGCCCTGTATAGTTGCAATAGGAGAGCATCTGGCTAAGACTGTCTTTCAGAAGCACTAATATGAGTGCTGTTTCTGATTATGTTAACCTTACCCAAATTCTTCAAACATGCTAAAGCTGTGCATCAGAGTTCTCTGGCATTTTAGACTCTAGGCCTAGAGATGCATGAACACAATTGTATGTCTTAAGTTCAAATAAGAGACCATTCACGTCCCGTGGAGTTTGCACCTTGTATGAAAACACCACTCCATGTCACTTACCAAGACACAGCTTTAAGTTTATGAATCTGGAATTGTACATTGCAGTGGTCCAGTTGAGCTCCTGAAAGCACATCCAGTCAAGACCATGGGCATGGTGGGACCTCAGCAAAGAGAGAATGTGAACTCCAGCTCCTTTGGAGTCATCCCAGTTTCCTCTCTCTCTCTCTCCTTTTGAATCCCTATCTTTCCAGCTCCGGCTCTTCTAAAGTAGAAGAAAAAAGCCCAGATTCTCTTGGGTTTGGCAAAGCCTCAAAGCCTTTGGTTTCGGCTCAGGTCTTGCCTAAAGTCTGCCTAAAGCTAGAGTAAAACCATTTACCTTCTCTCTTCACCTTTGGCAAGCAAGTCTGCCTTTAGCATTGCTCATGTCTGATTTCTTTATGGGCTTAACGTGTCCCAATTTTTAAGGAACTTGATGTTTTCATTTATTCTCTTTTTCTTTCTCTCCTGCATGGTTCCAGTTTAGTAACTAATTAGCTAATTTCTCATTTCCCTCCAAACTTGCCCATTTAATGTCAACAGGGCAAAATTACCAGGCAGCTCTGAACAGAACTAAATGCAACTTTACAGACCCTCATCTTCCATGATTTTCTGCATCTATTTCAGGAGTATAGACAAATCACTCATTACTTTCTACCATCCCATTGGGCTATGTATGTAGTGGGAGGAACACTGAACTGGGAGCTGAAAAGTCCTGAATTCTAGACATGGATCTCCAGTGTGTCAGCTGTGCTACCTTTAGACATCCACTTACCTTCTTTAAAACTAAGATTTTCTCATCTGTATAGTAGGGATAATTGTGACTACCCTGCCGGTTCTGGAGTCATTGAACAAACAAGTAAGAAGCAAAACTTTCATCTACTCAGTGAGCACTAATCATGCACTTACTGTGCACTAAGTGAGGCTCTTAGACTATAGAAGTGAAGACACTTCCTGCCCTTTGGAGGTGGTGTAGTCATCACCATCATCATCAGCATCATCACTACCACCACCACCAACTACCTTTATTTTATTTTATTTTATGTTCAGACCCATGATAGCATGGAGCCACAGTTTGGCTTTTGTTCTCATGATTCAGTTGACATCAGCAGGCAGGAACCCTGGCTCTGAATATCCACAGTACTTTATTGTTACTTCTGGACAGGGGCTGCTGAATCAATTTAGAATCTGCCACTTATTAGAGTCTCAATGGAAACTCACTTAAATTAATTAATGAATAAGTAATGAATGAGTGAATGAATGATTAAATTTTACCCTGGGAAATTTATATTTGCTTCCTATGCTTGACAGTATCAATGAAGATCACTGTGAAAGTCTTATTTTTTTTTTCTTGTTTTATCTGATTCCAGCTGGTTTTCACTGGGAACTGATTCTCTCTTCTTAAACTTAACTGTAAGATTGATTCTCTCTAGGATAAAACTACTGCTGAGATTCTTTTATCTTACCCAAAGTAGATTCAGAAATATTTGTGAAAATAAGTGATTAAAACCAAAATTCAGATTATCCCTTGCCTCTCTGATAACTCTTTTTTTTTTTTCTAAAGATATATTTACTTATTTTAGCAAGGATAGAGGGGCAGAAGGAGAGAATCTTCAAGCATACTCCCTGCTGAGCACAGAGCCCAACACGGGGCTTGATCTGATGACCTTTCAGATTATGACCTGAGCCAAAACCAAGAGTGGGATGCTCAACTGATTGAGCCACCCAGGTGCCCCAACGTCTCTGATAACTCATAACATTGGAAGTGGGCAACCATAGCTGAATATTTCCATACTTCCTACCCTTACATTTCCTCCTTTGGCCAGGTGATTGTGTGGAGACCAGAGTTGCTGGAACAATGGTCTTTGACCTGTTTGCAACAATAAGCCTTGCTCAAGTAGTTCCATACCTTCATCTTAAACCATCAGTGGAATTCCATTAGTAGCCGAACATATAACATGGTTTTCTAAGGACAGGGAGTTAAGAGGTTTGTGAACCCCAATGAAATAAAACGCAGTGTATTATAACTCGATACCCATGCATTCTTCTTTTTTTTTAATATTTTATTTGTTTACTTGAGAGAGAGAGATAGAGAGCATGAGCAGGGGCAGGGGCAGAGGCAGAGGAAGAGGGAGAAGGAGAAGCAGACCCCAGTGGAGTGTGGAGCCCATAGTAGGGGCTCGACTCAGTGACCGACACAGGGCTCCACACGGAGCTGGATCCCAGAACCCTGAGATCATGACCTGAGCTAAAGTCAGATACTTAAACAACTGAACCACTGAGGTACCCCTATACCCATGCATTTTTCTGTGGAGCACATGCATCCTCCCCACCTTTCCTCAAATTATCAAAGGGATCCATGACCCTCCCCATTTCTACCACCAAAAAAAAAAAAAAAAAGGTTTAAGAATGATTGATTGAAAGATTCTGGTCCACTTGGAGAATGTGATTTTTTATGACTAAATATTTTCCTTTTCCCAGAACTGCTATGTAGCAGTAATAAAATTGTAACCCTCCAAACTGCCCGGTGGTAGACTTCAAATTAGACAAGTCTATCGTGTGACTCATGGAACTTTCTCATGCTTTTGCATTCAATAATCAGGAAAATCCCGTGTAACTTTTTCATGCTTCTGAAGACAGTAATCAGGAAAATCCTTGAGGAGACTGTGGTTTTAAAGGATGCGAAATCAGGTTATGATCATGTGTGCCCTGATAGTATGCTTTTCCTCTCTGGAATTTCCTCTTGGGGGTGGTCTGTTCTTCTCGTTTCCAAAACTTGTATCAACATCCTCTTGGACACAGAACTGTAAGCTACTAATTTATTTTATGTTGTATTATTTTGTACAAAGGAGAAAGGGAACTACCATAGGCCATGGCATAAGCAAACCAGATTATTATTTTTCATCATGTGTTGTAGAACTGAAAGCTAAACCTGCTAGCCCCCTCCAATGCCTGCCTTTCAGCCACTCAGTGTAAACTAAACCATTCATCCCCGATAGCCTACTCTGAGTTAAATGCCCTAGTTATTTTGTTTTGCCTTTGCTGGGTTTGATTTATTGGTAACAGAGTTGTACACTCTTAGGGAACATAGAGGTGCTAATACTTAAAAAACAGCCTGTGCTTTGCTACTACTCAGCTGTTGAAGGATGAAAGATGTTCCCTAGGAGTTTCATGAAGTGGAAAAAACAGGAGTTTCAAGTCACATAAATTCGTTGGCAATGTTTTTTCCATTTCCTTCCAGCACAGCATAGTGACCATGTGCGCACACTCTGGATTCAGAATGTCTAGGTTTGAATCCCATCTCTGCCACTTACAAATCAGGCCACTTTGGGCAGGTTTAAAGATTCATCTGTATCTACATTCCCTATCTAGAGACTAGAGATACTAATACTGCTCACCTCATAAGGTTTGTGGAAAAATTAGATCTTTGTGAAACTCTTAGAATACTGCTTGACATGAGCCAAGTGCTGCATAGGTCTTCTTTATTTATTTTATTTTATTTTATTTTATTTTATTTTATTTTATTTTATTATTTATTTATTCATTCATTCGTGAGTGAGTGAGTGAGTGAGAGAGGCAGAGACATAGGCAGACACAGGTTCACAGGGAGCCTGATACAGGACTTGACCCCAGGACCTTGGGATCACGACCTGAGCCAAAGGCAGATGCTCAGCCGCTGAACCACCCAGATGCCCTGCCTATGTCTTTTAAAAATCAGTCTGGTGACAAAGGGAAACACTAGAGCTTGTGTGGATGTGTTGAACTCAGAGCAGGCCTCAGAAGCCAGTTGCTACTGTGGGGCCAGTTATAGCGGTGGTGGGTTTTTTTGTGATTTCCTTCTTTCCCTCACAACTCCTCGGAGGGCAAGGTTTCCCTTGACCAGCCTCCCCCACCATGCTCCAAGGGCTTTCAAATCTGAGATAATCTGATGGAATGAATCCCTGTCATTTAACTCTTTTGTCACATAGTGAGGTGCTTCAATCAAAGCCACTTCACTATTCTTGTCAGGAGTTTCTTTGGCCGGAGGGGGTTTTGTTTGTTTCTTTCTTTTTGTGCCCCTTCTTTACCTGTGGTTAACTTCCAACCAGCTCTGAGAGGAGCCATGTGTCAATTAATCATCATGTTCATGATTAAATATAACCCCCTGTTAGTAGGCTTGACCAGAAAAGAAAAGCAAGACTCTTGGACACGGTAACTTTTCAAAACCTCATAATCAGCTAAAATAGTTTTAATGTAAGAATCACAAGATTCAGTTCTGTAATGCAAGTTGATCCTAGAGTCTCATGAAATACACTCAGGCCAGAACACAGAGAATAATTTTGTTTGCCTCGTGATTAGGTTTATTTTTTATGGGATGCATCTATAATAGACTTAGCTATTATTAATTGGGGAAAAAATGGTAAACAGGAACTCAGAAAAAGACTCTTTTTAATCCTAACACAGAAAATGCCCAATGGCATTCTTGGGAATTTCCTTTTATTAAAAAAAAAAAATTCTCTATTTGCAAGGTAATAGCAAAGAGTTGTAGTAAAGGTTACTGACTGCAAGATCTAGTTCTTACTCATATTTATGCTGATCACATATAATTTCAAGCAGAGCAAATGGTGTATTGCCAGCAATTTGAGTGATTTAATAGAGCCATTCTGGTTTTTTCAAGAAGAAGTATTTGCAGAATTTTAGAATCTTCTAGCCAAGTTTCTTTATCTTTTGGATAAGAAACTTGAGACCCACCAAGCCACTAATTATACCCAGCTAAGTGAGAGCAGAGTACAATAGCGAATTTTCAGGGAAACTTTTTTTAAGTTTGCTTTTTGCCTTTTGACATATTTTCTGTTTTATTTACAACAAGTATTCTTAGTGTTTGGTTTTTTTTTTTTTTTTAATAATCTCTTTTCTAAAGAGAAAATTGGTTTGCTAATGATTTACACTAAAGAGAAAATGAAAACAGAGCCTGAATTTTATAGCAAATACTGAGCAAGAAGAAAAGAAAACGAAGTTATTACTTTTAGTCCATGTACAACGTCTTGGCAATTGAAATATGAAAGCCTAAGGGAGAGGAGCTTAAACCAGTGTTTTCTGAAGGCAAAACAAGGGATACAAAGCTGGACAGAACACAATTTGAGGACTTTATTGTCTAGTAAGGCGAATGAGAAAAGCATAGAGAAAACTAGAGTACAAAGAAAAATGTAAAAGTTTTCACTAGGGAAGTATAGCAGAATGTCTTAGAGGATAAGAGAAGGATTGCAGGCCACTGAGGATTGCTCTCCTTATTATCTCTAATTGATGACTCCCAATCATTTATCCCCAGCTGAACCTTCCTTCCCCTGGAATTTCTGACTCATCCAGCTGCCAACTAGACATCCCCACTTGGATATCTAACTTAGCATATCCAAAGTACAATTCCCAGCCTTGCTCCCAAAAAAGTGCTCTCCTGTGGGCTTCCCCATCTTGGTTGATGGCAACCATGCTTCCAGTTGTTCAGGTTACAAACCTTGGCATCATCCTTGTCCCCTTTCTTTCTCTCTCACGTGTATCTGACCTGTGACGACATTCTATCAACTTTGCCTTCAGAGTATATGCAGAATCTGATGATTTTTCCACTCCATCATTCTGGGCCAAGCCACCATTGTTTTTCACCGAGATTATCAAAGTAGCCTCCTGGTGGTTCTTCTTGCTTTCATCCTTTTAATACTTTACAGATTCTTCTCAACACAGCACAGATCAGATTCCATCATTCATTTACCAGAATCCTCCTAGGCTCCGCATTTATATAACAGTACCTCACAGCCTTGTGTCCTACTCCTCTCTCCTTCCCTAATTTTGCTTTAGCACATTGGCCTCCTTGCTATTTCTCTTACATGCAAGATGGACTCCCATATCAGGACCTTTGCACTGGTTTTCCCCCATTCTTGAGTGCTTTTCTCTCAGATATCCATATAGATCACTTGTTAACCATCTTTAGTGCTTTGCTTAAATGTCTTCTTAATGGGACCTATTTTGAGCATTTTATTTAAAATTGAATTCCTCCCCTCCAGCACTTCTGATTCTCTTTATACACTCTTTTTTTTTCTTTTCCCATAGGACCTTAAATTTTGGCATACTATATAATTTATATATCTGTTTTTCATTTATTTATTATGTGATCTATTTTCTACATCCTTCTGCTAGAATGTAAGGTCCAAGAGGATAGGATCCTCGTTTGTTTTGTTTGTTGCTGTATCCCAAATGCCTGGAATAATGCCTAGCACATAACAGGCACTAGACAGACATCTGTCAATAAGTGAATAAGTGAATTCATGGGGGAATTAGGGTTTTCTGTAAAAACAAAAAAAAAAAAGGAAGGAAAGAAAGAAGAAAGAAAAAAGTAGTGGGCTGTTTTGTTTTGTTTTTTTTTTTGAAGATTTTGTTTATTTATTCATGAGAGACACAGAGAGAGAGACAGAGACACAGGCAGAGGGAGAAGCAGGCTCCATGCAGGGAACCTGATGTGGGACTCAATCCCAGGACCCCGGGATCACGACCTGAGCCAAAGGTAAATGCTCAACCACTGAGCCACCCAGGTGCCCCAGAAATAGTAGTTTTTAAAAAGGTTTGAATTACAGTCCCCTTTGTAAATCTGGTCAGTCTTAATAAACCTCCTTCCAAGAATGGCACACATATGCAAGTTTACACAAAAGTTTGCATTCACTTTCAGGATAATTTTGAATTCACTTCTACATATTCATCCGTGAACCCAAGTTGAAAGACCCATGTCCTAGCCAGAAAGAACAACATGCACAAAGGCTCTGAGGTGTTTGAGGCTCAGCAGGAACCATTTGGCTTGGGTGGGTAGTAAAGGAGAAGAGTAATGGAAGATAAGTTTGGGCTATACTGGATAGGGCCTAGAATGCCAGAGTAAGGGTTATTTCTATTTGATATAGAAGGTGAGAGGGAGCCATGAGGAGCAATGCCTGGTAATCTTGCCCTGTGGTCACCTCTAACTCGACATGGACCTGCACACCCTCCATTTGCTTTTAAGTAAGTGAAATTAATAGAATTGCTGCAACACTTTTACAAGCCTGCTCTGTTTATAAAAGGTATAGATAAGTACTTTATCATTATGATAATTAAAATGCATCCATGCCCCTATTAAAACTATTTTAGTTACCTTTTTCGTTACACTTCTGAGAATATGTATCAGTTCTGTCATTCTCCAGGTATCTGATTATTATCACTGTCATTTGATTCATTAAGCACTAAGTTTTCAATTTGATATTACCCATCTCCTGCCGTGCTTTGCTTATGATTTGGGGGCTACCTGAAGGAGGTTTTCCATCAGTCAAAGGCCCTAAAAAACCCTCTGAATGAGAGGATATGTAAAAGGAGGCCATCTATGCTCCTAGACTCCATATGTCCTCTGTTAAAAAAAAAAAAAAGAGAGAGGCTAAATAAGCCATCCTTGCTTTCTATCTCCCCAAATTGAAAGTATGTTTCAGTTATAATTGCCATGTCACAAACCACTCAAAACTTAATGATATAAAACAACAAACTACACACAACTTAGTGTTCTAAAGCAATGATTGATACTGTTCAGAGATTCTGAATTAAGAATTTGGACAAAGCACGACAACGGTGGCTTATCCCTCCTCCACTATGTCTAGAGTTTCTGCTGACAATACCTGGAGACCAGGAGTGATTGGAAGGCTGGACATTGTAATCATGTAGAGGAATACTCATTTACATGTGTAAAACCTGGGATAGAATAACTTGAGGAGGGGATCTCTGGGTGGCTCAGCGGTTTTAGGGCCTGCCTTTGGCTCAGGGAGTGGTCCCGGGTTCCAGGATCGAGTCCCACGTTGGGCTCCCTACATAGGGCCTGCTTCTCTCTCTGCCTATGTCTCTGCCTCTCTGTGTGTGTGTGTCTCTCATGAATAAATAAATAAAAATCTTAAAAAAAAAAAAAGATAACTTAAGGACTGGGATTGTGGACCAAAGTGCCTTACTTTCCATGTGTTTTGATCTTCCTCACAGTATGGAGGCCTTGCGGTAATCAGATTTATTACGTGGCAGCTCTGATGAACAAGGTGGAAATAGCATAGCTTAATGACTTAACCTTGGAAATCACATGGCAACATGTCTGCCATACTGATCCACATACTGATCCACATACTGATCCACACTGTGCCTCCATTCAAAGAGAAGGAACAGAGACACCACCTCTCTATGGGAAAAGTGTCCCCCAAAAGTACAGCCATTTGAAAGTCTCTATTTATTTACTTTTCAATTGAAGTATAGTTTGAAATACAACATTACATTAGTTTCGGGTATACAACATAGTGATTCACCAAGTCTGTACATTATGCCCTGCTCGCCACAAGTGTATCTACCATCTGTTACCATGAAATCTTATTACAGTGCCATTGCCTATACTCCCTGTGTCATACCTTCATCCCCAGGACTTATTCATTCCACAGCTGGAAGCCTATATCTCCCACTTCCCTTCACCCATTTTGCTCATCCCCTCTCCACCCCCCCCCCACCCCACCCTCTGGCAACCATCAGTTTGTTCTCTGCATTTATGGGTCTGTTTCTGCTTTTTGTTTATTTGTCATTTTGTTTTTTAGATTCTACATATAAGTGAAATCATATGGTATTTGTGTTTCTCAATCTTATTTCACTTAGTATAATAGTCTCTAGGTTCATCCATGTTGTCATAGGTGGCAAGACCTCATTGTTAGTGTGGCCAACTTTTTAAACACCACACTCTTAGAAATGTAAGCATCCTATGGAGAATGTAGGACAGATTATTGGACATTTTCCCATGAGACACAACTAAATTCACCATTAATCCACTACCTGCACAAAAATACAATTAAGTTCTAGTTGTGTGAAGCAAATTATTAGATTAACAGAAACAACGTATGTTTTGAGGGACTGTAGAATCTACAGAGACAGTACTAAGATTCATGAAAATGGTTGGAAACCATTTAAAAATGGAGAGGAGGAGGAGATCACTAAATAAATGAAATAATCAACAGGGCTCAAATTATTTATAGCTTATGGTTCCTAAACACCTGTCAACCACTCTTTTTAGAAGTTCACCTTTCTAAGGGGACTTGTTCTTATTAATCTATATTGAGAGTTGTTTGTTCTATTCCCTACATGTGTTGGATCTCTGCCAATGAACTCTCTGTAGGACAGAGAAAATGGGTTATTTCAAGGGTCTTCAGGGAGAGCATTTCCCAGATATTACCCTCACATCTGGAATAGTTCACAGGTCTGAGTTTACTCATAAAGTGAGCAGACTACTCCCAGAGTGGTGAGCACATAGTTAGGTCCAGACTTAGTCATTTTTGCCTTTTCTGTGATAGAATCCTCTGGATTATAGCAACAGAATGTCATTAAAAAAAAAAAAAGTTGATTGAGACAGGGGAAGGAGAGGATGACCCTAAGTTGGCAGCCTGTCTGGTAGTCTCTTTATGCCAGACAAGAGTTCATACTCCATCATTATCTTCTTGTCAGTCTGAACAGTAGAACTAGAATTCTAAAAAGACTAGCATTCTCTCAGGTTGTAATAAGCCCCAGGAAAAACAAAAGATAGACTTGCTTATTAATGCATACTTGAAAATTGTGTTTCTAGCATTGCCATGGGCATGATTTTGGTGGATAGTTCCAAGCTATGGTAGCATTTGAACACTGTCTTTCAACACCTAGCATAATGGCATCCATTACTCGGTCATAAGAATTTTTTCCCCTTGGGCACCTGGATTGTTCAGTTGGTAAGGGGTCTGCCTTCAGGCTCAGGTCATGGTCCCAGCATCCTGGGATCTGGGCCCTCAGCGGGCAGCCTGCTTCTCTATCCCCCTCTGCCTTTCCTCTTTCTGTCAAATAAATAAATAAAATCTTAGGAAAAAAAAAGAATTTTCTCGCCATATTCTGGTTTTTGTCAGAAACTCATCTGGCTGAAATGACAAAAGGGAGCATGGGAATGAACACAACTTATAGGATAGCATTTCTGCTTTGTTGTCCTTTGGCAAAGCATCTGCTTCAGGGCTGAGCACATAGTAGGGCCTCAACACATGCTCATAGAATTGCATCAGCCCCCAATATGGCCTCGTGAAAGTGGCCATATTGGATTTAATAGAATTTCAGGTCAAAAGAACTATGAAAGCAGCCAAACTGGAAAGGTGGTTTCCTACTGCAGGCATAAAGACAATCCAGTTTTCTGTGCTCCTCCATGCAACAAGAAAATATGAGAAAATATTTTTGTAAAACTTAAATTTTTTTTTACAAACCTGATTTCTTTAAGCTAAAACACTTCCCCTTATTCTGAGAATGTCCCTCTGACCTTTTTGGGTAGGTAGGAGCTTAAAAATTGTTCCTTTTATGAAATGAGATGGTAGTAAATAACTTGTTTTTCTTTCTGAATTTCCTTCCTTGTCAAAATGAAAAGCTGGCAAGCTGTAACAAACCCCAAATTTGTTTATTGGTTTGCTTTTTTAATCATTCCATGGAATGTGAAGATTGGGGAACTTTTGTAGTCTAGGCAATTGAGAATTTTTCTCTTGCATTTCAGAGGAACTAAAGAATTCCTTAAACAGAACAGGCAACAAAGTAGTAAGAAATAGTTCACCACCTTATGTGAGAAAAAAATTTGCATTTATCATTCATATAGGCCATAATTAGGACATATAGTATGTTTACAGCACTTATTACATGGACAGGTTCAGAGATGTTCATTATTATACATTGTTTACTTACACATACTCTCTTTCATATAGTTCAAGACCAAAAACATATCAGCACACAAATGCAAATGACGGCGTTCTGCTTATGAGTTGTATGTGTTTTCATTGAAAACTCACATCTTCTCAAGGCATTCCTGGTCCTGTTGCCTAAGCCGCTGACATACAGACCTGGCCTTGATAGATGAGTTCATTATCCCTTTCTAATTGCAAGCAGATTTCCAGGTGTGTTCATTACGATTTAAATGCAGTCTGCCTAATTGTACGTGGTGCTAGCCCAGGGGTCAGCCAGTGGGATCCATTGTTCCTTTTCTCTCCCTGGCCTCCTTTTCTTACCTGCGAATTCCTGCAGATAATGTAGGCCCCTATGAGTAATTCCTCACTGAGGAATCAGCTGTCCACATGCGCTGCTTCATAAATACAAGTGAGGAGGCAGAGATATGCCATGGTTATGTGCTCTTGTAAAGTCCTACTTATACATAGATTTGATTATGTATTCAAAATGCTGATTGCATTTTTTGACTGGATGTGTGACATCTTCAATTATAATTATTTTCATTTGGGTAGGGAAGTAGGTGGAGAACAGAGTTTCCATGTTTTTAACTACATAGCAGTTTCTTTTGCTTACTCTGATTTTGATAAGTGCCTAGATGGTATACACTCACACATACATACATATAACTTGTGTAATTTTTAAAAACACATAAAATAATAATATACATTTTCTAAGATTTAGGTACACAAATAAAATAGATTGGAAAAATGCAAGCCATATCTCTGGGGAGAACAACAGGTTTTGGGTAGGGGTAGTGGGGGTAGTTAAAGGGATCTTTTAGCTTTATAATGCTCTTTTTAAATAAGGAGATTATATTCATGAAATGCTTTATCATTAAAACTAATTAATAAAATGTAACCATCAAGATATAATAGCATAAAAATTAGTGTTACAGTAAAGGTAACACTTCCAAGTACCTTCCCGTAAAAGTAACAATTCCAAGCTCTGGAGAGTTCATAGGGAAGTAACTGGCAGCATACAGTAGTAGTGTACTGGCCTTACGTGAAAGTGAAGAACCAGGGCAATATACACTGGGCCTTAAAATATGAGTAGGAGTTTACTAGCATAACTATAGTGGGAAATGGGTGGAAGAGCAGCGCAGGCAAAAAGAACAGATTAAGCATAAAAGAAGAGGGAGTTTTTAGAGAACATGAATAATCCTGACTCAAGCAGAGCTTGTGTGCCTGCAAAAAGTTGTGGCGTATGGAAAGCAGTTCTAGGACCTGGAGATGAGACTGTAAAAGCAGAGGCCAGAACCAGGAGAACCTCAGTGACAAGCTGAAGTGCTAACTGTATGTCGCTGCAAGTATTTGTGCTTGTTTCCTATGGCTGCCATCAAAAATTACCAAAAACTTGGTGGCTTTAAACAATGAAAATTTATTGTCTCAGAGTTGTGAAGGCCAGAAGTCCAAAATTCAGCAGGGTCACACTCCTTATGGGGGTTCTAAGAGAGAATCTTTCTTACTTTTTCCAGCTTTTGAGACTTGTAGTTACATAGTTCTTATCTCTGCCTCCATCCCCAGAACCCTCTCCTCTTCTTTTTTTTTTTTTTTTAATATTTACTTATTTGAGACTGTAAGCAGGGGGAGGGTTAGAGGCAGAGGGAGAGAGAATCTGCACACTGGGTGGGGAGCCTGATGAAGGGCTCGATCTCACAACTCTGAGATCATGACTCGAGAGGAAATCAAGAGTCAAATGCTCAAGCGACTGAGCCACCCAGGCACCCCTAGGCTCCTCCTCTATCTGTATCTCTCCCCTCTGTGTCCCTTCTAAGGACACTAGCCATTGGATTTAGGATAATCCAGGATGATTTCATCCACGGATCCTTAATTATATCTGTAAATATTCTCTTTCCAAATAAGGTCACATTCACCAGTTCTCTATGTTAGGATGTGGACAAATCCTTTTTGGTGGTGTGGGAGGAGATGTGGTGGGGGACACCATCCAGCTCACAGCAGTGCTGATGGGGCAAATCAAATGTGGAGAAATAATATTATCATATTTGATTTCTTGGAAGGTGATGCAGGCAAGCCAAGCCCGAGAAGTTTCTCAAGGACAAGAGATGTTTTTTGTCTGTTGTTAAGAACAAAGGACCTACCATGATTTCTGACATTCTGATTATTGAAATAATAAACAAATAGATAAATTATGCAAGACCAGTGAAGAAGAAAAGGTGTAGCTGACATGTAAACATTTAGAGATGAGAAGAGTACTTGTCTTGTGGGAAGTGCTCATTAAGTGTTTTGAAAAATGTCATTCCTGGAGCAAAAATTACTCTTGCAGATAGATGTTCTTTAGGAGGTCACTCAGACACACAAAGCCAGAGGATCCTTACTGTACAAACATCAAGTTAATCTATTCAACAAATATTTATAGAGCATTTACTGTGGCTTTTATAGATAAAGGGCAAGAAGATTCCCAGCTCTCCTGAGCTAATAATCAATACATAGGCAATATGTAAACCAGAAAAAATAACAGAGTAATAAATGCAAAAAATAAAATAACATACGATTATGTGAAAGAAAGTACAAAGAAAGAAGATATTGATGGTATTTGAGATTGGGTGGTCAGGGAAGGCCTTGCTAAGGAGGTGACATGTGACCTGGAACACTAAAAATCTGGGTGATGGGCAGATTGGTAATCTGCCTTCATTGGTAGCCTTCATTGGTAATTTGAGGAGCAAGCCTGGCCTGCATGAGTGGCAGTAAGAACAGGGAGAAGGGTTACATAATAAGGCTCAGTAAGCATGAAAGGACCACATCATTCAAGGCATTATGGGCCCTGGTAAAAAGTATTTTTAATATAAGCAGAAGTCATCAGAGCATTTTAGAGAGATGTATGGGGGCATCTGGGTAGCTCAGAGGTTGAGCATCTGCCTTTGGCTCAGGTCATGATCCCGGGGTCCTGGGATCCAATCCCATATCAGGCATTCTGCAGGGAGCCTGCTTCTCCCTCTGTCTATGTCTCTGCCTCTCTCTGTGTGTCTCATGAATAAATAAATAAAATCTTAAAAAAAAAAAAAAGAGTGAGATGTATGACTTGCTCTGATTTCCACCTAAATTATGGCTTCTCAACCTTGGCAGTCTTTTAACATTTGGGGCCAGACAGTTCTTTGTTTGGGGGGCCATCATGTGCATAGGTTTATCAGCATCCCTGGCTTCTACCCACTAGATGTCAATAGAACCCATTCTCCCATTTGTGACAACCAGAAATGCCTCCAAACATTGCCAAATGTCCCTATAGGACCAAATTAGCCCCAGATAAGAACCATTGATTTAAATAAATCACTCTCTGACTACTCCAAGGAGAAGTGTTTGTAGGGAAGATAATAGTGGAAGCTAAAAGACGAGTTAAGAGGCTTAACATGCTCTGGGCAAGAGAAAATGATGGTTTCTAATTGCCAAGAGAGAGAAATAAGTGAATTTGGAATGTGCTTTAGAGGTGGAATCACAGGACTGACTGACAATTTAGAAGTGTGGGTGCAAGAGAAAGAGAAGAACCAGAGGAAGGTTTATGGCCTTCCTCTGATTGCCTTACCAGTGATATCTTTAGCTGACATGAAGAAGAGTGACAGAGATCAAGGTTGGGTGGAAATCACTGGGTAGGAAGGAATATGGCATGTTCTGATGTGGATATGTGCATTTGGAATGCCTATTAGACATCCAGGGGAGAAAAGAACTCAAGTAGACTGTTAGATAAACAAGTCTAGAGTTCGGGAGGGAGGTCAGCCTAGAGGTATAATTTTTGGAGTTTTTGGCATGTAGATGGCTTTGAAAGCCATGGTCAAGATGAGATTTCTTGGAGGGAGAGGAAAAGAGGGAAGAGACAAGGAGAGAAGAGAGAGAATAAGAGTAGAGCAGAGGCAAAGGGGGTCCTAAGACTGAGCTTGAAGTTCTGTCGAGGAGAAGTCAAGGTAAGAAATCAAGAGAGAAGGGGGCCGCTTGGCTGGCTCAGTTGGTGAAGCATGCAACTCTTGATCTCAAGGTTGTGGGTTCAGGCCCCAGGCTGGATATAGAAATCACTTAAAAATAAACTCTTAAAAAAAGAAAGAAAGAAAAGAAAAGAAAGCTCAAGAGAAAGAGCCCAGTGAAACAGTGCAGAAAACAATCCCATAAAACAGTGAAGGCCACTAGAAGGCATATGAAAGACCTAATACTTTTGAGGTGTTGCTTTTTGGGGAGCTAGAAAGAAAAGGAGTGAGAAACAGCTGCTAGAAGCTAGAATACACAATCCTATTAGTGTTGAGAGATCCTAAATGTTTTTCTCCTCTAATCATTTTTCGTTATAAAGTCCCATCTATAAGCTAATTACCCAATATCCTGAAGCACTTAAAGAACTAATTGCTTCATAGTCTTAAGATCTGTATTTTGGGGGTTTTTCTTCTTCTCTGATAAACTGAAAGGGGACTACAGACTTCCTTTTACTACCATGGTAGAGGATGGACCACATAACTTCTCACAGTTCCTTCTAACTTGTGAGTCAGTGTTACATACCTAACAGGGACTTAAACTGTATCCAGATAGAAAAGCCATTTTTCTTTGTCTTGGTTTGACATCCCACCTCAGGTGTTGGTGGACTAATAGGCAGGAAAAAAATTACCCAGAAACCAGAGTAGTTCACAGATGAGAAGCCAGAGCAACATATGGATTGATAGAGCACATGGTTGGGAAACCATTCTATCTTAAGTTGCAGAAAAAACAAAAAAACAAAACAACAACAACGAAACACACACACACACCAAAAACAGTGAAGGAGGCTCATGATGATATTAAGTCTTCAGGTGTGTTTTGATAGTTCAAGCCACTGGCAAAGTCAAGTTTGAATTGGAATCTTCCTCAGCCTTTCAGAGGTACAATGAGAAGCACAGGCAGCGTGAACGGTCAGAGTAGGAAGGCTGAGTGGACACAGTGGGATGGAGAAGCCAGGAACTGGGGTCAGCATTTAAAGAGGGATGTAGTCAGAGGGATGCCTGGGTGGCTCAGTGGTTGAGCATCTGCCTTTGACTCAGGTCGTAGTCCCAGAGTCCTGAGATTGAGTCCTGCATCAGACTCACTGCATGGACCTGCTTCTCCCTCTGCCTATGTCTCTGCCTCTCTCTCTGTGTGTCTCTCATGGATGAATAAAATAAAATCTTAAAATAAAATAAAGAGCATAGTCAGACACAAAGATATGCTCACATGTTAGATCATGCATGAAGAAACAGTGGACAGCAGGAAACAAGATCTGACGACTGGGACCAGATGAGCAAGTCTCAGAATCAGTCGTTCCAGGCCAGGACTTTGTTTCAGATATCTTCCCTGCAGAAAGCAGGTTAACTGAGGAGAATACAAAGATGTGGATAGGGTCAAGAGAGATCAACAAGAGATGAAGAACTACTCCAGGACTAGCAATAGCAGGGCTTTATTATCCTTCCTGGATCTAAAGAGTGGGTGGGAGAGAGCCACCCCTATGGGAGCGGGGGCCTTTGAGGTAGAACACTGCCAACCTGCTGTTCTTGGGAGGTAACTGGGGGAGTGGGCATCTCAACTTCAGTCTCATTTTACCTGCCAATCCATCTCTAACCAGAAGCCAGAGTAGATGTTAGCCTCTGGGGGCATGAAAAGTAGGGTGGGGATCTAGAGGGACAAATAGAAGATGTCCCCGACAGATGCCTTCTGGGATGAGTGAGGTCAGCCTAACAAGTATGTTTTGTTCTTCAGAGTGAACAAGGTGTCTGTCTTCAAGTGTTAATGACTTTCATAGAAATTTAGCTACACCGAGCAGTGCTAACCTTGACTTTGCCTGGGGAAGAAACAACATCCAGTTGTTCTGGATGTTCAAGACACATCCAGAAAAACTCCACAAGGGAGAACAGACGCTACGATCATGTTGTGTTTCTTGTGTTTTCCTAAGTATCTTTTCTAAAACTCATGTCTTTTATTTAGTGCAGGAAGCACTGCTTATCTTCCAGGCTGAGAGTGAGAGTAGCTTTACTGAAAACTTAAAGCACAGAGAAATAAACCAGGTTGTCAAAAAAACAATGAAAAATCATTACTCTGAGGTGCTGGGCACCAAAACTGAGACAGGATATCTGCCAGGAAGAAAATAAAGCCTGGAAAATTATTCTCCATCAGCATATTCCACCTCTGAAAAACCATTAGCTTCAAACTAGGGAATAAATACAGAACCCTACGCATAGTAGGTGAGCTGGTGCCTTCTCAATAATAAGGATATATTTCTACCTTTCTATTGTTGGAGCTGAATTGGCTCATAATGATGATCTATTTTATGTCTAGAGAACCGTAAGTGTTGTAGGCAACATCACAGCCATCAATCCTCAACTGTGAAGTTTCTTGTATGAGGTGTCGTTGATTTAATACAAATGGTTACCACCTTACAGAGGAGCTCCGCAGTGATACAGTGATTTTTGAGTCAGACAAGGTGATTGGTTACTTTTGGGTCCTCTGGCTCTTGTAACTAATTGTTGAAATTGAAGAAGTGCCATTTTAAAGTTCTGATGGATAGAGACACCTGGGGGGGGGGGTGCTCAGTGGTTGAGCATCTGCCTTCAGCTCAGGGTGTGATCCCAGGGTCCTGGGATCAAGTTCCACATCAGGCTCCCCATAGGAAGCCTGCTTCTCCCTCTGCCTGTGTCTCTGCCTCTCTCTGTGTCTCTCATGAATAAGTAAATAAAATCTTTTTAAAAAATAAAATTCTGATAGAGAAGAAGGCTAAAAGGGGCTGTCACATATTAGTTAAATAATAAATACATTCATCTGAAGCAAACCTGGATCCTTTCTGGGCCTATATTTTGTTATCTAGCAGTTAATAGATGATCACTACCTATTGGGTGAGAAAATCTGTACAATCCATTTTATGACTAAATTCTCTATGCAAAAACATAGATGGATGCTGGGACACATGTGTCATGATCAAAATTGAGGTTCTGTTTGTGATCAGCTATAATCTTTGAGCCAGACCTTTTTTTTTTTTTTTTTTTTTAAGTAAGCATGATTAAAAGCACGGAATCCAAAGCCAGACTCGCAGGATTCAAGTTTCTACCAACCATTTGCTAGCTCTGTGGCCTAGAGGGACGTTACTGAACCTCCCTGTGGTTCAATTTCCTCATCTGTGAAACGGGGATAATGTTACCCCTACCTCTTCAGGATTAATGAGGAATAAATGAGTTAATCCATGTAAAGCTCTTAAAACCATGCCTGACCCATAGGGAGTACTCCATAAATGTGAGCTCTTAGAGTATTATTATTATTTTTTTTTGCAGGTCTAAAGTATTGCACTGTTTATTAAGAAAACCTCAAAGATAAGCTGTTATCACTTCTGTATGTAGAATCAGCCACACAAAATGGCATTTTTCTCACTCCACTTTGGGTATGTTACCATTCCCCTACTCACCACGATATTATCTTCCTACCTCTCCATAAACCCATATTAACCACCCAGAAGAGTGCCTGATGCATAACACATAGTAGGGATGCCACTAAGGTTTGTAGGATGCATGTAGTCCAATAAGACATGCTTCTATTTTGTATCAAAGTATTATCTCTAGTGTAGAGAACACTGAAAGAAAAAGAAACTTTTGTCTCTGAGTAATTACCAGCCCCTGTGGTCCCGGATACAATCGTGTCTTCATGTCACCTTGTAATCCATGCTTCCTTACTCAAAAACTAAAGTCCTCCTGGGAAAGCCAACAATAAATGTGCTGTTCCTGAGTAGTAGGGTTTTTTGTTTGTTTGTTTGTTTTTTGGAAACAGGCTTCTGCTGATAGATGTGTAAAAGTGCACCAACCTATACAATTCTGTATCAGCTTGACAGCTGTGGATAGCCAGGAAACTGCACTATTTCTTTTTCTTTGGCATTAATGGACACTTGAATTTTTTTTTTCCCAGGTCTACCTGTATCTGATGATATCAGGCTGTCCCAAGGATTGTTTGGCTCATTGCATCCACTTGGGTTTCCTGGTGGAAGCAATTCTAACACAAATATTGAAGACGTGCAAATCTGAACTTTCGTTTTCTTCTGGAGGAAATGAGAACTACCAGGGTGTCCTTAGTTGGGCATTCGTCCCATTTCCAACCCCCCATGTCCCTCAGGGTCTCCCCGATACTCTATGTAAAACATGGACTTAGTGGGACCTGGGTGGGCTCATTTCACAATAGTGAAGAATGCCTTGTTTTTCTTCTGTGTTATCCTCTTTCAATCCATTAGGTTCATTTTTTTTTTTCATCGTTGTTTGAGAAATACTAAGTAAGTGATTAATAACCGTCTTGGTTTTGCTTTTGCTTTTTACTGGCTTGTAGAGAAATAATGTGACCTACAGATGTTTGGACAAATAGTACATTGTGTTAATGACAGATTCCGCTCAGACATGCCCCATGCAATTGAGCTTTTCAGCACTGAAAGGACAGGTATTCCTGGACTTTGTCTAATCGTCCCTTCTTTGCTTTTCTTGTTAGACTAAATACCAACCATATTGAAAAGAGGACTGGACGAAACGGTGTTCAGAGCTGTGTATTGCTTTTGTCCTCCCCGAGGCAGACAGAAGGAGAAATGTGCAGATAAGCAGATGAGGAGGTCATATAAACAGTCCTAACAGAATAGAAGCATTCTTCTTATGTGCTAGGCATGGACTGTGTAGGTCAGATATTTCTTTATTTAAATTGCTTTTTATTTTTACTTAAAGTGTGGTAATAGGAAATAGGGTTTCTTAAGCAGATAAAAATTACCAGCCAGAGTTAATTAAGTCATCTTTTATAGTATGTGGTTTCATTTAAAATAGGTGATAAATGATAACTTAAACTCTCTGGGCTGGTTTATAAAAAAGGTTTAGCTGGGATTGTCAAGCAAAAGGAAGGACAGAATTTCCATATTGAGTCATGTTCCTTGGATAAGAAAATTCAAACATGATTAGAGTTACCCCTGAGTGAAAAATCATTAAATTTAAAATCCAAATTTTAGAGCCAGCAGGAACCTAGGATTAAGTAATCCAAAATGCCCATTTTACCCAAGGGGGAGGTGACCCAAAGGGTTCAAGTCACATGGCCAAGGTCATATGGCTCTTCCATAGCTGAGCAATAGCCAAAACCCACCTTTTTTAGCTGTCAGTCTTGTGTTTTCCCCACATTGCTGCCCCGCACCTCTTCCTAGTCACATATATATATATATTTTAGTTCAAAAATATTTGTTAAGCACATACTAGACACAGGGCACTGAAGTGTGGTAATTCCGATGAGAAAATAGAACATGAGAGTTCATCACGTCAGCCATCAAAGTAATGTTTTTCATCTGCAGCAGAGAGACAGCTGCAAAGCATTTGATCTTAACAATGACAATTAAAATGAGCCTTATTTGAAGTTGCAAAATCACCACACTGCATTAGCGCAAGACTCCAGCATGCGTGCGCCAGGGCACTTTGCAGATGGCGTGCAGAGACTTAGTTTATATAGGCACTTTAGGGAACAGATGGAACCCATGGCATCCCATGGTAAATGTGGATTTATAGCACGACCGTCACAAGCCAGAGGGGCTCTCTTCTACCTGAGGGAGCAGCTGAAGTGATATGATGCCTCTGGCCTGTGAATCAGTGAATCACTGGCATAGGAGTCCCCAAAGGAAATTTCGTCCCTAGTGGTAACATTGTCTCCATCCTGTGCCCATGCAGTGAATCATCAATGGGTGTTTGATGTCAACGAAAGATTCATTTTATTTAGACTTGATAAAGGGAAAATGAACATCCCCCAGAAGGCTAGACGATTAAGAGGTAAACCTGCATGATTCTAAATGCTCATTGTCATAAACCTACCCTCGTTTTTGTTTTCCTTCCAACTTCTGTCTAGTATGGGTGGTACCTACCTCCTTCCCTCATTCATCTGCCCCCAAATGTTTTAAGCATCCAAGATGAGAGAATTAAGGGAAAATACATACAAAGCTGAGCTTTAAAAAAAAAAAAAAAACTGATCTTCTTCAAGATTCGGCTAATGGGAATCTTCAGGGTCTTTAGTCTGTAAAATACTAAGAATGTGTGTCCTGGTTCCTCCTAGGATAGAATCTCAGCATCTCATAAAGAAGTCATCAGAGAAGATAGCTGCTTTGGAAGCACACACACAATATCAAACAAAAGGGATCAATGAGATGAATGCCAAAGATCTTACCGGGAATGTAGACTATCCTATGATGGCGTCTTCCCTAATTATTTAAGATTGCTTGTAAAATTGATTTTATGTAAACACAACAACACTCAGCAACAGCCAGCTCCTTGGAGGCAACATAAGTTGTCTGGGATTTATTGACCTGTCGTTCACATGTGTTACTTTACTACCACTTAATGGCCTGTTTAGATAGTCTTGGTGTGTACAGCCCCCCCCCCAGCCCCATCAGCCCCGAGCAGCGCACATTGACAGGTAGCTGCCGCAGAGCCAGAGTAAGGGACCCCCTCCCGGAACACATGGAGGCACAGGAAGTTTCATTGTTCTCCACTCAAATGCAGGGCTTTTCTCGGGAACTGGAATGAGAGGTGAGCAGTCAGTATCTTTCTACTTTTTACTGTCTTGAACATGGAAAGCCTAGAAGAAGGCGAGACGTAGATCTGATTTTCCGTCCTACTCCTGCTGGCAATGTGACTGTGAGTATACTATGTCACATCTCTGGGCTGACCAGCTATATGACCGGCAAAATTCGGTACCTGCCTGGTGCCTGAGTTTCTTGGGAAAATTTAAGTATAAAATGGGTGCAATGTGCTGTGCAAATGCATGATTGCACACAAATACATACTCTCTCTCCCTCGTTGCCTGCCTGCCCCCCCCCCCATCTCCCTCAATTTAAAGTTGTTAGCAAGATAGCTTTGGAAATACAAAAAGCCAGTCTCTGCCTTGGTGTGACTTCAGAGATAAGAGACTAGAGCATAGTCCCTACTTGCAGAGAGCTTACAATCTAGCAGAGGAGATTCCGCATTTCATGGATTGTGAGGCAGTGTTCATTTAACATAACTTCTCTGCAGTTGAGATAAATCTCACAACTAATGATGGATCGTGGTTGAACAAGCAGGCTTTTTCTTTCTTTAGTGGCTGATGAAATAATGATGCCTCTTTGTAAAACTGGTGTTGTCTTAGATGCAATGAGATATAGTAATATGGCTCACAGATAACTCTCCTCCAGGATCAAGGGAGCTCTGGGGGAAGAGGGTGATGGATCCCCAGAGGACAGCTTCTGCAAGACTTTGCAGGAAACGTGGCTATGTAAACTGCAGGGCTGGATAGGAGCTCATTTTAGGGGAAAAGAGAATAAATTTTGCAAGCATTTCGTTTTCAAAGTCAGGAGTTTCCTATTACATCAAAAGAGAAATGTGTGGAAAAGAACTGGACAACTGATGACAGGAGGTAGAGTAACAGGTGGATGCTGCTCCCCACCCATCCTTTGCCCCCATTTAACGGAACAGCCACCTTCTAGAGAGGTTCCAGAGTGGTGAGATGCTCCCATGCAGGACGCAGGCCTTCAGACGAGCTGACATCATCCACGCTCTTCCCCACGCTGTACCCCTTGAGTGAACCCAGCTCTTAATCTAAAACAGAACGTTCAGAGTCTCAGGCTCTGTGACTGGCCTCTGAGGCGACCCCAACTCGATCCCAGGGCAGAGCAAACAGCCTTCCTGCAGGTTTCATTTTCCGCAGGCCTTTCCTCTCAGGAATGCAGTTATGTGGCCATTTCCCTGACCCGGCCCTTGTCATAATGAATCCTTCCTTCCCACTGAATTATTTCCCCCTCTTTCCTCTCAAAGATTTATCCCACATGCCAACCTTTAGTGAAACTTCTTTTGCTCAAGAAAAAATAAACAAGCAACCAGAACTTGAGTAGCCAGAGTTGGGACAAAATCAAATGGCATTTCCTGTATTTTAAAAGATTGCAAAATATTCTAAAGATGAAAACGAATGTTGATATAGCTTAAATGCCCAATTATAATAACTGGAGTTCAAAATCCAATTAATGGCATCTTTCATTCCCACCCACCCCCCCCTCCTAATTTCCCCTCCTTGTTTCCTGCATTCCCTCCTCTTAACTGGTTCTACTCTTAGATTTTATATTTCTATTTTCTCAGTGTGATATCTACCCAGAGTTTAACTTTTCTATCATGCGTGTTTCGTTTTTAGGATTTTTTTTCTCTTGTAGAGCCCTTACTCCACATGTTTTAACCACCCTGACCTTTCCATCTGGTTATTTTTACCCTTCTTCCTATTGCTTTATTATTTTTGCTTTCCTGTTTACCATTTCTCTTCCTTCACTCACGTTTCCATTTTTCTATTTTTCAAGTCCTTCTACATCCCTTGTAAAATAATGATTGAATCAAAGGGACTCCCAAGACGTCAAGGTGTAGGGAGATAAGAAACTGTGCCCTCCTAGAGTTACTAGGGTTCCAAAATAAACTTGACCAAGGCTACCCCCAACAGGTCACCATGTAGGGAGGGGAGGATCCCAAGTGGTGTTCTCTTAAAGGAAGAGATGTCCTCATCCACCCAGAGATGAGGACAAAGATGGGAAAGGAATGGAAGTGGAAGAAAAAAAAAAAAAAAGGAATGGGAGTGGAAGGGAGAGACAGTGTTGTCTAGTGGTTCTAGCCTCTAGGGCCAAAATTCCTGTGTTCAAACCCCAGCCAAATATACAACTCTTCTATAACTTTTTGTGAGGATTAAATGAGATAAACATATTTAAGCACTTAGAACCATGTCTGTAACACAGTAAAACAATGTAAGTCCTAACTGTTATCATTATTTGCCTACGTCACTTGAGTTTATATCAGGTATAAGAAAATACAAATTTTGGGAAATGTATTTTCTCTTGCATGTGTCCACCTGGGATCAAGTTTGAAAAGTCTTAAAAAATAGTGATTCTTAAAGTTTAGTTTTCTGACCAGAAGCAGCAGCATCTAGGAACCTGTTAAAAATGCAAATTATCAAGCTCTACCACTGACACACCCCCAGCCAAACTGAATCATCAACTTTGAGTGGGGTCAAGCAGTTCAAGTTTTAACAAGCCCTTTAAGCAATTCTGCTAATGCTAAAGTTTGAGGACCATGACCCTATGGCAAGTATCCTCTCTATTCTAATGGAGCATCCAAAACACAGTATAGCTGTATCCACCCACCCCACCACCTACAGCAATATGATGAGCCTTTATATGGTCCATGGTCATGCTTCTTGGAGCAACTTGAAGACAAGCAAGGAATAGGTACCACATAACTATATTCCGAGAAATATTAGCATCATATCTTCCTTTGGCATACAGTAGTGAACTGCCTATTTCTTTGGATTTAAAAAGTAGGACCCCAAAATCATAGAGTGGGTAAGGGCAAAGAATGTCCTTGACTCACATGGAATAGGCAAGCAAGACTAGGTAGTTCAGACATAAACTCAAAGATTAATGCCTTTCATTTCTCAAAATAATCAGGTTACCTGGCAAAAAATACTCAGTGACCTCTGTTTGATGTTTCTAAGTTGTTCATTTTAGGAGATGTTTGGGAAATTTTGAAGTTAATAATATTTAGGACAAATCACCATGTTCTCCTTCAGGAACCTCTTGATTGAAGTTCCCCTTTCAGGTACATGGACTAGGTTGCCCCATCCACAGGTGTGATTGTGTGTGGCAGTGCCTATGTCCTATGAGCACTGGGTGATCCCTAAGGACCTGTGAAGCTCTCTGTTGAATATGAGGGAAGGTCACATACATCTTTCTTCTTAATTGAATCAAGTTGACAGATGACATCTGCTGACATCCTCAAAGAGACAGTAGCTCAGAGGCCATGGCTTTCATCCATAGGCAGACTTCCCAGAAATCCTCATAGAAGAACCAGAATGAGGGGCACCTAGAATGGCACAGTTGGATAAGAGTCCAACTCTTGATTTTGGTTCAGATCATGATCTCAAGGGTCATGAGATCTAGCCCCATGTGGAGCTTCACACTTAGCATCAAGTCGCTCAGGATGCTCTCTCCCGTGTCCCTCCCATTCATTCTCTCTCTTCTCATTCTCTCTCTCTCCTTCTCCCCAAAATAAATAAGTAAATCCTTTAAAAAATAAAAAGAAGGGGCGCCTCGGCGGCTCAGTGGTTGAGGGTCTGCCTTCAGCTCAGGGCGTGATCTCAGGGTACTGGAATTGGGTGCCACATCATGTTCCCTGCGGGGAACCTGCTTCTTCTTCTTCTGCCTACGTCTCCCTGTGTGTCTCTCATGAATAAATAAAATCTTTTAAATTTTTTTAAAAAGAAGAGGAGGAAGAACCAGAGTGAAAGCATCTAGTGCAGAAGCCTCATTGTCTACACTACAGTCTCAGAGCCACAATTCCTGAATGCGTGGTACCAATGCAGTCATTGTGCAAGCATGAATTGCTGTATTTGATTGGATATTATACCTTTCTGTTTACTTAACCGGACACATTGATTTGGTTATCTCCATTTTATAGATGCAGCAACTGACAGAGCCTCAGAGAGGCTGTAAGGACAAAAGGCACAAATCTAGTCATAGAACCAAAGTGAGAGCCCATGTCCCCTGAATCCCAATCCAGGGCATTTTCCACTTCACCATGAGGCATCTCTCTGCCAGCCCATAACATAGGATGGCCTGTAGGTCTTTAGCATAAAAAGAACATGGATTCTTGATGGGAAAGCCCCTTTTAATATCTTAGAAATGAAGAGGTGATTTGCTTCCGGAGTTTGGCAGCCCCTGTGTTAACAACCTCTGCTATCTGCCAAGAATTTTCCCAGATTTTAACTTGATAGAACTAGGGGGCTGGACAGTGCTAGAAAGGATGGCCACCATTGGTATATTGCAGTAGATTCCAAGAGAACATTTGTGGTTAGAGAAATTTATGTATCTATGCTGTCCAATATAGTAACCGCTAAATGAGTAACTAAGTTTTTAATTTTATTTGATTTAATATAAACTTAAATAGCCACAGTGTAGGTAGTGGCTACCATATGAGACCACATACATCTATAAGATCATTTTTTAGTTGGGTTCTGGGTAGGTTCTACCTGGAGAAATAAGAAACAAAAATATAATTTAACCTCTATCCCCTCAATCTCTCAAACAAAATCACTTATCCCCAAATATCTATCTATTTAGACATGTGTCCCCAGCAGAGCCCCCTTACTGCATCAGTTGCTAAATTGTCTGGTTATCTGCAAAATCAGTACAGTGGTTCTCTATATATATCTTTCTCTCTTCCTCTCTCTCTTTCTTTGAGCAAATTTTGTTTATTGTCATTTCCTATTAACCAACAGTAGGATGAGAGTCATGTATAGACTAACAATGACCATGCTATTCTGTGCATTGGGCAGTGAAAGGTGTGGATGGTGATGTGCCTACATGGTTGTTTGATGACAGAGTGTTAGAAATTGGCAGAGGGACTTATTCCTCAGCTCGCTCTCGCTCTCTCTCTTTCTTTTAAAGCAGCAGAACCCCAGCTGTGTAATCACACCTACACACAGGACTGGCTCCCCTTTCTCTACAATGAGGCTGGCATTCCTCCTCACCTGAGACTGTTCTTTTCTCTGTGAGGAGCTGGCAGTGGCAGGAGGTGGGCTGATGTGCGATACATTTAGCAGTGGTGAGTTGCAATTTATCTCAGCTCTTTACATACTTTCCGTGTCGGAGATCCTTTTAGAAAGTCCAGCCTTCTTTATGCTTTTAGTGTAGAAGACCAGCTAGCCAAACTGTTCATTCAGAAAGCGTACAGGGAATAAGAAATAGATTGTTTTCCCAGTTCAGCACACTTCTTTCCTGCATTAGCATGTTGATGATAAAAAAAAAATTTGTAAGGTGCACTTGTTCCAAATCATTACATATTGCGTAGCATCTACAATCTGTTTTGCCTTAATGCATCATAAACTTTTACCTGTGAGGTCGTATGTTGAGTAGCACCCATGGCCCGAACAGGTACTTGTAGGCAGAATGACACATACACCCTTCACTCTGTGCTTGTCTCCAATTTATCTTCCTGGCCTTGTGGCGTGCCACACATTCTGCATATGCGACACTCCAGTCACATGCATCTGTTGGCTATTTCTGAGTTGTGCCCCCTCTCTTCTTACAGTGGACCCAGACTGTTCCCTTTGTCTCAAGTGCCTTTTCCTGACTCCTTCACTTGCCAAAGGTTTGAAAAAAGAGACCTGGGCTCCAGATATTCACACACTTCCTTAATTCACATTTATAGAACACCTGGACCGTCAGTCACTGAGTGGGACCCAGACAATGAGAAGATGACAGGCTAGGTTTCTGTGTCCACATCAGGCTCTGTGATCCTTCTAGCTGGATAGCTCTGGACAGTTGACTTAATAAACCCCATGTGTAAAATCATGAGAATGCTGCTTTCCTCTTGACGCAGCGGAATGAGATCACGAGACTCCACCTAGGTGAAAGGCTTGCGTGTGGGCTAAATCTTCATTGTCACTTCCATCCTTCTAACATTCTGCTCAGTCCCACCCATTCCAAGGACACGTCCTAAGCTTACCAAGTTGGAATTCATCTCTCCCTCTCTGTCACACCCATAGCATGTTGGCTGAATGAAAGGAGCACATTATTTCTTTCTGTTTTCTACCAGTTATTTACATGAACTTCAGCCTCCAAAATGAGATTTCATGTCTTTCTTTAGGGGAGGTGGGTCAGGTGTCTGTCCTCTGTAACTCATTGATTGCTTACCTTGAATTCAATATATAATTTTTGACTGCCTTCTGTGGGCCAAGCACGGTGTTAGATGGGGCCTATGGCAACAGGTTTATAATCACATTTTCTGAATGCATAAAAGTTATAGCCTTACCAGGGAGAACATAATGAGAATTACTGCTTTTGTTTGCTTAGCACCTGTTCCTTCTTGCAGAAATTATATCATCCTTCCTTCAAAGTGTCCTTCCTGTAGTAACTGGAATCATTGGCCTCTTATCTTCACCCCTTCTGTATCCATGCCCTTAGCCCTGTGACTGTTCTGGTCCTTCCCACCTAGTGGTATGGTACCTCCCTCACCCTTTGACTTTGTGCTCAGCCACATAACTTGCTTTAGCCAACGGAAGAGTGTAGAATTCAATGTGCCACTTCTGAGCCTGGTCCTTAAGATCCACGATGGGCTTTCCCTTCTTCTCTTGCACCTCTATAACTGCTCTAAGAAGAGTTTTCCCATTCATTCAGCCTGGTCACTAGAATGAGGCATATTAATAGCACATGCCTGAGTTTAATAGGCCACAAGAACTATTCAGCCAGACAAGCCACTGAAAGCAGAGCTACCTGGTCTAGATCAGTCAACCTCTAGCCAACCTACAACTGCATAAAAAATAAAGGCTTATTATACTTTGCCACTGAGATTTTGCGGTTGTTGATTTCATGGTAGTAGGTGGTCCAAACACTGGCTCCTGCTCTAATGATCTGTCCTCCTCCATGTTCTTTGCTCTACCTGAGAATTTGAAATATCTCAAGGGATGGCCATCTTCCTATCTCCCCCAAACCAGAGTCGTAGTCCTCAGTCTAGGGCAAGCACGTGACCCAGGAAGGAGCAATCAGAGTTCCTCCGTTTGACCTGTAATGTTAGAACCAAGGAAAATGTGAGCCTCCACCCACCTGGCAGACACGATTCCACGATTCCACTTTTCTGGTGAGAGCCAGTACATCATCAACAGAAGAAAAGGGACAGAGAAGAGACAGAGGCAGGGAGAAGAAACAGACCAGCATACTAAGAACAGTTGTCAAGGCCCTGACGCAACATCTGGGATTTGAGAGGCTCCCCAGTTTCAGCTTTCCTCAAACTTGATCAGTCAAGGGGCACCTGGGTGGCTCAGTGGTTGAGCATCTGCCTTGCGCTCAGGTCATGATCCTAGGGTCTGGGGATCAAGTCCTGTATTGGGCTCCCCACAGGGAGCCTGCTTCTCCCTCTGCTTATGTCTCTCCCTGTGTGTGTGTGTGTGTGTGTGTGTGTGTGTGTGTGTGTGTGTGTGTCTCATGAATAAATAAATAAAATCCTAAAAGAAAAAAAAACTTGATCGGTCAGTATTTCCCTCAGCTTCGTGAGCTAACCTAACATCCAATAAATTTCCTTTTCAGATTAAGCTGATTTGGGTCAAGTTTCTATCTCTTGCAACCTCGAAAACACCAGAGACAGAATAAATAAAGAGGCAGTTCAGCCTGAGGCAGCTGTCATCCCCTGAGGTGGGTGGGGGGAGGAGAATGAGGGCCATGGGAGCACAGAGGGAAGGGCCTCCACCACCGGGGCTGGTCAGCAGAGAAGGCTTCTGGGGAAAAAGGCAATTTCCCTCCTGTCTGCAGGATGAGTGGGACAGGCTCAGAAAAGGGAACAGCCTCTCCAAGGCGTGGAGGCCAGGGGCTCAAAGTGAGAAGTGAGTTTGGGAAGTTGTCAAGGGCCAGCGTGGGAGGACCTTGCGAGTCAGCCCAAAGGAGGACTTCTGATGGCAAGTGGGAGCCCTGGAAGGATTTTGAGCGGGGGAGTAGCAGCCTTTTAGAAGCCCTTTTTTTCTCTGGCCGCAGGGTGGACATTGAGGTCAGAAAACCAGTTGGGAGGCTGTTAAAAGCATCCAGGCATGAGATGAAGGGCTCCCGCGTCCTGGCAGAGGCCCGAGGCTTTCTAACGGGTTTTTTTTTTTTCCTGAGTCGGTGTGCAGTATTTGTCTGTCGAATTGTGAATTGGAAAATTGAAGCCATTTTCTCCTTTGAAGGGACTTGTGCCTCCCACTTCAGATCTCGAGGAGCCACGCTGCGATAAGGGGACAATTGTTTGGCCACTTGTTCCCCGGTTCTTCTCCTAGGAGACTCTTCTGAATGCGCACAACCTGGGTGTCACCGCCCTCGGGCCATCAACTCCTCATTGTTCAAGATGTGCTGTGTTGCACTTACCCAGAATAAAATGATTCTCATTTACTTACCTAGCAGCTGTCAAAGCCTGAAATTTCATTCTGTGGGCGTAAGCAATTTCTCCCCTGTAAATGTGGCTTCATCTTGAGTTTGTTATCTGCCAGCAACAGAGAACGGCGCTGCTAGTCGCTTTTCCTTTCTCCTACAAGCAACAATTAAAGGCCAATTCTGCCCAAGTACCAATGCATCTGTTAGTGATTGTCACTCTGTAGTCAGGAGCTCAGGAGCTTCACTATTTTGCCGGAAGACCTGCAGATGAAAAAAAAAAAAAAAGGCTCCGTGATATACAGAGAAAACCCAAAAGGAAGAAAAAAAAAAAAAAATAGGGACTTAGCTCCTTTTGGACCGAGCTGGGAAGAATCATTTTGTTTCCTGGGCAGACAAAGGGACACTGGCTTTGGGAGAACGCAGAAGCCAACTCTTTATTGAGGAAGATACATTCAAATGGAAGACATCAGAGAAAGTGCTTAGATGAGCAAAATTTGAATTTCACCCTGGTTGGCCTGATTCCTGTGGCCCCTATAGATGCAAAACGCGATGGCCGGATTATATTCTGTGAACTGAAGTGGGGAGAAGGTGAACGAGCAAGAAGAAAATAATTGGTTTCCAGATTGTGTGGGCAGTCTTTCCAGTTTTTGTAGAATTCTCTTTGTGATATTGCCTATGCATTTCCCTACAGGCCCTTAGGTAGGCAGGGACAAGGCGACCCAGGGCACCTGCCAGCCCCAGCCAGGCTCCAGGACACAGGAGGGCCTTGGCTTTGATAGCAGGTCCTTGTGAGTGCCCAGAGGCTCACCATCAGGTCCCATCCCTCATCTCTTTGGGGGTTTTGACCACACACATAATGAGGTCGCACTTCAGCAATGTCTTTGTTCGACCCAAATGATGTTCCCACCCTCCTGACAGAGCAGCTTTTGTGTCTTATGTCAAAATAATCACTTACCCAAAATGATGGCTAGGCTCAGAAATATCCCTGCTTTAACCTTAGGGAATATGAAAAAAAAAAAGGAGTGTTAAATGTTTAACCTGGATTGATGAGGTTTGCTGAAACTATTGGATAAAATGAAAACTTTCTTCGAGGCATAAATCACTGGGGAGATTTCCCCCTCTCTCATTGATTTTTGGGCTCGGCTAATGATTCCAGCACTGAGAACACAAGACTAGGTGGAAGTTAAAGAAATGGAAAGCCACATTAACCTCTAAATTTTACCTATATGTTGATTTTTGACAGTGAAATACTATAATTAACCCAGACTATTTTCCTAAGATTTAATTTTTTGCTGATGTTCAAAAGTATCGCAGAAGAAGCTGATTCCTAATTATTACATACAGCATTGCATAAATTTCTTCCTAATTAAAAAGCCTCTAAATTCTAAATAATCAATTTATGAAGACATATGGTTTTGAAAAATTGGGCATTTAATTTCTAAAGATTTATTGGTAATTTGTACCATAGCTAATTAATTATGGTTATAATACTATTGCAGTCATAGTAGAGATTGATGTGATGATACAATTGCAAATTTATTTTGATATGTCTTCTTTAATATCAGAGCATTACATTATACTTAGTTTTCCAGCCCCTTCTTAATTATGCTTGAAAGCATTAGTTTAATGAAAGATAAGAGGGCTTGATAAGTGTACCATCAGAATTTATTTGAAAAACTATTTTCAACATGAAACAAACAAATTGTTTTTTGCCCTGGCAAAATGAAATTTGCAGTTGGTAATAAATTAGCAGACAGAAATGCCTTAAAATTAAATAGTATTTGGTACAGAATTTCCCATTAACCATTGTGACAATTTGCAGAGAGCTTAGCATGAGAAAGTAGTTAAACTGTACAGAGGAAGTCTGCAGACAAAAATGAATAGAACCCAACATAAACAATGATGGCATTGTAAACACTCACAAACACATGGGCTAGGTGGGGAAGGGTTTTTCCTATTTCCTTTGTCATGTGAATTTCTAGGCATTAAAAAAAGAAATCTAGAAGCTGTTTTAGATATTACCAGGGTTTTCTTTGAAGTTGTAGGAAGAGGGAGATTTTTGATTTAGTGGTAGAAAAATGCCGCTGAACCCTTTTATTGAATAAAGAAACACATGACCCTGAGGAATCATGACACAAGAAGCAAATTGCTGGTTGCCAGGAAAAAGGAGAAGAGGGCAAAAGTAGCTTCTGAGCTGGGCTCAGAGTACAGCATGCCAAACGCAGGTTAGCTAAAGAGCACGGTTCCACATGGAGGGCCCTCCCGGGGGAGGGGGAGGTGACAGTAACTGTTCATCTGGCCATCTCCCTGATGAGACCCCAGGTACCAGAGTCTGCCCTGCCTTCCTTGTTTTACCTGGTAACGAACTGGGGCTTTTTGTTCTGCAGCTTCTCTAGTGGTCACCTTGCTTTGGATTGCTCTTGTTGACTTCTGTGGCTTTTTTCCAGACAGGGTCCCTTTGCTTCAGATTTCTTCCCTCTTGTTTCCATGGCACGATCTCTCTGTCAAGCTGTGTGACTTTGAGAAAGTCACTACGTAGCTCTTAAGTAAGTCCCACTTTCCTCTTCAACGAAAGGGTGCTACTAACAGAATCCACAGTAGCATTACAGTGAGGATAAAACGTAATGCGTGCTAGCCCCGCTCGGCAAGCTCCCGGGAAGCTCACCATCACAGTGCGCGGAGGAGAGGGCCAGTTCAGAGGACCGGGTGTCTGGTCTGTGGGAGGGCTTGGCATTGTTCGTTCATTCATCTTACAGATATTGATTGTCTGTCCACTCTGTTTTCAGTAGAGCTTATTTGCTATGGATACAGAAATAAATAGAATGTAAGCATATCTGCTCTCTTGGAATCCACAATCTAATAGAAAAGAAAATTGTGTGCATAAAAATAATGCAAATCATAGTGGTTGTGCATGAGTTACACGGGGGCACCAAAGGAAGAGCCTTAGGGAGCTCGAGAAGGCCTGAAAGAGAAGACAGTAAATCTCAGAGTCTTGAACAAAGGCAAAGTAGGTAGGGAAGAGTTCTGTAGCAGATAGTACAGCAAGAAGGAAGCTTCCGTGACAGATGTTAAGGTGCTCCAAGGAACTGGAGTTGGTTAGAGCTAAAGAGGCAAAGTGAGGCTGGTGACAGAGGAGTCTGGAGGCTCAGCAGAGCCTGGGATGATCTACTGGATACAGGCACCTGTGAGATGCAGAAATGCCAGAGGTACCTGTATAGTAGTGGGCACATTGATTTTTCCTCTCCAAAAATATAGCACAGGTTTTAAAATAGGTAGTGGGAATCTACTCCAAAAAGAATAACCAAATGCATGTCCTATTATATTGATCAAGTTTAGACTTCACAATAATAGTTGTCGTCAAAGGAAAAAGTGATATAGCCTAAGAAATTACTCTTTGGGAATGTTTTATCACATGCATGATAAGCTTTTAACACGGTTTCTTCACTCACCAAATATTTATTCAGCTCTCATTATGTGCCAGCATCCTGCTAAGCCCTGCATGACTATATTAGTTGACTTCTCCTAGTCCTCTTTAGTAAAATATGAAAAATTTTGACAATTTTATATCCGTTTAGCACTGTTCTTTGGATTTTAAGAACCTGATATTGAATTTATTTAAAAAGTATTTCTTGAATAACCACTCTGTTCCAAGTGTGCATATATATATATTATTCGGTGGTCAGGTTCCACATTATAATCTTTTCTAAATTCATGGTCAGGGATTAGAATTAACTGTATGACTGTGGGTAATTCATTTAAACTCAGTGGGCCTCAATTTCCTTTTCTATAAAATTAGTCCATCTCAAAAACAAGTGTGAATTGTGAAAATGAGTGGGATCTTTTGATTAGGAAGAAATGTATCTCCTTGTATAAATCTCAAAGGCAGATCTCCATATATGAACTTTATTTTATTTATTTATTTTTTTATTAACATCAGTGGCAGATTTTTTTCATTGGAGTTCGATTTGCCAACATATAGCATAACACCCAGTGCTCATCCCGTCCAGTGCCCCCCTCAGTGCCCGTCACCCAGTCACCCCAACCCTCTGTCCACCTCCCTTTCCACTACCCCTTGTTCGTTTCCCAGAGTTAGGAGTCTCTCGTGTTCTGTCATCCTCCCTGATATTTTCACTCATTTTTTTCTCTATATGAACTTTAATTGAAGATGATAAAAATTTCCCTATATTCTCTAACTAAAATTCAGGCTAATGCCAACTTACATCTTTTGGGTGACAATGTCCCTAATTTTGGATTTTGGCTATCACACTGCCTTACATGAAATTTATCGTCACTCTGTCTCCCTTTATGTGTCCATGCACTAGCTTCTATCTAAATAAAAAGGCAGAAAAGCTCCAAGTTTGGGGGTTAGCTAAAACAGGAAATGACTATGCCCCCTCCATTCCCATCCATTCCCCTCTGAGAGTTTACGTAACTGAGACGAGCTCCTGAACTCCAAGCCATGGTTTCAAGGCTGGTCAATCACCATAAACTACAGGAGCCCCATAACCAGCCCATGTGCTCTAACATAGCTCCCATTATTATCGATAAAAGTTACACTACTGTTCCGAAGGGAGAGAAAGGCCACAATAAGGCTTTTAAAAAGCTATTTAATATATCAGCTTTCACAAAGATAGACGGCATCACTAAGACAAAACAAGAAAAGATGTGCCCGACTTTGCAAGGTATTGGCACTGTTAATCATATTTTGAAATATTGCTGGCATATATCTTGGAAAACACAACACAGTTGCCATATTTCCAATGGGAGAGATGACAGTTTTAATGTTGAGATACACTGATAATGCCAAGCCCTCTTTGCCCCTCCTCCCCAATATGGGATAAACCAAAGAAGATTAGGCATCTAGGTGGGTTTGAGAAGCTTAAGTACTGAAATTGAACATCATAAATTCTGGCACATTCCAATACAAAGTTATCACAAAATTTCCTAAGCAAACGACTATGTGTGTGTGTGTGTGTGTGTGTGTGTGTGCAGTGTGTGTATATGCTATCATGTTATAAAATTATTTACATTACCATTTTATTTATATATACAAAATGTAAAAACATAGATTTATATGCATATATAATTTTGGATGAACTTACGAAAAGGTTATTGAAATAATTAGCTCATTTCCGTTCATACTTCTCTATTTCCAATTTTTAAATACCTTGTGAGAAATCAGATGCACAGGTCAATAGATTTCACAGCTTTTCCATGTCCATTATTTTGGTCACACCAGTTCTGTGAAGTGGGTAGGACACATGCATTGATGTCCATTTTACTGATAAGGAATGTAATGTTTTTATCTTGCCCATGGTCTCCCAGATTCTCTGTGGCAAAAGTAGAATGTGATGCCTGTTATTCTGCTCCTGAATTCAAGGCTTTTCTTACTATACTATCCTGGCTGTGTAGCACGAGATCATTTACAGATAGTAGACACATAGACCTGATCCAGGGGGACATGGGTTTGTTGCTCAAACCCCATGTATCACAGTGATGCTCCCCAAGAAATATGGCCCATGAGGCATGCTGATGTTTGATGAGGTTCTTTCCTCTCATTTCAGCTAGGACTTTATTAATAATGGCAAACACTTTGGATTGCTATTGTCCTTTCTTCCTTATTAAAAGAATCTTAATTTCCTTCAGTGTAGCAATGGTACCCATGTAAAATATCCCAGCTCCCATGAATATGGGGTAGCCATGTGACACAGTCCTGGCCAGCTAGATGTGGAGCAAGTCCCCAGATGGGGCTTCTGGGGAAGCTATTTAAATGGAAACAGAATTGTTGGCTTCACTCTTTATCTTATCCTCTTCTTCCTGCCTAAAATACAAACACAATGTTGAAGAGGTAGCAGCCAGCTTGCAAGCATGAGAATGAAAGTGACATATTTAGTTGAGTAGAAAGGTAGGAAGAGCCTGGATCCCTCAGAGCATTACTGAGCCACATCAGAAACCTATCTGCCTACCTTCAAACTTCTTATTCTGGGAAAAAATATAGGCCCTTATCTCATTAAGCCACTATAGTTGCTGTGACTGAACTTTGTCCTCATTGATAGAGTTAAAAGAGTTAAAAATAGGAAGAAGAGAATGTTAGATGGAACCAGAAGGAAACCCAAGGCCTGTCTCTTGGGCAAGGATCATTGTATACAATTAGCAAGTCTCCCCCCAACTATCCAACCAATTCTCCGTGGCTAGAGGCCATCATCAGGGATGCCTCATGCTGGGACCAGGATCCAGCACCAGTAATGCCTTGAGTTAGTCTCAGCTGCTGTTTCCAGAAAAGTGAGCCCTTGGGTTGGGTCTCTCTGTTTCTTTACTTGGAAAATAGGGATGATAATAAAACCTACCTCTTAGGATTGTTCTAAAGGTTGAATGGGAGAATAGATGTAATGTGCTTAGAATAACGCCAAGCACACTGGAAGCACTTAGTAAATGCCATCCTAAAATCTGAGAAAGGAGGGGCCAATCATTATTGATTCTGCATAAGTGAGATCTAACTTCCAGAGACCCAGTTATAGCAATTCTTCCTTTTATACAGGCAGGAACCTATAAAAAGGGTCAATTTCTTCTCCTCATTTTTTCTCATACGAAAGATACTGGAAGTAGGAAAGCTTGCTCAGAGAGTAATCATAATTTTAAAAAAGAAAATCCAAAAATATACATTGGGTGATTTGGAGGTTACAGCATAAATATCAAACCTAGTTCTTCTCTTTAAAAGAACACACAATCTGATGTGGGGGAGGGAGTAGGGGACAGTTTATTAACTAGGGCTTTGTGGCATGTTGTTCTGCCAGGTGCTGATAATAAATAGCACAAGGTTTCAGAGAAAGAATATTTGAATATTTGCCTGAGTCTTCAAGAAAAGGTTTATTGGTGGTCTTAAATATTAAAAATGAGCAAAAAGGGAGGAACAGAATGGAATGGAATTAAGTGTGCCTTAGAAGAGGTCTGATAGGATGTGAATGCCCCAGAGTAAGGATATCATCTTACTCATTTTAAAGCCCCAGTACAAGTACACACAGAATGAATTTACCCAGTTGGATTTTTGGTAGTTTTCTGCCTCTAGGATTTTGTTTTTGCAAAAAGCCACAGTTATTCAACACTTCTACATATGGAGCCAATGAAGTAGCTTATAGCACACCAATGGTCCCGGGGGGATAACTAGAAATACCAGAGAATTTTTTGAAGTCATCAGAGATCTACTATGGCATTCAAGACTTGAGGGCCCAAGTTCTCTGAGAAAGGAAGGCCCCAAACAATTCCCCCCTCAATAATTTTCTTGTTCTTAATTGCATAAGGCAAGGAGTTAAAAACCCAAGCAAATGAAAACTTCTAAGAAGCAGAATGGGGTTTTCAGGATTTCATGATACCTCAAAGATAAAAACTAGAATTTAGGAGGAGAGGCTCTTGTAAATATCCCAGGCTCCTCTTGGGATCCCTAGAAGACAATACCCTAGGAGAAGGTGAACCCACAGTTGACCCACCCTGACTAGGGCAAAACTTTCTGGTCAACTGAGCCCTTAATTAGATTGAGGTAAACTTTCCCAGCACTAGATATCTAGATACCTATTGCTTTCAGAGAGGTCAATGCTTTCTGAAGGAATATTATATCATCCAAAGCCTCCAAAATTTTTCATATACAACATCTCTCATTCTAACAAAACTACCAGATATATTGAGAAATGGGACCAAGAAGCAATAGATATTAGAAGCAGACCCATGGATGATCCAAATATTCTACTTCTCTTTAAAATAAATGTGATGAGTATATTCAAGAAATAAATGACCAAATGAAGAATCTCGCCAGAAAATGAAGCTGAATGAAAAAAGAATGAGATAGAAATTCTGGAATGAAAAATGCATTAAATTCATTAAATGAAGATGAATATCCCAGTAGAAAAATGTAATAGCAGATTAGATACAGCAGAAAAGTGGGTAAGTGCTCTTTAAGATAGGTCAGGAGGAAGTGTTCAGACTAAAGCACAGAGGAGAGCTAAATGTATAGAAAACACAGAAATGAGACACAGGAGACCCTGAAAAGTTTGAACATATACATGTGGATTCCCAGAAGGAGAGAAGAGAGATGATGGGACAGAAGCAAATTCCAGGAGAAAAAGACCATGAATTTTTCAAAATTGATGGAAGATATTAACTACAAGTTAAAGAACATAATTTGAACCCTAAGCTAAATAAAACCCAATTACTTAAAGCTAGTTTCATTCAACACTATTGATTTGTTTATGATTTAGAAGTAAAATCTTTTGAAGCTTCATTGAGTACATGTGATTTCAGCTAAAGAATAAGATACTAGTGTTAATTTGACCTTGACTTTGCCTTTAAACCAGAGTGAACCTAGGAAGATCGGGCTAGGATCAAGTTACTCTGGCTTAACTTTAGAACCAGAACAAAAATACAGATTTCAGCCCTGTGATTTTATTTGGTTTAATTTGTTCTGAAGCAAGAAGAGACTGGGTCCCAAACTCTACTGCCATCCTAATAACCTTTCTCAGCTTTTTCTTTTTAAAAACCAGCCCTGATATTTGCCTGGAAAATCTTGTCGTTTTGACATTTGAGTGTTGGTATTTGGCACTTTTATTTCCATTTCTTATTCTTGTATAAAGTCAGCCATCATCTTTACTTTTTAGAAAAGGTGCCAAGTTTTACAAGCTGTGAATTCTTTTTTCAGAAAAAAACACCTAGATCGTTTTTTCCCCAAGAAGCTTACTGTTGAAGGGCAAAGCCTCCCTAATAACTTTTTACTGAATAGTTCAAGATTTCTTCTTTTCCTGGACAGAATCCACCTGGAGTCTTTCAGAGGCTGTTGATATGGCAAGGAAGAACCTAATCTTGGACTATGAAAACTCTACTTAGAAATTACTCATGCTTTCACTGCTTGATTCTGATTTGAGGAAAGCAGGGAGGAGTGATATTTGTCAACATGTCATTGGATTCTCAGATTGTTTTACCACTTTCTTCAGTGATCTTTGTTACTTCATTTTTTCCAGAGGACTCTTCTCACTGATGAGTAGTCCTGGCAAAGCCCTGATGGTTTCCTTCCACATTCACAAGGGGTTGGCTGCACTCTGTTTAACATTCCAACAGGGTTAGCTTAGCCGGCCTGGAGTACTGCATAGCCAACAGTAACATGCTCCCTGGTAGAAAGCTGACTTGCTATTGCTTATCCGCCTTTAACTCCCCAGTGCCACTGGGTTGTTGTTTTTTTTTTTCCAAGAGTTTCTGCTTATTAGACCAAAGGAAGACCAGATGGCTGACTTAGTGTCCTCCATTTTTATAAAGGATATGGTTCTAGGGAATAGAGAATTGACCCAATGGATAGAAAGTAAGCATAAATATCCTTCAACATTCTCTTCCTTTTATTTTCTTTTTTTTTTAAATAAAGACTGAGTTTATTGAATACATATTATGAGCCAGACTGACACAATTCTAGCACTTTAAAATAGGTACCATTGTTATCATCATTTTTTTAGATAAGGAAACTCAGCTCAGAAAGATTAAATAATTTTCCCAGGATCACATAGCCAATACTGGTAGATTCAGCATGCTAGCATTTATATTCTTTTCCTTTTATTTTCTAACAGACATTATTTAAGCAATAAACAGAAGGGGACCAAATGAATTGAGGCAAGGTGTCTGTATTTCAAGGGTTACCCACAAAGAGAAAGACCCTCTTTGATGATATATCAATGTTATAGTTACATAAGACAAAGTGAAGTTTTTCAAAGTTTCTATCCTGAAAGACCTCCCCTCATTCTTCTTCTGCTTCTACCCTCTAGTTGTTGATTGCTTCTCAAAGAATATAATGTGCTGACTGCATTTTGTCAAGGATCCTAACATGTTTCATGCCCTATCACCATTTAGTCTATATATTTTTTTCAATCGGAGGAAACAGAAAATTGATTCCATAGGATCTAAGAAAAAATACTAGGAGTTTAATCTGAAGTCCCTTCAGGCAAACCACAGGTCTGCCTAAATGGTATTTTCATTCACTTCTCTGCTTATCCCATGAGACTTGAGCCCTTCGAGGCTAAGGCTATATTGTAACTATGTCTTAATTCCCAGAGACTGCAGCAGAGACCTGGCATCCAGTGGAACTCAGGAAAGCCATTACAAGTTTATTCTCTTGAGTCACAAGATTGATAAGTAATCTATATCAGTGATCAAAGATAAAATGGCAACCCAGTATGCTCACAAACATGATAAAAGTATTACTGTAATCCATTACTAGCTTGTTGTTGTGGGAATGCATAATTAAGAGAGAACCCCAAGTCTCATCTGGCTTGAGAGAGTGTGGTGAACAAATGGAGACAGGTACAGAAATATCCATTACCCAAGGCAATATGGGATGAGGCCAGGAGTGGTATAGTAAACACTCTAGATCTGTATTGCCAAACATGTTAGCTACTAGCAATATGTGGCTATTTAAATTTAAATTAAATAACAAGATAAAATTTCAACCTCTGTCCTTTAGTCACACTAGCCACACTTCAAGTTCTCAGTATCCACATGTGGGTAATGACTATAGTATTACGGAGCACAGATATAGTCCCATCATCACAGAAAGCTTTATTGGGTAGTGCTGCTTAGAAGTTCAGAGAGATGAGAAGGCGGTTCTGTTAGGCTGGCCATGGGAAGTTTCATGGCAGATGTGACATAGGAGGCAGCTTTTGGCAGAGGGGAGACAAGAAAAGGGAAGATCTCCCAGAAGAGTGGTGTAAGCCAAGGAACCTGTTAAAGCATGTTTGGTGGTAGCATTAGTAGCAATAATTTAGTCACTCTCCTGACTGTATTCTCTTCTTACTTTGGTTGGATCCCACTAACCAAACAATGAGGAGTATTTATGATCTTTGGTGCTCCCTCTTTTTTCTTGATAATTTTTTTCAGGGGGTTGCCACCGGTTTCCATGACTAACCTTTACCAACATGTCCTGGCATCCTTCCATATCCTGAACTGGCCTTACTCAGATCGCAGATACACAGATACACATACGTGTTGTCTGCGTTCAAAGCCTTCTTTGGAGGTTTGAGTAAGAGAATAACAGTGAGTCAGAAGAGTTGCCCTGTGTGTGGGAGCACACGCTCTGAGGATGAACACAGTGCTCATCAGGAATTTAGTTTACTAGGGCTTCTATAACAAAATACCACAAAAGTGTGGCTTAATCAACAGAAATTTATTGTCTCACACTACTGGAGTCTAGAAGTATGAAATCAAGGTGATCATAGGATTGGTTTCTCTCAAGGGTTCAGTCTTTGACTTAAAAATGGCCACCGTCCTGCTGCCTTTTCATGTGGGCATTCCTCTGTGCACACACACCCCTGGTGTCACCCTAACAATCTCATTTTAACTCATTTACCTCTTTAAAGACCTTCTCTTCGTATATGGTTATGTTTTGAGGCACTGGCAGTTGAGACTTCAACTTGTAAATTTTGCAAGGACACAGTTCAGCCCATAACAACAGTGAAGCAGGATAGGGGTCAGCTGCCCCACAGCCCGATCAGCAACAGCAATGAGCAGAGTGACAGAGGCCACAGCCACCACTGTCACACTGGACCTTTATGCTCAAATATTTTGCATTGCCTCGATTCACAGCAGTAACAACTGAGTTCTTCATTCCAGACAAGGCTTGGTGATGGCTGCTATTCACGCCACCAGCCCCTTGTCTTTTTTTTTTTTTTTAAGATTTTATTTATCTATTCATGATACTCCATCCCAGGACCCCGGCATCGTGCCCAGAGCCAAGGCAGATGCTCAACCACTGAGTCACCCAGGCGTCCCAAGCCCCTTGTCTTGACATCTCTAAGTTAGCTTTGCCTCCCTCTGTCTGCCTTTATTGTGGAGTAGTTTACCAATCCCATGAGATTTTCTAGAGTAAACACTGTCTCTCTCAGCTATCTTTTTTCTTTTTTGTCCCATCCACACTGTTGGACAGTTACCTAACTGGGTGCCTCCACCATCATCTTTTCAATATCTTTTTGCTGGCCACGTCACGTGCCTCTTTAACATGCCTTCAGTGCTTTCCGGCTTCCAGTGGTCCAGTATTTGAGAAGTTTCTCAGTAGAGACCAACAACCTAATCTGCCACAACAGGCTTCATGACAGATGAGTAAGCTTCCCAGTAAGCTTCCCAGGCAATGTGGTAGTCAAAAGAACACAGTCTTTAGAGTAAAAACGGATTCAAATTCAAATTGCTCACTGACATTTGAGACATGTCAAGTGAAGCAGAGGTTCCTTATCTGTAATGTGAAAATAATATTATCTTGAATGTTGCTAGAGAAGATCCTTTATAATATATACAAGGAGCTTGCTTGGGATCCCTGGGTGGCGCAGCGGTTTGGCGCCTGCCTTTGGCCCGGGGGGCGATCCTGGAGACCTGGGATCGAATCCCACATCGGGCTCCCGGTGCATGGAGCCTGCTTCTCCCTCTGCCTGTGTCTCTGCCTCTCTCTCTCTCTCTCTCTCTCTCTCTATCATAAGTAAATAAAAAAAAATAAAACAAGGTGCTTGCTTGACTATAGAATGTTCTCAGTTAAGGGTGCAATAATTTTTATCATTCCTGACTCTCCTTTGAATATCTTCTTTCTGTACCTTTGATCATACTACTCCACCTGCTGCCTGTGAGTGCTCTCCTTGCCATGCCTATCTTAGTTACATTCTTCATGGTCCATCTCTTTTTTTATATCTGTGTGCACACACACATGCATGCACACACACATACAGTTGCAAAAAAAAAAAAAACGGTCAGAGTCCTATTTGTATCCTTCCATCCTCCCTTCTGCACAGCAGAGGTTGCTTATGTGAATTTCTGCAGTTCTCTGCCTGAAGGCATTTTTCCTGGCCATGAGAACGTTCTTGGCTCTCATGCAGTACAAGCTAGAAGTGGCAGAAAATTAAACAGCCCTCAGCAAAAACAGATGGGAAGTTGGTGGATAAATCCTTGAGCCTTCTTGCTCTTTTGGGAGGATAACTCTCAAGTGCATTCTACACTCTTTCCAAGATGCTCAGATAGATCGAACTCCGTTGACCCACAATGGCACCTTCTCAGTAACACACCCTGTATCTCTCTGCCCCTTCACCATTTCCCTATCACTGCTTCCTGGGATTCCCCCATAGAAGCTACATGCACTGAAAACCTTCTGCCTCAGAGAGAACCCAACCTAAGACACAAACATGGCAGCTGTCCCCTTTGATCAACTGTGTAGAATAGGCTCAGTCCTTCATCTCTTGACTACTCAGTAGCACCTCCCTTTACAGGCTGCAAACAAATGGTGCTCACTCTGGACAGTTGCCATAGGAAGCTGGAATTCATGCATCCCAGCATTATCAGAAGTTCTTTTACCATTAACAAATTGTTAAGAGAAGCCCTATTGGCTCTATGTAGCAGGCAAAGCAAGCCATGACACAATAAATGCCACCACAGCATATAAAATACAACACCAAAAACTAGGGATGAGAGTGCTGGTGCAGCAACTTCTTTCTGATTGTGATGACCTGGTGCCCTCTGGCCTCAGCCCATAGCCATGAGCTCACTCTCCCTTGTTCCTTGAGACCAGAGGAAAAATGTGTAGCTCACAAATATCTTCTACTGACATGACAAAAAAAATTTTTTTTACCTTTATTTTCTTGTTGTTTCCCTGAGAGGCCATACAACTGACTTTGTTTTTGTCATTGAGCATCTGCTAGTGAATGTTCTGCAAACCTTCTTCCCCTTCATCAGATTACACACCATATGCCATTATCTGCTGGGGTTGCACATTTTCCCGGTTGACAGTCACCGTAAACTTCTGCATGTCTGGAACACATTCATCATAAACTCAAGACATTATTCAAAATTGTGTTAACTCTATAGTGCCGTGCAGTACAAGGACCTCTTCCAATTGACTTGAATATTCAGGATTCATAGATGTGAAACCCCAGAATTGTGTATTTTTAACATTGGCCATCAGAGTGTCTAAATTGGGACTGTGCTTGAAATCTCTGAACACTTGACAGCACTAAAAAGATATACAGAGTATAGGCTATACAAAATTTTGCTCTCTTTATTGCAATGGACTCTGTGGTAGGTGTCCTTTTCCAGTAATAAGCAGACTTTAAAGCTGCCAGTAGAACCTGGTGTGCACATCCAAGCCACCTGAGCATCTCCCCATGTCTGTTCTCCAGAAATTTCACCGTGCATGTCTCTCTGTATACAGAAAATACTTTAATGCCTTTTATACAATGGGGTCTTACTTTCATGGTGCTCTTTGTATAGTTCTTCAGTGTTCTTTGTCAGGAATTGCAGAAACACTGGAAGTATTGCTAACTTGGGTCCTAGAGAAATTCTAAATCAGACATGCATGTGTTTACACTGGGCAGTTTCCCATTGCTGCAGATCTTGATCACTTTTTCATGTTGGAGCACCATTTACATTAATCCAGTTCTTGTTATCATCCATTTGGTTAGCCCATAATCCATCCACCATTCTCTCCTGGTGAGATTTTGTACTCTGGCCAAAACTGCCTGGATACCCAGTCCTTAAATTGACCAACAACAGGACAGCTGAACACGGGTTATCCCACTGCTCACAGTAGACTGCCCTTCTTTGATCTAGCACCTGTTTACGAGCTAAGGTATGACCGTAGACCTAGTCTATAGCCCATGGATTTCCATTGCCTGGCTAATTAAAGGATGCTTTCCCAGGTGCTTCCCTTAAGTAGTTTCACAAATGTTGTCTCCAGTGTTTTCTTTCAAACCAGCGGCAAAATAAATGCTAGTAACATATTGCCATATCCCCTAGTTCTCATCTGAATAGGGTATTTCTTTTTATCCTGGAATCTCAACTGATTACAGCTGATTTTTAAAGAATTGTTTAACTCATGCTTGTCTTTATTTCTTTGGAACAGTGAACTCCCTGAGCCTACAGGTATCTGTTGTTACCCATATCGGGTGTGACATGTTTGTTTCATTTATTTTTTGCTAATTTGCTTCATGGTCCTCTGAGCCTTGTTAGAGAAAACCTAGAAAAAAATCGGGGTGGTATCTAAGCAGAAATTTGATTACTAATGGGTGATTGGGTTCTCTTACTTGCAGAAGTTTGCAGGAGCTAACTTTTGGTATCTTTACCCAACTCTGTGTCCAGTGATGTCGTGTTAGATGATTCTTGAAATTGGCTATGGTCAGAGTATTTACACCATGGAAATCAGCAAATACTGCAAATCAGGGCTTCTCCCCCACAGAGAGTCAGTTGTTAAATATTTACTAGCACACCACTGGGCAAAGGTCAGCCCATATTTGTCATTAAGAGTCAAGATTTTATAGAAGCATTTTCAAATGTTTCAGAGGAAAGTGGAGCGGTTTCTCTAAATCCATGGATCCCAACCCTTTCAGGCCCAGTATTTCCTTGCTATACAAAATATTTTATAACACTTCCTATACCATTCTGAAATGAAATTCATAGATAATACACTCTATCTACACAAAACTTTTTTTAAATAAATCAGCTTAATATCCAATGACAGTACAAATGAAAAATAAAAGTTATTTATAATATATTACTTTGTATTTTAATAAGTAAATATCGGGGCATTACTAAACTGGAAAACTAAATGCTCATGCTGTTATGTAGAACCAGTGTGAAAGCAGGAGCTACAATGCAAACCAATGGAAATGAAGTCCTGGTAAATCAGAGTGATTTTCTGTAATGATAAACACTTGGTAAAATTTTGTGCAGTACAAAATATAATCCCTTAATGCACAAGGTTCTTGCATGTTTGAAGATTCTACAACAAAGAAACAGTTTGTGTCTATGTATAAGAAATAATTCATTTCTAGGTTCAGGTTATTTACTATTATGAATTACCTGCATTTTAAAGTTGTGTGGGATCTAGGTAGTTCTTCATTGCATAGATCAGCTGACATCCTAGCACCCCCACCAAATGCCAGCAGTAACCCCCATCATAGAGGCAAGCAAAAATATCTCCCAAAGATTCACAGAGTGGCCAAGGAATAGTACTGCCATGATTGGAAATCAGTACTCTAAATCAAGGCCAAAGAACTGCCCTCGAGGGCCTGGCCTATACCCCTTTGTCTTGCTGCGTTGATATCAAAAAGGAAAATTTACTGGCTGAAAGGATGGTGACCCCTGGGCATCTGGAGAGGAAGTCCCAAGGTATCCAAACTCAGCAAATGGAACAGGTGCAGAGATTACTGGGAGAGATAACTGGGGGGCTCTGAGGAACAGGAACAATATGGAAAAGACTCCTGTCCAGCAGGGGCAGTATGGCAGGAGCCTGGGAAATAGGAACCTGGGTGAGGAAGAGGGTGGGAGCCGCTTACTGACTTTGGGGGAAATGGTAAGCTGCAAATGGAAGAGCCAGTTCTGCCTTAGAAATGGTCTGTTAGCAAAGAATTGTAGAAAGCACAAGAAACAGTCAGTATGGGTCATTACAGACCTGAGGACTCCTTAGAAATGACTGTGAATTATCTAATGGCTCTTGGCTCCTATTAATACATTGTGGTAAAGGTGCATCTTAGTGGAGAATTGATAGCAGACAGTTACCTAGAAGAAAATTGATATTTGCTTTATCTTTTGTCCTATACACCTCATTCCCTTTTTTCTCCTACATTTAATTTCTTAGATATTTATTTTAAAAGATAAAAATTATGTACTGATATATTAAGGCTTTGGTATTCATTAGGTGTTGCTATTAACCAAGGGGTCTAGTTATATAGATGCTGACATAAGTTTTCATCAAAACGCTCTTTGTACCTTAGAGTTAAATATTCAAAGGTAGTTCTTTAGTGACTCCTAGCCTCTTCTCTTCTTCTCACCCCTGTATTTGACCTGCTTATGGTACAAACACATTACCTTCCCAATATTGTTGACTAGATTAGTTGTTCTCAAAATTGTTCAATACAAGGATCAGTTAAGAAGATTTTTATTTAGAAATTCTGTGAGTCATGTGTCCCATCCACTCTATTTTTTTAAAAGATTTTATTTATTCATGAGAGACACAGAGCGAGAGAGAGAGAGAGGCAGAGACATAGGCAGAGGGAGAAGGAGGTTCCATGCAGGGAACCTGACATGGTACTTGATCCTGGGTCTCCAGGATCACAACCTGGGCCGAAGGCGGCACTAAACCGGTGAGCCACCCAGGCTGCCCCTACTTTTTTAAGTGAACATTTTTATTGCAATACACATAGACATGCATAAATCACAAGTGTACAGTGTGATGGGATTTTTTTTTTTACAACTGAATATCTAACCAGCACTCAGATCAAGAAACAGAATGTGACCAGAACACCAAAAGCCACTTTGTACCTTCTGTTATTCACCAATCCTGACACAAGGGTAACAGGTGTTTTAACTCCTAATAACATAGATTAATAAGGCCTATTTTTTATCTTTATATAAATAGAATCATAAGGGATATACTTTTTTGTGTTTCTGGCTTTTTTTCATTCAATATTATGTTGCGGCAATTACCACATTCGAATACAATGAACTTCATTCATTCTCATGGCTGGATAGAATTCTATTGCATGAATACATATTTTATTTATTCATTCTACCATTGATATGTACTTGGGTAGTTTTCTGTTTGGAGCTATTATAGTTAGTGCTGCTATGACCATTTCTTCTACATGTCTTTTACATAAACATATGGGTATGTTTCTATTGGGTATATATGTGGGGATGGAATCATCACATCCTAGAGTTCAAAGAATGTCAGATTTCAGTAGATACTGACAAATGACTTTCCAAAATAGTTACACAAATTTCCATTCCCATTGGCCATGTATGACTATCTAGATTTCTTCATATGTTTGCATACCCTTGGTATCATTGCTTGTTTGTTTGTTTGTTTTAATTTTAACCATGCTGATAGGTATATTGTGCTATTTCATTATGGTCTTAAATTTTGTTTCCCAGAAAAACCAATGAACACCTCCGTGGCTACAAGTGGTTGATTGGTGTTCAGTCGCAACATGCTAGCATGGTCAATATTATCTTCAAGGATTAATGTCTGTACTATACTTGTTAAATGTTTTTTTTTAAATACTGTTTTCTATGACAGCTTTATTGAGGTATGATTGACATTAAGCTTTACATATTTAAAGTATAAACTTTGGAAAGTTTTGACATATGTATATATGTGTGAAACCATCACCATACTCAAAGTAATAAATATACACAGCAAAGGAAACCATCAACAAAATGAAAAGGCAATGTACCAAATGGGAGAAAATATTTGCAAATCATGTACCTAAAAAAGGGTTAATATTCAAAATATATAAAGAACTCACACAAATCAATAGCAAAATAATAATAATAATCATGATCTAATTTAACAATGGAAAGAGGATCTTCATAGACCTTTTTCCATAGAAGAAATACAGATGGCCAATAGGCATATAAAAAGGTGCTCAACATCACCAATCATCAGGGAAATGCAAATCAAAACTACAATGAAGTATCACCTTGTACCTGTTAGAATGTCTACTATAAAAAAGACAAGTTAATAACTAGCATTATCACATCCGATAAATGTTGGAGATGATGTGGAAAAAAGGGAACCTTTGTGCACTGTTGTTGGGAATATAAATTAGTACAGCCACCATGGAAAAAAGAATGAAGTTTCCTCAAAAAATTAAAAATATGTTTACCATATGATCCAGCAATTCTACTTGTGGGTATTTATCCAAAGGGAAATAAAAACATTAACTTGAAAAAAAACAAGAACACGAACTTTAGAAGATACCTATACTGCCATGTTCACTGCAGCATAATTTCAGTAGCTAAGACATGGAAGAAATTGTCCATGGATAGATAAAGAAGACATGGTGTGTGTGTGTGTGTGTGTGTGTGTGTGTGTGTGTGTGTACACACAGTGGAGTATTACTCAGCCATAAAAAAGGAAATGTTGCCATTTGCAACAACATGGATAGACCTTGAAGGCATTATGCTAATTGAAACAAGTGAGACAGTAAAAAACAAATACCATATGATTTCATTTATATGTGAAATCTAAAAACTAAAACCAAGCTCATGGATACAGAGAACATATTGGTGATTGCTAGAGTCAGGGGGTGGTGGGTGGGAAAGATAGATGAAGGTCATCAAAAGTACAAACTTCTAGGGGTGCCTGGGTGGCTGAGTCAGTTAATTGTCTGCCTTCGGCTCAGGTCATGATCCCAGGGTCCTGGGACCAAGCCCTGCATCAAGGGAGAGCCTGTTTCTCCCTCTCCCCACCCTTCCCCGACTTATGCTTGCTCCCTCTCTCAAATAAATAAATAAAATCTTAAAAAAAAAAAGCACAAACATCCAGTTGTAAAGTAAATCCTGGATATGTAACATATAGCCTAGTGACTATACTTAACAATATTGTATTTTATATTTGAAAGTTGTTAAGAGAGTAGATCTTAAAAGTTCTCAACACAAGAAAAAAAATTGTAGCTGAGTAACGATAAATCTTAACCAGACTTATTGTAGTCATCATTTTACAATATATACATAAATTGTATAATTATGTTGTATACCTGAAACTAATTTTTATGTCGATCATCTTTCAATTTTTTAAGAAATTAACATATTCACCACCACCCCTAGAAGTTTCCCCATGTGTTTTTTTTTTTTTTCCAATCCTATCTTTCTGCCTTATTTTCCTAAACCCCATCTTTAGGCAACCATCGATCTTCTTTCTGCTACCATGTATTAGTTTGAGTTTTCTAGAATTTCCTTACATAAGTGGAACCATACACTAAATACTATTTTGTATCTTTTTTCCCTCAGCATAATTATTACAGAATTCATTCTAGGTTGTCACATTTATCACCAGTTCATTTCTTTTTATTGCCAAGAGTTTTCCATTGTATGGATATACCATAGTTGGTCAATTCACCTGTTGAGAGGCAATTGGATTGTTTCCAGTTCCTGACTGGAAAAAAAGGTTACATGATTTTACAGTTCTACTATTCGATGAGAGTTTCAGGGCAGCTCTGGTGGTTCAGCAGTTTAGCACCACTTTCAGCCCAGGGCCTGAACCTGGAAACCTGGGATCGAGTCCCATGTCGGGCTCCCTGCATGGAGCCTGCTTCTGCCTCTGTCTGTGTCTCTGCCTCTTTCTCTCTCTCTCTGTCTCTCATGAATAAATAAATAAAATCTTTAAAAAAAAATAGATGAGAGTTTCAGTTTCTCCACGTCCACAGCAACATTTTATGCCACATAAAATGTGGCAGTCTTTTTCTTTAGTGATTATAGTAGATGTGTCATGGTGTCTCACTGTGGTTTGAGTGTACATTTCCCTAATAACTAATAATATTTATGCCTTTTCATGTGTTTATTTGCCATCCATATATTTGATGACATTTTTGTTAAATTTGCTCACTCACTTGGGGTGAGGGTAAGGGGTTAGCTTTGTTATTTTTGAACCTGACTTTCTTTATACTAGATATCACTTCATTATCTCATATATGTTTTGCATGGTTTCCTTCTAGTTTTTTATTCATTTTCTCATTCTTATAGCAGAATCATTCAAAGAATAGAAGTGTTTTGTTTTGTTTTTAAGTAGGTTCCTTACCCAACGTGGGGCTTGAACACATGACCCTGGGATCAAGAGTTCTGTGTTCTAAGCCAGCCAGGCACCCTTCAAAAAATAGAAGTTTTAATTGTGATAAGATCCACATTATTAATTTTACTTATTATGTCATACTTTGGTGCTATTTCTGAGAAACCTGTGCCAACTCAAGGTCACAAGACTTTCTCCTATTATTTTTTCTTCCAAAAGTTTATATTTCAGTGTTTTACATTTAGGCCCATGATCCATGTTGAGTTAACTTGTATGTAGTGTCAGCTCTGGATCAAATCATATTGTTTTGTTTATTGTTTTTTTTTGCAATGGATACCTAAGTGTGCTTGCTCTATTTTTTGAAAAGACAATTTTTTTTTTCTTCATCTCTGTGTAGAGGTTGAACTTCTTTATCAGAGAATTAAAAGAACAAGGCTTATGCCATAGATTTCATTTTTAAAATGAGATCATTTAATAATTAGTCTTAATTTTGTTTTGGTTATAGCAGGGCCATTCTAATTGATTGGAAACAATAGATTATTGTTGGTGCCGATTTTAAATTTTTACTAGGTTTTATGTGTCTCTACTAAGCAGTGTCTCCCAAGAGGGGCTATTTGTTCATTCACTCATTTATTCACTTGACAAACATTTGTTGAAGGATTGCTAAATATCATGTAATGTTCTTATTATGAGGGTCATTGCAGTGAACTAGATAGAGTTGCTGCCCTCAGTGATATTACTTTCCATTATATAATAAAAAATAAGTGTTTGGCAGGTAATAAAATAATAAAGGCTATAAATTTCAAAATATAGGGGCAAGGGAAAGAAAGTAATGGTCATGACCTGGAGGTCTTGATTTTTAGGATCATTAGTATCTCAAGGCAACATATTCAAAAAGACTTAAAGAAAGGGATGGAATAAGTCACTTTTATATCTAAATGAAATATTCCAGACAGAGCAAAAATAAACTCTAAACTAGACACTAAAGAGGTCTATTTGGCATGTTTTAGAAACAGCCACAGAGGGTTCTTAGGTATTTGAATTAAGAATCTTAGACCGTGGGATCCCTGGGTGGCGCAGCGGTTTGGCGCCTGCCTTTGGCCCAGGGTGCGATCCTGGAGACCCGGGATCGAATCCCACGTCGGGCTCCCGGTGCATGGAGCCTGCTTCTCCCTCTGCCTATGTCTCTGCCTCTCTCTCTCTCTCTCTCTCTCTCTCTCTCTCTCTCTCTCTCTGTGAGAATCATAAATAAATAAAAACTAAAAAAAAAATCTTAGACCTTGAGAAAGCCCTCAGTACTATCCAGTTCTAGGATTGCCAGTAGATTTCATCTTCAAAGCCCCTTCAGATGGATTGGTAGTAAATGCCTGGAGCTGCACTCAGCCTTCCCCACACCCACCCCCCACCCCGTAAAGGTCCAGATCATAAATTTTTTTCAGCTCTGTGTGACATAATGTTTCACTCAACTCTGTTGTTTTGTAAAAGCAACCACAGACAGTGTGTAAGCAAATACATGAGTGTGCTGTGCTCCAAGCAAACTTTAATTTTACCAGAGGAGGTAGCCTGGACTGCCCAGGAAGCCACCAGCCTCTGGGCTAGTGTGGCGTTGAGCAGCCTTGCTGGGATCTTTCCAAGGAATGCACCTTAGCAAGTCTGCCCTAGGCTTATGGGAAGTACCTGAGCCATGTACTTGCCACTGTGACTAACAACAGCCTCCTCATGTTACTGATTAGACCAGACAAGTTCTCACAAGGTGTTAGTGGAAAGTTAGATTTCTGGCCTCACCGCCTCACTGCTCAGTTTTGTTACACTAGCCTGCCCTTCCTCCTTCAGATTTGCCACAAATTACTTTACATATAGGACAGTAATAGAGTTCTGAGGGTTACCTCCCCAAATCAGCCAAAGCCTGAATGGCAGTATTTCCTGGGAAGCTGCTGGTAATGTCCAGAGTTAGAAATGAAGGCTTCTGCAGAGCTTTCTCTCATTTTGTCTGTGCTGCAGAAATACAAATGAAAAACTCCGCCATTTGTCTCTGGATCCGGAGCACAGAGGGCAGTGGAAATCAGCTGTGTCCCCCTGCCACTGACCAGTCATCCCAGTGGGAAAGGAGAGGGGAGCCTGGCTCAGTGAGGGAAGAAAAACAGGCCTTTAATACAAGGTAGATCTCAAAGGGGTTGGGCGATTAATTGCATGAGGGAATACCAAGATGATCCTTTCTCTGATTTTCAATTTTATTTTTTTTTCTTATTTTAAATTTTAAGCACTTCAAATGAGATTCAATTAATTAGAATATAGACTAAATCTGATTTTAAGAGATACCAAAACTATGACAACATAAATGTGATAGAAGTTTATTTTCTCTCTCCTGTAACTGTCTAGAGAGAAATAATCCAAGCTGGTAGGGTGGCAGTGCTTCACATGATGTTCGCAGTCTCCAGTTGCTTCCATCTTCATGGCTTTGCCTTCCCCTGGGCTGCTGTCCTTATCTATCCAGTCTGTACAGGGCCCCGTGGCATTCCAGTTGACATGGAAGGGCGGAAAGAGAAAGTGGAAGCTGGGAAATTACTTTTTAAGGAAGTGATACAGAAGTAGGGCACAGCACTTCTGATCACATTTTGCTGCTGAGAATGAGGTCACATGATAGCCACACCTACCTGGAAAGGACGCTGGGCAATGTGGCCTCTATCTGTGAAGTCATAAGCTCAGCTAATAATCTACTCTGGATTTTTATTTTTTTATTTTATTTTTTTTTTTTTACTGTGGGTTTTTATTTTTTTTTATTTTTTTTAATTTTTATTTTTATTTATGATAGTCACACACACACACAGAGAGAGAGAGAGAGAGAGAGGCAGAGACATAGGCAGAGGGAGATGCAGGCTCCATGCACCGGGAGCCCGACGTGGGATTCGATCCCGGGTCTCCAGGATCGCGCCCTGGGCCAAAGGCAGGCGCCAAACCGCTGCGCCACCCAGGGATCCCTACTGTGGGTTTTTAAAGGGGATTACAAATTAGATGGGAGGCTAGATTAGCAGTTTTCAGCAGAGCTTATAAAAGAGTGGAAAATTTTTTTGTTTTTTTCTACCACATGTGTGAATTGTAATGACTAATGTTACCTAATACTTTAGAGATTTATAATTTTCCTCATACATTATTTCGCTTAATTCTTTAACCTTAGCTTCCTTTAAACTAGACATTATCTTTGGAAGTAGACATTAATCTTCCTAGATGTGAAGAATAAGTATGGTTCAGAAAGATGATGAGATTACTCAAACCCACGTATCTGCAGAGGACAGAGCCAAGACTTTTGTCCAGGCTCAGAGCTCTGCCATTTCCAGTCCTCACAGTCTTTCTTAATACCTAATCCTTTGGAGAGTTTCCTGTTCCTTGGCATTCACCAAATGGAATGTTCCATCATAGCAGAGGTCTGATACTTCAGTGTGCTGGGTAAGTACCTAAGCACCTGGATTAAAATACCCATTACTCTACCAGAACTTGAGAAATTTTCATGAGGTACCTGTAGGTGTGAGGCCCTAAAATTGCAGTGCTTTGGGAATCACTGCAGTGATCTTACATTTTATCATTACATTTGCTTGAACAGAGAGAGGAGATGTTTCATATTTCTTTTTTTTTTTCTTGCCCTCCTGTGCTTATATGCATTACCTTAAATTTTGGAAAATTGCTTTTGAAAAGTCTTTGCTAATCTCTTTTGAAGCATCACTAACTCAGAATGAAAAAGCAAACAATGACAAAATGTCAAAAACTAATTTGGGAAGCCACCATGGTATCTTCTCAAACAGAAGTTTTCAAAGCCCTTGATTGAAGTAGATGTTCAGAAGGGGGCTTTATACTCTGCAGTTTGAAAGGAAAGAGAGTGAAAATTATTTTTTCATCAAAAATCTGTATAATGTATTCAGAGTGTGTGTGTGTGTTTATGTGTGTGTGTGTGTGTGTGTAAGGTACACATATACATGTCATTGTTTCCCCAATAGAAATTTCACAGAGATTTCTACTTGACTTTGTGTTACCCTCAATTCCCATTAAATCACATTGAGCTTTTTTATTTGCCCTTTTCTCTGTCAGACACCAGGATGAATTTAAACTCCAATCCCTTTCCAATGGCCTCTCTGATGTATTTGCTACTTTTTACATTCCCTTTCCCTGTAGAGTCTGATGGAAATTCCTTTCGAGCCTTTAGCTTTCCCTCAGAGTCAAAAACTTTTGTGTTGCTAATAGAACCCAGCCTCATTAGCATTTCAAATCCTAAGATGCTCTTAGAGATCAGTGTGTTAGATCTGAGGGGCTCCCCAGCCACAACCTGATTTATCAAACTTGTTTAACTAAAATCTCCAGTGGCCTGTGCCTTTGACCTTATTTCTGCCAGCACATCTCATCAGGAAATCCTTTTCAAGGAGTCTAGGGAAAGACACATGCATAATCTGAGAAGCTTTACTGTTGTCCCTCTCTCTACTCTATATTGCCTGCTTGAAAAGCCAATTCATGCTTTCTTCTTCACTTTTGATCCTTAGATCATGGGTAGATGATGAGTCAGAGCATGGATAGATGGGTAGATGGATGAGTACATGAGTAGATGGAGAAGTAGTTGGGTGGATAACTAGAAAAGCAGATGGATTGTTAAACGGGTAAATAGATGGGTGGGCAGATAGTTGAAGTAGATGAATGAGAAGAAGGATGGGATGGATGGATGGATGGATGGATGGAAAGACAAGATAGATAAATAATGCAAGTCTTCTGTTTTGTACAATCCTTGCCATCTAATTAACCATAATTGGTCTTGGTGTTCTTGAGGCTGAATACCATTTCTGCAGAAAACAGCAAGTCATGTGATATGGCAAGAACAGGGTGGGGCTTGTCAAATAATTCATTGCTATTCTGACTCAGTGTCCAATTTGTACAATGAAAGAAATCATTCTCTTTTCTGAAATTTATAAAAATGTTTCAATGTAGTGATACTAAACCAGACCTATACAGCAAAATCTCCTGGCGAAGTTGCCCTAACTGCATATGCCTGGCCCCCAGACCCTGAAATGTGCATCCTGATTGAAAATTAACTGCCCTGACAGACTAGTCTCTGTGCCTAATAGCAGTAGTATTTGAGCTATGTGTCCTGACTTTATTTTCTTTATTTTCTTAAAAAGTGTTACTTACTCTATCTTGGGCAACGTTGTAAGTGCTTTTTACTTGTATTACCTCATTTAATCTTTACAGCAATATTTTAATGTATTTACCATTAATATCTATTTTACAGGTGAGGGAATTAAGACATGTAGAGGTGAGGTAACTTGCTCAGGATCACACAACTAGTATGAGGGAAATCGTGGGTTCTAACACAGGCAGTCTGTGTCCAGACTCAATGGCTTCACCCACCATACACGTCTCTGATCACTAAACTGAGCTTTCAGAGCACTGTGGTCCAATAGAACTTTCAGTGATGGTGAAAATGCTCTATATCTGTGCTGTCCCATGAACATGGTAGCCACTAGCCACATGAAGCTTTTGAGCCTTTGAAATGTGGCTAGTCTGACTGAGGAACTAAGTTTTTAGTTGCACTGAATTTTAATTAATTTAAACAGCACAGTTGATCTCCAAAAAAAAAAAAAAATGAAGTGTTGAATTAGGTACTAAGGTAGGCATCCAGTTATAGACATTCTCCTTTATTAATAATATTAACATGAAATAATTACAAAGCACTCTTAGAATCCTTTGTGCTTCTTTCCATCAGTGAAAAGAGCCTCGCTGTTCTTTTAAGCCCTCTGCCAACTAGGTGGCACATCTACTCTTAGCTCATTGGAAGATGTATTGAGATGAGACAGAAAAAGTAATTCAGGCAGAATAATACAGGGACGTCATGGGCAAGTTGTAGCGTGGTGGTGCCATTGGCATTTATTCTCAGGAGTCGTTATATTTTCCATCTCCTCAATATTGCCATCATATATTAGGAGGAGAAGGGGTTGATGGAAATAATGGACTTTAAAGCAGGGTTTGGTGGTTGAGGAAAGAAAGTACAAGGGCATCTGGGCTCACGTGAAGGAGATATGCAATCCTGCACCCCTTCTTAAGGAAGTGCAGAGTGAAGTAGGAAAGTGGGAATTAATGAGCCAAGAGAGAAGAAGAGAGGTTTCTAGATGAAATAATATGATAAATGAGCCATATCATTCTTGGTATACAAGTTGAAACTGGGTAAAGCTTTTAAAAGAGAAGGAAGAGGGATCCCTGGGTGGCGCAGCGGTTTGGTGCCTGCCTTTGGCCCAGGGCACGATCCTGGAGACCCAGGATCGAGTCCACGTCTGGCTCCCGGTACATGGAGCCTGCTTCTCCCTCTGCCTGTGTCTCTGCTTCCCTCTCTGCATCTCTCATGAATAAATAAATTTAAAATCTTAAAAAAAAAATAAAAGAGAAGGAAGATTAAAGTGTTAACAGAACCCAAATGTATAGAGCTGGGTTTTGAAGAGGGAAAGAAACAAGACAGTATAAAATTTGGTGCAATTGTTAAAGGAATGGTTTAGAATAGAGGTGGACAATCTGTAGCCCATAGGTCAATGCCAGTCCACTGCTGATTTTTGTAAATAAAGTTTTATTGAACATGCCTACACACACACACACACACACACACATTTATATCCTTTATACTACAATGGCAGAACTGAGCTGTTCCAACAAACTATATATACTATAAAACCTAAAATATTTCCTATGACCCTAAGCAGAAAAAATTTACTGATCCCTATTTTAGAACAAAAGAGGAATGTATTAGCACAACCATTTTGGAGTACAATTTTGTGTGGTCATCAAATTTTAACATGCACATCATCTTTGACCTGGCAATACGGGTACTAGAATTTTATCCAGCAGATGTTTGGCTACATATACCCACAGGTCTTCTTAAACACTGAAAACCTGGAAACAAACTAACTGTCCAGTAGGTGAGCACTAGCCAAATGAATTATATGTATTAATGTAGAGAGATACTATTCAGCTTTTGTTATTGTTTTTTTTTTAATTTTTATTTTAATGATTTATTTATTTGAGAGAGAGTGTCCATGATGTGGGAGCAAAAGTCTACGGAGGGGCAAAGGGAAAGAATCCTCAAGCAGACTCCCCACCAAGTGTGGAACCTGATGGGGGTTGGATTACAGGACCCCTAGATCATGACCTGAACCAAAACCAAGAGTCCAACACTCAACCCACTAAGCCACCCTGGCGTCCCTTCTTTTTGTTTTTTAGTGCAAGTCCTATATGTACTGTTTATTATGAAGGAATTTCAAGAAATGTTGCCAAATAGAAAAATGTCACAGAAGAATATGTATTATTTTATCATATTTGTGTAAAAGCAACAAACAAGCATATATCTGTAAATATACAGATATATGCCCAGCAACTTTTCACTTTATATCTTCCAGATCAAAGTATGAGTTTTTATGAATGTGTATTACCTTTTTTAAAAATTTTATTTCCAATGTAGTTAACATACAGTGTTATATTAGTTTCAGGTGTACAATATAGTGATTCAACACTTGTATACATCACCCTGTGCTCATCAAGATAAGTGTGCTCTTGATCCTCATCACCTATTTCACCCCTCTCCCCCCTCTGGGAACCATCTGTTTGTTCTCTTATCGTTAAAAGTCTATTTTTTTTTTTTTGGTTTGTCTCTTTTTTCTTTTTTCCCTTTGTTCATTTGTTTTTCTCTTAGATTCCACATATGAGTGAAATCATATGGTATTTGTCTTTCTCTGACTGGCTTATTTCACTTAGCATTTATATTCTCAAGATCCATCCATGTTGTTGCAGAATGTATATTACTCTAAAAAAACCCAAAAAAACAAAATTAAATTTAAAAAAATGAAAAATAATGGGATTCCCTGGATAGCGCCGCAGTTTAGTGCCTGCCTTCAACCCAGGGTGTGGTCCTGGAGTCCCGGGATCGAGTCCCACATCGGGCTCCCTGCATGGAGCCTCCTTCTCCCTCTGTGTCTCTGCCTCTCTCTCTCTCTCTCTCTCTCTCTCTCTCTCTCTCTCTCTGTGTGTGTGTGTGTGTGTGTCTCATGAATAAATAAATACAATCTTAAAAAAAATAAATTTATTTTAAAAATAAAAAAAATGAAAAATAAGAGGGAGAAAAGAAAACAAACAAAGCTAGGTCTCTCCCAAACTGAAAAATTCAATACTGAGGTATTCATTCAGGAGGGTAAGTGCCAAGTTGGGACCAACAGAAACTGTCGGACTTGAAGAGATGTCTTTATGAGTCCTGCACAGCGAAAGCAGAGAAGTAAAGTGGTAAAGAAAGCAAGTCAAGGGTGGAAAGGGAGAAGTGTTCCCCTTGTCTTGGGGAATGGCGTTTGTAAGTTCCCCGGGTGGGAAGACTTCATGGAAGAAACTAGAAAAAACAGGAAGCTGGAGAGAAAGGAACCAAATGAAAGAAGGACACAGTGGCCAACGCTCAAGATGGAGAAACATTTTTGAGGAAGAACAGATGTTCCTTGGGATACTGAGAAGACCCAGTCTCTACACAGATGCGTAGACCCACTCCACAAATTCATGTTTGCAGAGCACTTTGGTGTCTTCTGGCCTAGGATCCATGGCCATCAACAGTCCTGGTACGTTATCAGGTGTTCAGAGGGAAGGGCCAGAAACAGTTTCCCTGTGTTGACTGGTGTGAGAACTTCCCCCAGCCCCCAACACAGCAAGCAGCTGTGCCTGGTGGGGGGAAGCCCTGGGAAGTGCCTCCCCGCTCGCCTTGTGCCGCAGCACGTCCCTGCCTTGGCTTCCCAGACCAAAACGCACACAGCACTTAGTGCTAGCCATCTCTTTTTCTGGCAAAACTGTGGCAAGAGGAGTTTGTATGAGATTAACGGTTAAGAAAACCACACAAATAAATAAATAAAAGTAAAGCAAACCAAAAACCATGGAGGAGGCAGGTGTGTTTTTTACAATGAGCCGTGTCTACCTCCCTGCAGCCCACCCCCATGTCTGCCTGCACTTTGCATGACTTGTGCCTGGCGTGGGTATGTCTGCGCCTGTGAGAATCTTTTTATTTAGACATCACAAGGCATTTGACCAATTTTGAACCCGGCCGGCTTCAGTACGGGTACACAGAGACGCCTGCTCTTTCTTCACAAACCTCTCCAGTTCAAACATGTTTGCAGAGCATGATTCATGGTGTTTCTTTCTGGATTGTCCAGTGGGTAATTGCTATACGAAAACCAGAGAAACAGATGTAGACCGTGAACCTTGGCTATAAATTTTTGTTTTATGATTATGGGTTTCAAATGTGCTGTGTCACACTGACAAATCTACAGTTACTCCGAAACAAAATGGATTTTGGTCTCAAACTTTTGCTTTTTTTGTTTGTGGCTGGAAATACTTTTATTAGAGTTTCTTTTATCGTTGATCAAATACAAAACAGAGGAGATGACACATATCAGATTGTTATTCTATGTCATACCAAGAGAATATTTGTGAAAGGTTTCTTCCAACTGTTGGATTGGTGTTTAAAATAGGCGTCGATAACTTAAACTTCATTTATCCCCAAATTAACTAGGCCAGTTTTTGCCGTCTACCTACTCATTAATCTTTATGGTACATGGATATGTTCTTTAAAGAAGTGTGGATTGTTTGCCTGTCTTTCCTAAATTTTACTTAAGATGAAGAATGTGGGGGAAGACAGGTTTTCCAGAAGTATAAGAATTAGATTTCCTGATGAAGAAATGATAAGAAACATGTGGCTAAATTCGGGGGCTGCTTTATAAATTAATACTCGGATTAAATAATAGCTCTAATAGTTGCCATCAGCATAATTAACTCATGATGAGAAATGATGAATAGACTAGTGAATGCTGTTGCACTATAAGAAACCCATACTATTCTATTCACACGCATTGAAATAAAAGATCAGTATTCAAAAGCCCAAGTTCATTCCTCTACAGTTAAGAGAACCCCAAGATGATTATAAATTTAAAATGTTCTCTTGCAAAGAAAGAAAATATCCAATCCCCTACCATCTCCCCCCATCCCTGCACACTTTGTTATTGTTTTTGTGTCATGACATGGTATTCAGGGTAGAAATTAGGGAGCAGTCATTTCCCTTCCTAGGCTGTCCTCTAGCTTGTGAAATGAGAGTAAACAGAATTTGGGAGACACCATCCCCATCTTTACCTCCTTGTGACCAGTGCACCCTTCCCTTTGGAAAGATGTTTGAGCAGGAAGTGCTATGCGTCCCCACCCCAACAGATACCTGAACACACACACTTGGGAGCTTGGGGGTGGGGGGGTGGGGAGGTGGGGAGATTTCTCTCTTAATGCCTCCTGCTGTGCTTTAAATGTAGCTCCTTCCTCCTTTCATCTGAAACACCTTTTCAGTGGCTTCCATTACGGCATATAAGATGAGTCCAGTTTCCAAGGAACTCTTAAGGACCGTGAGTTAGCATTTGAGCTGTAAGTCCACGCACACACGCAGAGGTTGGTACATAATGTGGTGCTTTGTGTATCTTTACAACTATCTTAATGACAGTGTGTTAAATGTTTTGTAAATTCCTCTGTGCAACTTAAGTCGTGTGTTTTCTTTGTAGTTAAAGAGTTTCTTATAAACCCCTGTTACAAAATGATGGCCACTTGAGAGAGGGAGAGAGACTAACAAACATAGTTTCAGCAAAATCTCACCCTTCTATTGCCCTGGACTTTTCAATAGCAAGAACTGAGCTTGCTGGGCTGAAAATTGTTTTAATGTACCTTCATAAAAGGATCTTTGACTTGGTAAGTGTGTGTGATGCATACTTTTCATGTTACACCATGAGTGCCACTTAGCAACTCCTGAAGACAGAGCAGCCGTTCAGCATGGGGCGGGGTGCCCCCTGACAGGCTTTTAAAGGGCCTGGATGCCAATGAGCATTCCAGCATTATCCACAGAAAGGAGACTGGGGCAGCACTTTTCCCTGCAAGGGGCAAGGAAACTCCCTCATGCCCACTTGCTTGACTGCCCTGTTTTGTGGGAGAGTCACAACAAGTAAATCCTGGAGAGGTAGTAGAGGAGGTAGGGTGCTTTAAATCATCCGCAGAGTTTCCTTCCTTTGATGTACTTTGCATCCTTTAAGCAAGTTGTACAAAATGACTGCAGTGTGGATTGGCTCTCCCTTTGAAAGCTCTCTGCCCGGGTTTATTTGTAAATTTTGCATCTGTCCTTCTCAGGGCTTTAGGACCTGCTACAGGGTTTCTCCTTCCTCTAGGTGGGTCAATATGGGAAGGATAAGAAAGAATCTCTCTTAAAATTATTCTAATAAGTAACCAAGATTGGGCAGGGGCTAATATTGGTGAAAACAGGCCTTTGGAGGTATAAAACCTTCACACTTAGCCAGTTTTCAAAATATGTGTTTAATTATGTGGTGGTGGGGTGTGTGTGTGTGTGTGTGTGTGTGTGTGTGTGTGTACGTGCATGAGGTGATGGAGGTCACCAACATGCTGTTCAGGGTGCGAGGCTGTGGGAACAGCAAAGTAATTTTCACATTGGGCTGGGATTCTGGGGAGTTGCGTGCTGGTCATAGTTTTCAGCTTTGCGGCCTCAGACAGGTCTCAGCCTCCCCTCGCAGGGCTTGTTTCCCCAGTGAAAAATAAGAGGGTGAAATGAGAATTAGTACTTGTTGCAGGGTACATACTGAGTGCCATACAAGCGCTTTGGGGGAGGGGAGCGGCTCACAGCAACCCACTGAAGTGGGTAGTAGGCCATCTCCATTCTACAGATGAGAACACTGAGGCTAGGAGAGATTAAATACTCATCCCAGATCACACCGCTGGCAAAAAAAAAAAAAAAAAAAAGGTGGAATTGGAATCGATTTCAGTTTCAGCCCCACATCCACTCCTGACCACGCTGTCTCCCCTGGTCAGGACCTGAAATCCTGTGTATCTGTGTGATTTCTATGTGTGTGCGTGTTTGGGGCAGGAATCATGCCTTCCTGACGGCCGCCTCCAGACTTGAGAGAGTGCTTAAAAAGTAAATGGACCCACAAAGCTGGATCTTTACTCCCGAGCAAAAGCAATCCCTCCGGGGGCGCGAGGCTTTTGCAGGAGGGATGCAGGAGTGGGGTGGGGAGGGGTCTGGTGGGGGGGTGGGGAGGGGTGGGGGTGGGGGGGTGGGGAGGGGTGGGGGTGGGGGGGTAAGCTCTCCATCCAATGGAAAGTTTCTCAACCCAAGGCTTCCGCGAGGAGTAGCTCTCCCCTGCTCTACAGTTTAGGGCTTGCACGTGCTTTGTCGGGAGTGGAAAAATACGTAGGTTGCGAGGGGTCTAGCAGCCCGGCGGGCGCACGGACGGAGGGCTTGGCGCGGGGCGGGCGCGGGGCGGGCGCGTTCCCTGGCCCCGGGCTCCGGGCTCGGGCCGCCGCGGCGCGGGCGAGGGCGAGGGCGGACCCGGAGCGAAGCCGGCGCTCCGCGCGAGCGGGCGGCGGGGCCGGCTCCTCCCCTGCGCGTTCCCCGGAGCACCCCCTGCATTGTCTTCCAGGTGAGAACCGGGGAAGCAAGAGGCGGCTCGCCCGCTCGCCCGCCCGCCCGCCCGCTCGCCCGCCCGCCCGCTCGCCCGCCCGCCGCCTGCCTCCCCGGCTGTCGGCTTTTGCAGGGCTGCTGGGAGTTTTTAAGCTCTGTGAGAATCCTGGGAGTTGGTGATGTCAGACTCGTTGGGTCATTTGAAGGTTAGCAGCCCGGGAAGGGTTCACCGAAAGTTCACTCGCATATATTAGGCAATTCAATCTTTCATTCTGTGTGACAGAAGTAGTAGGAAGTGAGCTGTTCAGAGGCAGGAGGGTCTATTCTCTGCCAAAGGGGGGACCAGAATTCCCCCAAGCGCGCTGCTGGAGGACCGGGATGCCGAGGACGCGAGCGAGCCGGGCAGGGTCTGTCTGGGCACCGTCGGGCTAGGATCCGGACCGCCTTCGGAAGGCTTCTTGCAGGCATTTGCTTGGAAGGAGAACTTGGGATCTTTCTGGGAACCCCCGCCCCGGCTGGATTGGCCGAGCGAGCCTGGAAAATGGTAAATGATCATTTGGATCAATTACAGGCTTTTAGCTGGCTTGTCCGTCATAATTCATGATTCGGGGCTGGGAAAAAGACCAACAGCCTACGTGCCAAAAAAGGGGCAGAGTTTGATGGAGTTGGGTGGACTTTTCTATGCCATTTGCCTCCACACCTAGAGGATAAGCACTTTTGCAGACATTCGGTGCAGGGGAGATCATGTTTGACTGTATGGATGTTCTGTCAGTGAGTCCTGGGCAAATCCTGGATTTCTACACTGCGAGTCCGTCTTCCTGCATGCTCCAGGAGAAAGCTCTCAAAGCATGCTTCAGTGGATTGACCCAAACCGAATGGCAGCATCGGCACACTGCTCAATGTAGGTTTATTTTTTTCCCTTCTTCTACCAAGAAAAAAAAAAATGAATTGTCTCTCTTGCATGCAATAAAGACGTTGGAAACAAACTGCATTGGTAGCAAGACAAAGGATTTAATGATTTAATGCTGAAAGGGTGTGATATGCAGGCGTGCATATTGATTCCCTCTGCTGAAAATTTCCTGTTAGATGTTTTCTTCCCAAACAACCCCTCCCGAACCCCGCTCCTCTCCTTAACCAACCTCAGGGTCTCTCGAAAAACAGTCTTTAAAAATATGCATGGAGGGGGTGGTGGTGAAAAGTAGAGTGTGACCACAGGACTTTGAAACATTCTTCAAGTAAGGCAGTTTGACACATTGTGCAGTTTTTTTACTGAAATGTATGCAGAGGGGAATTTAACTTTGCTGTTCTTTGGATTAGCTGCTAGTTGTATATATTCCCCCCCTTGTGCGTTTCAACAGTCCCAAGTAATTAAAATATGACATCGTCCTTGCAAGGAATTTAGCCTAATTAGGGTGGCTGCTGCTCCTGAAGTTCATAAACCACCAGTTAAAGCTGCTGCTTCCAATGTTTTCCTTGCGAAGGAAAGGCAATATTTCTTAGCATTGACCCTGCTGCCACCTTTCCGAGTCACTTTGTTGCTCTAAGAAGTTGCTGTTTTGCTAGAAAACTACTGGCAATGAACACCCCTTGGGCTGAGCCATCCATTATTTCCGTATCTTGCAATTCATCCTCGAACCTGGACATCACTTAAAGGAAAGGAAATATAAGTGGAGTAGCCCAGTTTTTTGTTTCTGTTTTTTTTTTTTTTTTTTTTAATATTGACTATTTGGTTATCTGATGCTGACATGATGCCGAGGCACGCATCTGGTCAACAGTAGTGTGGCTGCAAGGCTTGAGAAATGACCAGGAGCCCCGGAAAATCCCACCTTCGGGTGGCTGTGGTGGGAGCCTGCAGGATGCATCGCTGCCCTGACAGTGATTTAGATAAATGGCTCAGCTATCTATCAAAATGTTTTTAGTACTTTATTTGACAATTCATTGGAGCATTAGCCTGAAAATGACATTTTAAATCTTTGTTTTCAGAGAGGTCAAAGTTTAACTGGAAGAAATTGAGTTTTCCTAATAACATGGTGCCTTATGTAAAGAGGGAGAAGAAAAGGGAAAGAGAGTGGACAGTGACCAGATTTAAATTGCTCTCTCTGAAACTTTGTCTTAGCAATAAAGACTCGCTTCTTGGGCCAGGAAATCAACAGGTTTGTAGCTGAAAAATCGATAACCATTTGATGCCAACAGTCTGGCTGTCTGACTTAATATTTCGTAGAGCCATAACCAGGGCAAAAAGAATATAGTTTTCAGAAAGTGTCTTCATCTTCAGCGGCTCCCCAAATGCCTTTTCTTTCCTGCTGTGCCTGTTTTCTTTCTGGAGAATTCAAAGAAACTCAGCGTTACAAAATAATTTTATAATCCCCTAACAGATCTTTCAGACCTGTCCTCTCCGTAGCAGTTAAAAGAGTGTGAACAGTTTCACTCGGGATCTCAGGGAACTGGGGCTCTGCAGAAGTTTTTCTTATAAGAGAAAGTTCTATGAAACATATTTTTAATGAAGGGGGGGGAATGCTCGGGACCCTTGGCGGAAAGCTATTAGACCTAATAGAGCCTTCACAAGTAGACATTCTCCCTTTTGTAATTAACCCTCCAAACATGCCTATTAAGTTGTAGGAGTCGGGAGAAAAGCTTTGTTTGTTCTTGAACTAGTTAAACAAGGGATTTGCCTTATCTAGGGAGAGCGAGTGGTGAATGTGTCATTCGCCTAGGGCCAGCCGATAAGCAAGAAGTGTTGATAACAGCAAAGTTCAGCTAATCAAAGAAACTTGCATTAGAAAAAGTAAATAAAGGCGTTTGACAAAGGGATTTCAGAAATTCCAGTGTCTTATTTTTGTAAGCGGGGCAATTAGAGCTTATTGTGGTCAATTTCACAAGAGTTCCACTCGCATCCCCCCCAGCTATAGGTTAAATGAATAAATTGTAAAAATTGCATATGCCCCTGCAGAGCACTTTATCCTCCATCAACCACTTTATGACAGTCAGTTTAGTTCTTCAAGAGATTCAGGTTTTTAAGCGTAAATAAAAATTCTAACAAATGTCTGCCACATGGTGTTTGGTTCGGGGTGGCATGGGTAGGTAAGGACTTTTGAAATGAAAGCATATTAGGGCTTCATTTGGATAAGTAAGAACATAAAAGCCACAACCTTTTCCATTTTACTTAATGACTGTTTTGACGAGAAGCAGATCTGTTTGCGCTCTTCACACAGAGGAAACAGTGGGCAAGGAGAAAAAAAAAATAGCACTGAATTCCTACCCAAAGTATTTTCTGCTTTGAGATTCTATTTTTGACGTGTGGTGTGTATGTGTAGTAATTAGAGTAAACCCTTTGAATGAAAAAACACATCAGAAGCGGTCTTTGAAAGGGGTTAGGATACTCTTTTTATTTTCTTTTTAAAATTTTAACGTCACATAAATGACATGCCAACCAGCTACCGGTTGGAGTAGGGCCTGCGAATGGCTTGTTATGAAAATTCGAAGTCAGGATTAGCGGGCTCTAAGGGAATGTGGTATAAATAATACGATTTAAGACTGCCCCTGGAAGGTATCATAGTCACAAAGTTTCTATTCATATGCCTCCTGGATTATCTCGGTTTTAGGGCTGCTCCAGATGTTTTCAGCATTCATTACTCAGTGGGCATAGGATAAATCCTAATATTTGTGGTCTAAATATAGTTGCATTCGGTGAAATCCTGAGTGTGACAACTTCTTGGCCCACTTCCCCGTCATCTCCATACTCGGCCCATCAAAAGAAAAAAGGAAAAAAGAATATTTTCTTTTTGAAATAGTATTTTGCCCATTTAAAGAGGATAAATCATCTGTTTTAAAAACAAACAGTGATGTGTGATCAAGGAAGGAAGAAAAGTCCCCTTCTCAAAGCCCTGGGACCTGAATTTTAAGTATTACACAGTATCCAAATCCTCTCCTAGTGAGATATAAATTGGGGTCAAAGTGGCAAAATCAAAGATACTCTCTGAAAGAGACGAAATAAAGACTGAAATAAAGACTGACAGCCACCGTATGAATTGAATGGGGTTTTGAATAAATATTTCGATGAAAAGGCTCAATTGTTTTTCTAAAGTAGGACATAATTTTCTGCTTCTCAGCCACATGACAGTGGTAACTAATACCATCAGAAAGAAAAAAGAAAAGGGACTTTTGCTTACATCTCCCGAACACAAGATAGGGTCACTTGAAAACAAGCAGAAGATTCACAAAGTTTTCCTCCCCTGTAGGAAAAAAAAAATACTAAAATTTTGTCATTACGCTGATAACTTGGTCCTTTGGGTAGGGAAGAGTTGATGAGCAACCTAGAAGGAAAGAAAAAAAAAAAAAACCCAAAGCAGAAGTTTTAAATTTTGTCACCATAGAGTGTGGATTCCAAAAAATAAGATAGGAGAAGTAGACCTCTGTCTTCTTAAACTTAGGCTATGGAATTGATCTGGAAGCTCCAGTTGGCGTTTGATTCGCCAGCCCAAATGCGAAAGCCTTTGCTTTGAAACAGGCCTTTTAAATTTATTTATTTATTTATTATTTATTTAACCAACCTTATTAGATAAATGATCGGAATGGCCATTTCTGATAACTGACCTGAAACAGAAGTTTTGTTCTTATTTCTGGAAGCCTGGCTTTGACCATATATAACCAGTCAGTACTGTCGTGAACTTTAAAACATAAAAGTAAAGACGTTCTTCTGGATATCAGATGCTTGTAATTTTATCTTTAACATGTTAAGTCTCTGAGATGAAAAGGGAAGAAAATCATACATTTTCTCCTTTGTACATTCTTCTACCAGCATCAATAAACTATCTCTGAACGGAATACATGAGAAATGATTAAGATTGTAAATTCTGCTCTCAAGGAATTTGTAATCTTTAAAATCAGATTTTTTTGTTTCTTTTCTTTTCTTTTCTTTTTTTTTTTTTTTACAAAAGGCTAGGAATTTTTAAATGAGAAAGTTACTCTCTAGGAGGAAAATAGAGATGTGAAACTGAGATGCAAAATACAGAACTCTCTTCAGGTCACACAGGACTTATTAAACAATAAATGCAGTATTCATATTAGAACATCTTAAAAAGAATCTTCTATAGAGTTTGAGTTACATGTAAGTGCCAATAAATTTATCTTTAAATGACATTTTTATATTTTAAATGTTCTACTATAGATTCAGTTAACTGTCAATTAAATACATTCTTTTGGAAATGGGAGCTTTTGATGAAGGTTAATCAGAAAAATCTTGGCTAAAAACCTTTCCAAAAGATATTAATGTAGAATTTTGCCTTTCAAATTATAGGGTAGTTAGGGCAATCGTACATCTCTGGTTTTCTAGAATAACCCACTTCCAGATATACTGCCACAATTCCCACATAAATCATGGAAATACGCCAGATATTTCAATATTACGACATTTCTGAGGCTGCCCCTTGAACCCAGGAGTGGCACAGAAAGTCTTTGTTTGGATTCTATGGTCAGTATAGCTAGAGCGCTCGCAGTTTAATTTTTCCATTATGACTGAACACTGCCTTGTGCTTCTGGGTCATTCTTCTGAACACGAATTCCTTTTGTGGCAAACTGTAGATCTGTAAATAGCACCCCTTGCAAAATGGATTTAACTATTATGGCTGTGGTTCTGATTCCAGCACATGTGTGTATTGGGAGTGGGGGAGGGGTCGACTTATTAAATGGAATCACTAGGAACAAATCTGTATCAGTTCTCGGCCAGCTTCTTTTAAAAAGTTGAAATGGGTGGTGATGGGGAGAGGAGAGCTGAGTTAACTCAGGTTCCAGATTTATCAGCATCCTGTCTGTAAGTGGCTTGGCCTAAGTACCTCTTGTTAAATAGGAGATGAGATAACCTTCCCCATCTGTAAGATCTAATAACACAACCTCATCAGTCAATATGTTGCCCTGAATTCTTTTTTCCTTTCTGGCTTCCTTACCTCATTGTTAAGAAGTTATGATTCCCGCCTCACCCCACACCCCTAAACCCCTTTAAATGAATAATAAAAAAAAAAAAGTTGCCCAAGTTCTCTCCACCTGGGAAGTAGTAAGGGTGAGTCTGCAGGTATCATTTATCTTGAGCTTTATTATTTATCTTGAGCTTTCAGAGCTTCTTAGATGAGAATTCAAACAGGCAATGGAACTGCTGACTTGCTTTTTCTTTGGACTTGCAGGGTGGGGAGCTGAAAGGGGGCCATTCAGTAAGATAAGACTCTTGGTCCCCTGTATGATAAGGCGAGGATAACAGGAACTGACGTCAGCCAGGCGACCCAGGCTGGCCAAGCATTTCCTCTAGTCAGGGCCCATGGATTCCAGGAGTCTCCAGGCCTCCCCCCCACTGCTGCTGAACTGAACCAGCTGGGGGTGGGGGTTGGGGGGGGCATGAAGAAAGCTACTTTCCACAGGAGTGATGGTGGGTGACCATGTCCCTCATTCCCCAAAGGAGATTCCTCTAAATAGAACAAAGAGTCACTGGGGTGGAAGGGAGTGATTTCTCTAAAAGCAGATTCTGAGAATATAATTGCAATTTTATGTTGTCCTAGAATAGGTATTTGTTTTCCAGCTGTCCACAGTTTTCCTCTGGTGTCTTGAGCCGGTCTATCCAGCAGTCACCAAATCCCATCACCCCTGAGCCCCGCCAACTCTGTACAACAAAATGGGAGGGAATTCACCTTGTCAGTCAATCCCTGGGACTCCTATTTACTTTCCTAAGTACCAAGTTCCCACCCCCATCCGCATCATATGACAGCGCTGCTAAAACCATTTCATCTGCCACCAGCCCTGACAGCGTCCAGCAGTTTTTGCTCTCCTTTCTCCCGTCTTTTCTCTTAAACACAGATTATTTTTGCCTTCGCGAGTATCTGTGATTTGAGGTCCGGAGGGGAATCTCGAATGAAAGAGCCTATTTTTTTTCCAAGTTCACAGGTTCTCCAGACTCTACTCTTTTCTCAAAGATTGCTCTGTTGTTGTTTTCAAGTTTGAGTGTGGAATAAAGGGTGACTCTCCTGATTTGACCCAGATATGGTGAAATGTTTTTTTTGTTGTTGTTGTTGTTATTATTGACCAATTACTGTTTGCCACAGATTGCATTTGACCACATCAGGAAAAACCAAATTGCTGATACCAAAATACTCTCTGGTAGAAGTAATGCAGATGAGACCATAAGACGAGTATGTCTGTTAACTGGTAGAAAATTTGGATCAGACATTTATCTCGGTTTTTCTCTAATTTCCAGAGCAAATGAAGACCTCACCTAATAAATGCCTCTTCTCAGAAATATTAAAGCTTTCGGGGCTACAGTACCTATGTCTTGTTATCAAAGTCCGTAATTATAAAAAGGCTGATGATCTGAAGGCTGTTTCAGCTTCAAAAGATTTTTTAGGGTCTGGTCTATTGGAAAGCTTGGGGGTATAATTAAGTAAAATGGAAATGGAGGCAAGCGAAATTTAGTTCCTGATGTTTTAATTTAGCTCAGTCCTGCCATGTGTTATTGAAGAGAATTCTTAAAGGCAAACATAATTATTTCATTATGGTCCTCAGAATGCTTTCATTGGCTTTAATGACAAGAAGCTGTATAAAAAGGCATACATTTTAATTAGTCCTTCTTATATTTACATCAGATAAATAACAAATAATTGATGAAAAACAAGTCTTTGGAATGGATGATTTCACATAGTGCGCTGGTTACAGTTTAATGATGAAACATTTCTCTGTTGCTTTGCATTTTAATTATCCAGACATTACAGTAGTGGTGCCATGGAGTTAAAATACTGTTGTTGCCATTTTATTACAAAAAAATCACAATTAATGCCTATGAATCAGAAGCGGAAAAAGGTAGCTAGAAGCGCATCTTAGAGGAAGTAAATTGCCAGTCCCATTAATTTTACTACGTTTGTTAGCACTCAACTTTGATCACTTTTTATCTTTTATGCTTTATCCTTTTGGGTTAAGACTGTCAGGGGTTTCACATGCGTTTTTATGGCCACATCTTCTCTTAAATACCTTTCTTTCTCTCTTGCCGCCTGTTTGGAAGACTTGCCTGAAAGGTACTTTGCCAAATGAGTGCTGGAAATTCAGAGCCTTTTTCCATGTTGCAGGCTGCCTTACCTTTGATTTTATATGAAAACCCATTTCACATGATTCATCCGTTTTGGTGTACAGAACACTAATTGTTATTATTGATTTTAAATTCCGTGACCATTACAAGTAACCCAGATGACTGGCAGATAAAGGGTAATAATCCATGGAGTTCTGGAACTGTTTCATGTTTGTCTGGAGTACTTTATGTGATCAATATTAACTGCCCCATTGAAACTAACTGCTGTATCAAATAACAGTCAATCAAATGAATGTGCTTAGAGATTATTTATTGAAAGCTTTAATTGTTCACTGGGGCCCTGCTTATCAGAGGGAACAATAGGAATTAGAGATAGGATGAACAGGTTTGGATTTGCAAAGAAAGTTGGAGGATGCAGTAGAACAGGGCCTCTCTCTGCTACTTGGGCAAGTTTCCAGAAACCCGTGTTGGGCTTACAGTGGACAGAAGTTGCCTATATTCTGACAAAGGTTATCCTATTACCTGTCCCTCTAGAGCTCTCTGGCAAAGAATGATTTTCTTGCCCCCAGACCAGGGGCTGTGAGAAGTTGCCATTCTCTCAGAGTTTTACCACTTCTCCTCTGTGTGCCCACTCGTGTCGACTGCCCTCCCATGCATCTCTCCACCCGTGTGCCCTGCCACTGGCCTGCTGGTCTGAGATGTTGGGAATAGCCTGACTTGACACAGGATTAATTTCTGCAGCTGTGAAATGGGAATAATAATGTCTACATTGCATGATTTGCAGAAAGATCAGAGATCCTGTAAAGGAGGATTCTGTTCTCGCCCAGAAAGCATATAGAAGCCAGCGTGACACCTGTGGCTCATGTGTCTTTGCTAATAGCAAACATGCTGTTTCAGTTGGTATCTCTTGTCCCCAGTGAAATGGTTCCTCTGTCTGTGGCTCATCAACTAGGTGACAGTTCTTCCCACTGGTTGCTGTTTGGGTAGCCCTGGCCCTGATTCAGTGGCATCCATTGAACCAAACCCCCAGATTTAGAACAAATGATTGTTTTTTTACATGTGAGCACTGTTACAATGCAACTTCACCCAAAGGTGCATCAGGGGTGTAGTCCATTTTATTGCTCAGCGATGGATTAGATCTTGCATTGTTACTCAGCAAACACCTCTTGGGTCGGCCATGTTCCAGGCACTCCGTTCTGTTCTGTTCTATGGGCAAACACCAAGATGATTCCTACCCGGTCCTGGCTCTCTCTGGACTCGTAAAGTGTGGGAGAAATTGTGTACACAAGTCACCGTGACACAGCCCCCTTATAACACAGACACAAGTATCTCCTCGGGACTTGGCACATGACTTTGATTATGGAAAGAACTCAAAACTACTGTGACTGCAGCTGGTGCATCAGGTGAGGGATCAGGTGGGTGAAACATTTTTGTCACAGGAGCAAGCAGAGGTTTTCCTGTGTGTAGGCCTCATAGGTAATTTCTAAATGTGGCATACGTAGCAGTGTTTAAAATTCGCTTGAGCAGTGGAGTAAGTGTATACCTTCTGAACTTGCTTCATGAAGACTCTTGTGTGGATATTTTTAGAGTGTTTGTTAAATAATGTTCTTTGGGGGTACGTCTCATTAGCTTAGCTTTCTTTAAATTTTTTTTTAATTTTTTAAATATTTTATTTATTTATTCATGAGAGACACAGGCAGAGGGAGAAGCAGGCTCCATGCAGGGAGCCTGACGTGGGACACAATCCCGGGTCTCCAGGATCACACCCCCGGCTGAAGGCGGTGCTAAATCGCTGGGCCACTGGGGCTGCCCTTAGCTTAGCTTTTTAACAAATCACCTCCTTCTCTACGATTGTTTCTATGACTTCTTGCTATGTAACCATCCGCTCCCCCAAGTTAGTGGCCTAACAATTTACGATCTCATTAGTCTGTGGATGGACTGGGCTCAGCTGGGCAGGTCTTCTGCTCCACATGATGTCAGCTGAGGCTGCACGGCGGCAGGTCCCGGAAGGCTCACTCCCATGGCTGGCAGTCGATGATGTTGCTCTTTGGCAGAGAGCTCAGCTGGGGCTGTCAACTGGAGTAGCTGCATGAGACCGGCGCTTCTCACAGCATGGCAGCAGTATTCTGAGAGGCAAGGAGGAAACGGAAGCTCCCAGTCCTCCAAGGGGCTGGATGCAGCTGGCACAAGTCACTTGCACAGTATTCTGCTGGGTAAGGTGCCCCGGGGCCAGCCCAGATCCCCCAAAAATCCGCCTCTGAATGCAGATTGACAAAGAAAGTGCATACATCCTTAGTCCACCCTAACAACCGTCTTCTCGAAGAGGCACACCTTCTCTAGGAAAGGAATGATTGGGATCCCTGGGTGGCACAGCGGTTTGGCGCCTGCCTTTGGCCCAGGGCGCGATCCTGGAGACCCGGGATCGAGTCCCACGTCGGGCTCCCTGCATGGAGCCTGCTTCTCCCCCTGCCTATGTCTCTGCGCCTCTCTCTCGCTCTCTCTCTGTGTGACTATCATAAATAAATAAAAATTAAAAAAAAAAAAGGAAAGGAATGATTGTCTTCTGACAGTAGAGGCTAAATTGAAGCAGTATGGTGGGCTGTGGTTTGTTGTTGTTTGGCTGGTTATGTAGTTCACAAAATTCTACTCTCACGACTCTGGGAACGTTGCCATCAGTTGATCCTCGCAAACAATCCCATGTGGAAGGTGCAGTTCTCCTCATTGTATAGGGGAGGCAGTTGTCACTCAGACAAGGAGAGGAGTGTGGCCGAAGGCACAGGGATAGGGAGTTGCACTGTCAACCCCGGGAAGGTCTTGCCTCCATCCTCCGTGTGGAGGTCCTCACTTCCAGTTTAAATCTCATCTCTGTCAGCTGCATGAAGAATTCCTGGAAAAATTTCTTAGGCCCTCATCATGTGGAGAAAAGACCATGGTGTGTTTTGGTTTGGGGGGAAATGTGAAAAAGAAGTCAAGGAACTGTAACTCACCTAGGTCCCTCTGACATTATTCCTCCAACAGAAGCCACAGGCTTTTATGTTGTGGAAGAAAGTGTGAGGCCACTTTCTCCTCTTTTGTCCTGTTTTCCATCCTGTTTGTGGCTCAAGTCCGCATGGTTCTTATCCCTCCACAGCTCGTAGGCATTGGGGCAGGATGAGTCTTGTATTTATGGAGGAGTCACAGGAAGGTGAGAGATGAGGAGTAAGGTTTCTTGTGTTATTCCGGTTCATTGGTTACCCTCCTGTAGGGATGGCTACTGGCAATCCTAGTGGTGATACCTCCGCCTGAAGCATCACCGTTGTACACTTCCATCACTTGAAAGGAAGGGGTGGGCAAGAAAGCTTCCTAGGAGATGATGCAGTTACATCGCCATTTTGGGATTTGCCATCTGTCTTAAGGATGTTTTTTCTTAAAGATTTTATTTATTCATGAGAGACACAGAAAAAGAGGCAGAGACATAGGCAGAGAGAGGAGCAGGCTCCCTGTGGGGAATCTGATGTGAGCTCCATCCCAGAACCCTGGGATCACAACCTGAGCCAAAGGCAGACACTCAACCACTGAGCCACCAGGTGCCCCAAGTATGTGTTTTCTTTTTCTTTTTCTTTTTTTTTTAAGATTTTATTTATTCATGAGAGAGAGACACACACACACAGAGAAAGAGAGAGAGACACGCAGGCAGAGGGAGAAGCAGGCTCCATGCAGGAAGCCCAACGCGGGACTTGATCCCGGGACTCCAGGATCACACCCTGGGCTGAAGGCAGGTGCCAAACCACTGAGCCACCACCCAGGGTTCCCCTAAGTATGTGTTTTCTGTAGAGGGTCCCAAACCTCACAAAACTATTACTGCTTAATGACATTTACATAAATAATTATTATTAGCCTTTCCCATAATGCTCTTATTTCAGTGATTTCAGGTACATTTGAAATGCATTATAGTGCTCTGTGTTTTGGATTTTTATATGCCATGTTCTACCTGGGGTTTTGTTTGTTCAGTTGTTTGGAAACTATTGTTGAATTATTTATGTTGAGGAAATAGAGACAGACGGATGCAATGAGGTGACTTACTAGAGATCATAGTAGGTTCTTGGGGATCCCTGAGTGACTCAGTGGTTCAGTGCCTGCCTTCGGCCCAGGGTGTGATCCTGGAGTTCCAGGATCAAGTCCCACATCGGGCTCCCTGCATGGAACCTGCTTCTCCCTCTGCCTGTGTCTCTGCCTCTGTCTCTCTCTGTGTCTCTCATGAATAAATAAAAGCTTAAAAAAAAGAGAGAGATCAAGGGATCATATAGTAGGTTCTGAATGGAAGTGGATCTAAATCTGGAAATGCTGCCCTGTGTTATAGGGATACAGCGCTGTCCTGTGCCCCTGTGCTCATGTGTGATGCAGTGGAGCTGGACATTCTTTATGCACTGCCTCTGCTGTGGGAGCTAGAGCTCTAGATTCCCTCATTTTTCCATCTGTAAAATGGATCCAGGCTACTTACCCTGAAAGCTTACCATAGACTTAAATAAAAATGTATATAAAGACCCTGTAGTACTCAGTAAATAGATGTTCCCCCCATATTTTATTCAGAAAGTATTTTTGAAATATTTTCAGAAAAGCTGAAAAATTTTACAGGGAACACCTAGCTACTCTTGTGTGTCTACCCGTTTCTCCTTTTTTGTGCTTGTGTTTTTTTCTGTTTTGTATTATCAGTTGTGTTCCCTTTCTAACCTGGCACATTTTTGAGGTCAGGTATTGTGTCTTTCTGTTTTCCAGTCCTAGCTTAACACTTAGTACCTGGTCAGTACTGAATGAATTATGGTTAAGTCAATAGATATGTTCAAGCACACCACCACTTGGTATACTAGTTATCGGTGCTGTCCAATAGAATTTCCTACAGCGATAGAAATGATCTATAATTCTGCATTGTTCAATATAGTAGCTGCTCGCCCTGTGTGGCACTGGAAATGTGGCTAATATGTCTGAGGAACTGAATTTTTTATTTCATTTTAATCTATTAAGGTTTCAGTAGTTGCATGTGGCTGGTGACTATTGTATTGAACAGTGCAGCTCTCCATACTCTTAATACTTTCCCAGTATTTGTTCCTTCTCAATTTTCCTTTAGCCCTTCTTCTTTCCTATTGCTATTAAGGAGCTCTAATTATCTCTTTATGTAGATGGTGAATAGATTGGGGGAGTGGAATGTAAACAGAATATTAGGGTGGTGATTTGGGTCATTGTTTAACTTGTTTTCCTTCTGGGTGGAACTAGTTTTCCTAGGGCCTGGCAAATGCAGAGCAGCACTTATTGACTAACTATAGAGCTAAACCAAGATTTTCCCAGAATCCCGGTGCTCTGGACTTCAATTATATTCCTTGTAGCAATCATATCTCAGGTAGCATCAAATTCTATTCCTGTGCTCTGTGCCCTCTTGGCTTTCAAATGAACACACAGTGTCTTCCAACATTTTCAAGCTATGTTCAACTCATTTGAAAATCTTCAACTTCAGGGAGGCAGAGATGAACAGGTTACACTCTAGGGAAGGCTCACTGTGTGTTCTAGAGAATGCCATGCTGTCTCTCCCACAGGCACCTTCTCCTGCTCACGTAGGCATACTCTGCTTCCTAACCCAGTGCCCGGCACACAGTAGGTGCTCAGGAAATATGCTGTGAAGAGTTCAGTAGTAACAAACATAAAATTCAGAACATCTCAAGTGGTCTTTGATTTATGTGTATATTTTGGGGTCTCTTAGAAGACCCGAAGTAAACTTGCAGAGAGCTGTCAAAACTTGGGAAGTACAAGTTGGCTGTTAAGATGAGCCTTTGTCCATGTGTTAGCTGAAAAGCTGGCCTGAACGGGCATGGGATGTTTTCTTGGACTTCTGGCACTTGTTTTCAGATCCTGGGAATGGATTTTCTGTTACCCAGGACATGGTCATTCCTCTCCTCCCCTTTTTTTATTGTCTATCCTAGGAAATGATGTCAAGAAGGTAAAGAGAAATAAGACCAAATCAAAAATCAAGAGAAAATTTGAGCAAGGTCTATTCCATCCACCTGGGCCCCAAATGACTTCAAGCTGTGATTGATTTTCATGAGACTGCAAAACTACCATCATCGTAATTATTTATTAAGTGTATATTATCTCTGCCAAGTGCACAAAATGAATTATGTCACCTGGGGAGGGCCCTGTTACTGCTCTTTTGTTTCTTACAGATGAGAGTTCCCAGGCACAGGCCGGTTCTGGGACCCAATTCAGGTCTCCCAAGTAGGAGCAAACAGTTGGAAGCTCCCATCCTAGCTTTGCATAATGTGGGTTGCCTTCCCTCTGCCAACTATGCAAAGTAAACTCCTATTTGCTTTGTGGGGAGGGGGAATAAGAAAGTTGGAAGTCTCAGAACCCACAGAATAATAGGAGGGTTTCCAAGTGAAAGCTGGAAACAATACATTTTTAACAAAATGGGCAGTTACTCTAATTGCTGTGCCCCTACTGTTCAATTCCTTTTTATGTCCTAATTCATTAAATTATGTGCACACACAGGCTTATTATTTACAGATGTATGCACTTTTAACTGGCTCATATGAAACAGATGTTTCACGAAAGGTAACGGAGAGCAAGTGTTCTAAACCCTCCTCTAGTGGGTATCAAGTGAGTATTATAGCCCATTATCTGCAGGTCTTTTGCTATTATTTTGAACCACAATGTCCAGTGTGGAGAGAAGAATTCAATCTGTCCCCTGGAGGAACAAATAAAAATACAACGACCCTATAAGCAGACATCTGCATCTCAAAATAAAAGAGGGTGTGTGCAGGTGAGAGGCAGGTGGTGTTCACATGTGGGCTCAGGTGGATATGAATGAGTTTTATAAGCAGTTTGAGAAAAAAAAGGACCCACTGCATTACAGTCAACTTTTGAAAAAAAAAATTAATAGCCTTATTCTATGATATTTTAGTCATTACTGTCCTGGAATTTATAGCTGAGCAATTATCCTACTCCTTTTCATGCAGAATTTCTTAATAATTTTTTTAGATGGAATTATTCCGTTGCTCTTGTACCTGATAGGGATGCATGCAAAGCGCACAGTACATGAGATGTCAAGTTCTTGTCTAAAGAATCTCAAAGAGTTGAAGTGAGCCCTTTCTGCAGGTTCTTTATGACTCTGCCAAAATTATCTTTAATTAATAATTATAGAGTTAATTAACTTATTGCTATGTAACAGACCAACTCGATACTTAAGTGGCTTAAAACACAATTGATTAACTTTCAAGGTTCTGTCTCACTTGGGCTCTTTCGCATGGCTGCAATTTGGAAGTGACCGGGGCTGGACTCATCTCTGGGTTTGAGCTGGCTGGATGTTCAAGAAGGCTTGTCAATGTGTCCAGCTCCCCAGTTGAGATTGCTGGAATGGGTAGAAACCCCCATAAGCATCTTTCTCTCCCTGTGGCCTCCTCCCATGATGTGGTCTTCCTTATGGCATGGTGGTCACAGGGCTCTGTATATGGCTTCCCCTAGAATAAGCATTCCTGGAAACCCAGATGGAAGCTGCGAGGCTTCTTATGATCTAGCCTCGTGTGTCACACAGCATTACTCTTGCCACATTCTGTCGGTTGGACAGAAATCACAGTAGCAGCTCAGATTCAAGAGGAAGGGCCTTATACATTGGCGTGGATTCCTGGAGGTGTGGTTCATTGAGCAGGCCATATGTGGAGGCGGCTTACCATACAAATAGCTGTAAAAATAAATGTATACCTCTTTGTCAATGCAAGGCAACACGGCCTAATTGAAAATAAGCATGACCAGTTCACATCGCAGTGGACTGGGTGGCATATGTCAGCGGACAGTCATTTCAAGTACCTCCTCAGAATATCGGGGAGCAATGATAGTCACCCCTGAGAGTTCACAGTGAGATTTATTGCTTATGATTTGTCCGGTCTCTAAACAAAACAAAAAAAAATTGGAGCAAAAAGATGGCTGAAAAATATGTCATTTTGCACATTGAAAAAGCTGGAAACCATCACAACTGAAATATAAAATGGGACATGAAATATTAAGTGGTATATTAGGTCTATTGCATATATGACCATGAGAGTGCATTTTATTTTGTCTTATGGAGCTCTAAAAAAAAAATCCATGTAATGGATTAAAGGTATTAAAACTCCCATATTCTGCTTGGCTCTGGGCCAGGGAACAAGGCACGATAAATAATCCCAATAGACAGAATATGTAGGAAGGAATTTTAAATTGTATTTATGATAGACATATTGACCTCCCTAACTAATAAAAATGTGTACATGAGGTTAGTTTTGAAGGAAATGTGCAGACCTTACACATTTATAGTGCATATAAATACTATATGCACTATAGTGTTAGCATCCTTAAAATACTTCCCACATCTCTGTGACATATGGCTGTCATACTCTATCTTTACCCTGGAAGCAAAGAAAAGCATGGATTTTATAGTAACAAGTACAGTTACTATAAGAAGGGATAGTTTTAATTTCCTTTATCTTAAAGCAGGGGTCAGGAAACTAAGCCAAATCTGGCTTGTAGTATGTTTTTATAAATAATGTTTTATTGGAACATGCCACGCCTGTTCATTTATGTCTTGTCTAGCGCTGCTTTCTTCCTACAGTGGCAGAGTTGAATCGCTGTGACAGAGACCATATGGTCCTCAAGACTAGTATTTACTACCTGGCCCTCCACAGAAAAAGTTTGCTGACCTTGTCCTAAAACATTAACAAATTAATAAGAGGCCTCGGAATATAAACGAGTGCTTTGTTTCTCATTTATAATAACCCCCTACGTGGATTCAGGAAGCCCATTCTAGATCGAGCCATTCCCTGTGTGACCTTCACGAAGTCTTGTAGCTTCTCTGGGCCTCAGTTTCCTCCTGTGAATAATGGAGATTAACACACAGATAATGATAATAAAGCCTGCTCTTTTTCATGCTCTTGTCATAAGCGAGCACACGGGGGGTAACGTGAGAGCAAACACATCATGAGTCCTCCGATGCCACGTAGTGGGTGCTATTGGCACATTCCCCTGAACTGGCCACAACAATCATCATTGGTTTGATACTGCATATGAAAATTTTTTTTTCAGATTGTGTTTATTTATTCATGAGAGGCACACAGAGAAAGGCAGGGACATAGAGGGAGAAGCAAGCTCCCCGTGGGGATCCCCATGCAAGACTCAATCCCAGGACCCCAGGATTACACCCTGAGCCACCCAGGTGTCCTGCATATGAGAATTTTTGCACAGATTTTCTTCTTTCACTCGCTCGGTTTTTCAACTGTGAATTGAGCCCCTCCTGGGTGCCAGGCACTTTCTTAAGCACCAAGCAGTACGTAAGGAGATATTCAAGGAAGCTGTCTCTGAGGGTGCTGTGCTTACAAAGAAGGGATGAGCCAGGAGAACCCATGAAGAGAGGATTGTAGTAGCATGTTGGCTTAATGCCCAAGTGGCTAGGAAGAAAGGGAGTTGGGAGAGATCATAAGGAGGTAGAGCTGACACATACTGCTTTCCTGGTATAAGCTTGTAAAGAATCTCTTCTGTGAGGAAGGACAGCTATTTGGGCAAGGAAAATGGGAAAATGGAAGTGAAGGTCAGCAAATCAAGACATGAAAGCGTAGTGTAGAAGAAAGATGGGAAGGTAGGGGACTTTGGCTGATGCAGTCAGTAGAGCGTGATTCTTGATCTCCAGGGTTGTGAGTTCTAGCCCCATGTCGGGTGTAGAGATTATTTATAGATAAAACCTAGAAAGAAAAGAAAAGAAAAGAAAAGAAAAGAGGAGAAAGAAAGAAAGAAAGAAAGAAAGAAAGAAAGAAAGAAAGAAAGAACGAACGAACATTGAGATTCATCAACACAAGTGTATTCTTGATACCTTAGTGATGTTAACTGTACCATACTATGTGACAGGCATTGTGCTTGTCATTGTGTCACTTTACAATGATTTATAATTTAATGATCACGATGACCCAATGAGGAGTACACTCTCATTGTATACAAGGAGAAATTGAAACTCAGAGAGGTTAAGTAACTTGCTCACAGTCACACAGCAGGTTGCAGAATTAGGATTTGAACCCAGACACATTTCCAACCACATGCCTTGGCTTATCTGTAAAGTTGGAAAGTTCCCTAAAGGAAGGAATATCCAAAAAAGACTCGACCTTGGGGACTGCTCATAATGGGAAGTTTGGTGAAAATTTCTTTGAGTTAGCCATTTTGTAGTTTTTAAGAACTACAATTAAAACACTTTGAAGCTGTCATTCTTCTCAAGAAACATTGAGAAAAAAATCAGTTATGAAAGAGAAACACAACAGTTACAGCATTTCCATAAACCTCATTCCATATAGAAACTTCAGATTCTTTTAAATGTCCCCAAGCGCATCATTCTTGACCTGATGTGTTAAAATCTTCTTAGGTAAGTAGAAGGTGCAGGGAGTATGTTCTCTATCATCCTTTTTCTAGTTATTCTCTCACCCACCCTGGTCCTCCTGGGAAGAGAGTAATGCAGCCCCTAACATGGAGAATTCCAGATCTGTAGACAGTGACCCAGGAGCCATGGCACAACTTTAGAATTCTGGATGTTGCTTTCATTTCTTGTGCCAATTAAGCTTTGGTTAGAGGAGTATATATGGCCCACTGGCAAGAGGGGAGAAACCAGCTCAGGGGTGGGGCTTCCAGAGCTGCTCCCCACCCCCCACCCCGGCCCCCAAAGCTGGCAGTTGTGCAGGTCACATTTGGCCTGAGTGACTGCTCCCGACAGTGTGTAGTCACACGCCCTTGGAGCACCGCCAAAGGCCTCTGCAACCTTGGTTTTAGCTGCTGCCATTCTGCCTGCTGGGGGTTGGTTTCTCGGCAGGGCAGGGAAGATGTGGGAGGGGTTTGTGGGTGTGTGTGGGTGTGTATGTGCCTTCTAATTCCTGTGTTTGCTTCTGGGGGACTTTCCTACTTTATTGCTCTGACTGGAAAGAAAAGAGGGCATTATTTCTCTATGCGTAGTTTCTTTCTTTTTTACTTTTCCAGTTTTACTTTTGGTCTTTATGCTAGGATAAGTGTGTGTGTGTGTGTGTGTGTGTGTGTGTGTGTGTGTGTGTGTATCTTAGATGTAGTCTGTATATTCTCAAACTTGCTGGCAGGGAATATGTCAGCCTCTTGCTGGAGAAGTTCCATGTGGTCGTAGGGGCGTCATTATTTTCTGCCAACACCGTGGTCACACTCCTTCTCATGAACCCCAGACCATTTGCATCCCCATCCCTGCCCATGGGTTCCCATCTGTGTGGCCTTAAACAGTTATGTAACCACTGTGCCCCCAGTTTCTTGCCCGTAAAGACAAAATACTAAGACTGCCTATTTCCTAGGGTCATTATGGGGATCAAGCCAGTTACTATATGGAACGTTCTTAGAACAGAATGGGGGCTGGAGGCTAGGTCACAGTACATGCTCTATAAATGTTAGCTATTAATATTGTTATGTTACTATTTGACTAGACTCTAGAGATGTTTCTGTCATCTTCTCAGGTAACAATATTAGTCATATTCAGATAGGACTTACCCACCTTTCCCTAAATACCTTAATAATGAAGTTCTGGCTGTTATTTTTATGTATTTGTATAGAGTTCACAAAGTGTCAGCCCTGCCATGTAGTAAGTATGCTTGCCATCTCCACTTTTCAGATTCGGGAACCTGAGGCTCTGGAAACTAAAGTGACTGCTGGTATGTGGCAGGGTTAGGAACCTAGTATAGGCCTTCTGCCGGCTAGGATGCTGGGCCCACTTCTCTGGCACTGCAGGAAATCATCATCTTTGCTCTTCCACAGCTTTGTCCTAAAGTCTCCCCACAAGTACCATCCTTACCCTAGATTGAGGTTTTCAGCCTCAGCACTCCTTGTAATTTGGGCCAGATAATTCATTTGGGGGAGAGGGAGGGTGCAGGGCTGTCTTGTGCATTGTGGGATGTTTAGAAACATCCCTGGCCTCAGCCCACTCACTAGCTGCCAGTAGCAGCCTCCAATCATGACAGCCACAATGTCTCCAGAGATTGCAAAAGATCTCTTGGGGGGCAAAATCAATGTTGGTTAAGAACCACTCCCTGGGTTAAGAAAGATAGAAGGGAAATGTTGGGGGAGGGTGATGGAGGTAAGGGTTGGCTGTCACTCATTAACCACTTACTGTGTGCCAGGGAAGTTGCAAATATTGTCTCCCTTTCACCCACAAGAATTTTAAGATTATCTGCATTTTCATGAAAGGGAAACTGGGACTCAGAAAAGTAGAGAAAACTGTATGGCCATTAAATTAGTAAGTGCCTAAGGAGGGACCCAAATCCAGGTTCATCTGGCAGGACGCCCATGCCCTTCCCATCACTTCCTACGCGCAGTTTTCTGCAGGCTTCTGTGTTGTAGTTCTTAGGACCCAAGAAAACCCACCCAGTGAGGATTATGTGGGTTTCAAAGTTATTTTGACACCACTCATGAGTGTGTACCTATAAAAATAAAACAAAAGCAAAAACCTTCTTTGCAGCCGACTTACAAGCCAAGTAAGCAGACCATCATTTTGTTGAGAAAGGTAGTTTGGGCTCAATTTTGGTGTCACCACCAAACTTGAGCTTTCTCAGCTCTCGGGATATAGCAAGAATCCCCATGTGATACAGCATAATTTCACTATCCTCTCCTTTAAATACAGTATTCCAAAAAGTATCCCTTCATAACCCTTCTGTTAGGCTGATATCACTGTGGTTTTTAGTATATATTAGCAATACATAAGCAAAGAATTTTGTATCTGAGATGATATATATTTTAGTGCTACAGTTTTAATCAACTTTATGTGCAGGAAATTTGAACAGATAATAGAATGTCATTTATTAGTGCAATAATTGCTTTTTTAGAAATTATGGGAATCCTGATTAGAAGTAGAATATTGAACTGAATCATTTGGTGTTGAGATAAACTCTTCAGGGGGACCTTAATATTGCAATGCAATTAGCTTCATCTATACATGACTCCCGAGACTGGTTCCAGCATTTGCTCAGTTAATGCAGTTCCATTTCGGATGCCTCTCAGTTGAGATCATTAATAAGTAGTTAGATGTGTCGGCCCGTTAAGTGATTTTAAGGGAGAATTTATTTGAACCCTGTCATAAGCTATCTTAGTATGTCCTAGAAAATAGTGATATAAAGCATCGTCTGTTAAAAACGTCACCCAAAACAACGTATGAGATAATTTTCGACTATGTTCCTTGAAGCAAGAAAGCATATTATCAAAATGAAATGTAGGTGTTGAACGTGTCATGGTCCCTTATGAAAATATGACAGCACTTCCCATGGTAAAAGTCCGTCCCAGGAGTAATTTCTACTGCTGGCCGTGAGCCCAGGCAGGTGTAGCTATGATATAGAGTGATTAGTGGATGCTGAGCCTCTCTCTCTCTCTCTCTCTCTCTCTCTCTCTCTCTCTCTCATTTTAAAGCCCAAACTATCTTGTCGAATTTAGCCATGTCTGGAATCAGATCAGTGTTTGGAAAATTATCACCATGACTTAAAAGAAAGGGGGGTACACATCCTGCAGGTCTCAATTTTAGTCAATAGGCCTGACCAGACCAGCAGACCCAGTGACGTTTCTAGCAAAGAAAATAAATGAGAAGGTTAAAAGCTGTGGATCTTCATAAAGTAATAGCGATAGATATTAAGCCATTTCCGCCTCTTTTGTAAAGGCTGAGAGTGGTGTTTTTTTAAATTCCTAATCCTAAGGTGTGGAGTTCCTGGTCCCTTCCCTTCCCCTCGTTTTGGGGAGGAGTCAAATGTGTTAATAGGTATTAAGCAACTAGCACCGCCCCTGGCACCTAGTAAGTGCTCAGTAAATAGCAGATACTTTTAGTTCAGGCTCTTCCTGTGCAACTTTGAACCCGCTGCCAACTACAGTCCACTGCCAGGATTCTGTGGGAGAGAAGGAAGGCTTCTGGCTTCTGGTGAGCATAAACACACCTAAACACACCGCCTGAAGTTCTCGATGTATTAAGTACTTAACAAGGTGGGGTATTTAGTAAGGACCTGTGCAAGGGGGAAGCTGACACAGTTTCCACGCCAAATTGACTCAGCAAACTGGGATTCTCGGAAGATTAGAGCAGTAATAAGACATTTTCATGTCACGGTGTCTCAAATGTTCACACGCATAGGGATTATTTTTTAATTAAAAAAATTTTTTTGTTTGTTTTTGTTTTAAGATGCCTATTTTGATTCGGCAGGCCTGTCGCAGGTGGAGCTGAGAGCCTGCCTTTTAACCAGTTGCCAGGTGATGCCGATACTGCTGGTCCCGGGACAAAACTTTGAAAAGCAAGGCTTTTCTATGAGGACTCCAAAATCAAAGTCTCCCCCCCCCCGCCCCCGCCCCTGCTTTTGTCCCCTGCCTGTGTTCAGCACCTGTTGCATGTGTGGTCAGAATAGCAGGGATTCTCATAACCCAGCTCCAGCCCTCGGCCAGGATCCCGGGTGACCCGGGCAAACACACACTCCTCAGGGTCACGGGCAGGTTACTGAGTCAAGACTGCCAGAGCCCCGCGTTGATGTTTTCCTCCCCCCCCACCCACCCACCCCCCCAACCTTTGCCAGCCCCAAACCCAGGACTAATCTTGGAGCTGCTTAATAATAACAAAGCCAGCACCAGAGTGAGGCGAGACCATTTGAAAGCAAAGGTTTTCTTGTTTGGCAGTTACCTAACTTCACAATGCGATTCACAGATTTGCAAATCCCATGCGTGTGGAAACAAACCGCTTCTACTGAAAGACGATCAAAAGCTGACCTCGCCCCCCCACCCCCACCCCCCACCCCCGCCAGGAGGAGGCGACAGGAAAATCAAATGAGCGACAGTTTGGAGGAGCTTTTTTTCCCCCTCCCCCATTCTACCGTCTCGAGGCGTGTACATTATATTTCAATAAAACGTCTACACCCGCGCTCGCACGCGCACGCGCACACGCAGGCAGCGGAGAATCTGGTTCTAATTACTTGTACTTTAGTTGAACTTTGGCGTTTCCTTTGACTTTCTCCCTAATGTATGTGAGCTGTGGGCCCTGCAATCCTGCAGTGAATCCACAGAAAAAGGGGGGAAAAATCCAGACCGGCTCTCTTTGGTGCCAACAAAAATGAAGCCCCACTGAATGTTTTGACCAAATGCAACACTTTGCTATTCTCCCTTAATTAGCTGAAATTACTCCCTCCCACCGGGTCCCGGAGCTCTGGGCTCAAAATTCCCCCGGGGCCATGCAGGAAATGCCTTTTGCTTTACAACTCCTTTTTCTTTTAAGGTTCAGCTGCCCAGAGAGTGCATTAAAATACTGTCTTAATCATCCGAAGGTTCTAGTAAAGAGGCAGGGCTCTCATGACGTTTGATGCCTGCCTGCTGCTAATCAGGCCCCACATAAAATCCTGAAATCTGTCAACATGGTTTAGGCAGCACTAAATTAGTTCTCACAAAGGGAAAAAAAAAATAGTATACTGTGCTCTCTCTTAAAAATGTTATCTGCTACTTAATCTAACCTTTAGAAAAATGCCAAGCATGTTAGGAATCGTGAAGGGAGCTATTGTTGGAGACTTTCTGTGTGTTTAAATGACACTCAGGTGTGTTGTAACAACAAGGACATTTATACTGTGTTTTCTCAGGTGAGTTAGGTTCGCAAGTGCCAAGTCCTTTTAAACAGGCAACAGCGTTAATTCTTTTCTTTTTCTTTTCTTTTTTTTTTTTTTTAGTTTTCTTTTCTTTGGGGGGATGAATTCACTCCCAGGGTTGGGGCAGTCACTTGGGAGCGCTGGTATTGTGCGCTCACACCGGCTCGGTCGGTGGAGATTCCCTTTACTTTGTTTTTGTTTTGTCTGCCGAGCTCTGAAGTCGAAGGCCGCAGAGTGGGTCTCCTCCGTGCCACCTGCCGAAGGCTGCCCTGCCTAAGCCGCCTGCTCCCAGGAAGGGTGGCATCGCGGCCGCCCGGACAGCCCGGCTTAGAAACTTCTACAGCAGCTTGACAGAGTAGTTTTATGTCGAGTACGGCTTTCCTTTTCCTTTAAGGTGTCGCTTGCGTTTCAAGCATCTTATTCTTTATTCCCTTTTCCCAAAAATTCACTTTGTGTGCATGTGTTTTTTTTTTCTCCTAGGGACGTGTTTTTATTGGATTTTATCACCCCCTCGAGGGGCTGGGGCGAGGGAGTTAGAAACGGTCCTTTACCTAGAGAGTCTGAAAGTCACTAATTTTAAGCAAATGCCTCCCCCCCCCCCCCCCCCCCGCCGCCCAGGAATGCTGTTGCTGGTTGCTGATCTGGATCACACTTTGAGGAATATTCATTCATTCATTTAATATTTATTTGAGAGACACAGAGAGAGAGAGAGGCAGAGACACAGGCAGAGGGAGAAGCAGGCTCCATGCAGGGAGCCCGATGTGGGACTCGATCCCAAGACTCCAGGATCATGCCCTGATCTGAAGGCAGGTGCCAAACCGCTGAGCACCCAGGGATCACAAGGAACAATAATTTAAAGGCAAACAAGACCTGTAATGAATTTTTTCCAGAAGGAAGGTGATTCTAGCTTTGTTTCCCCAGTGACAGCCATCTTTACATTGCGGGGATGGAAAGGTCTCAAATAGGGGCTAGAAGCTTCTGTCAGCGCAGGTTTGAGTTCAACTCACTCTCTCCTTTCGCATGTGTGCAGCCCAGAGAAGCCCCCTCAGCACCCCTGGTGCTGACTCTGCTCTGGGCAGGGACCCACGGAGACAAGCATCCATCTCACTCGAGGAGCAGAAGTTCCTGTGTCTTGGCCATTCCCTGACAAAGCAAGGCAGCCCATCTGGTTAGCAGTTTGGATGCCACATTGGAGGCTGCTGCTTACTGGGGATGCACTCACCAGACAGACTGAGTAAGTCAATAAGTAAGCAAGGAAATAAATAAAAGCAGGAGGCAAAAAAACAGATCCAAATTATTCCTCAAAGACTGCTTCCCCAAACTGAAATCACATCAGGATGGCTGGAGTGCAGTTGTTTTATTGAATGACACAAGCCTCTTTCCCCCTGGGAAGTCTAAAAACTGCTTTTTTGGCCTGCCTGAGATCGCTGAATGAGCTAATACAGGACACATTGTCTGCTGAGCCTGCAGAGTTTTCGAGCAAAAATTTTATCATTCCATAGACTGATTGTGCTTGCCTGGAATAAGGAACAAAATGTTTGAGACCTCTCAAGGGCATTTGATGAATCTAACTCTAATTTAAAGGGACTAATAGATTATTGATTTAAGCAGGATGACAGTGAACAGATCAATGGCCAAGCACTGTGTAGCTCTCTTAAATACCAACAATGGCTAGTGAGAGGGAAGCTATAGGCTGCCCCCCCTCCCTGGTTTCCCATTGTCTTTATTGGTGGTGCTGCTAGGAGGTGGGTGGGGGGTGGGAGGAGGTAGGGACAGGAGGGGAAGGGGATCACTAATAAACTTTGCCAAAGTATATTTTACTGAAAAGTCCAGAGGTTGCGTTAAAGTACAAATGTGCGTTTATACTGATGCCATATCCTGGTTGTAATTCTAGAACTTGTCTTGACGAGTTTGCTTAAGGCTAGCTTTGGCATTCAACCATACCACAGAGATTTGCTTTTCTGTTTTTGCCTTGCATTGTTCTCTGTGGTATAGACCACACAAAGGAAATACAGGACCATCGATTATCAATTTGGAGGGGATATTTGAGTGTATATATAGCACCAGTATTGAATTCTTTACCACCAGTGGGACAATTTTTCTGAAGATGATTATTTCTTGTCATATATGTCTTTTCTATTTATGTTTGTATGGGATTCATTTATGGCATTTGTAGGACTCAGATTACAAACCTCAATAGAAAGAATTCATTCATCCTTCAAAACACAGCCTGGTCACTTCCTCTGGGAAGTCTCCTGTGATTTCTCTGGGCTCAATAAGGCTTTTAGCTCTCCCTGTAATTGTATTTTATCAGTGGTTCCCAAACTGCTACGTTTTGGACTCACCCGGGATGTTTTTTTTGTTTTTGTTTTTGTTTTTAACACCGATATCTGACTCCCACTCTCAGACATTCTGGCATAATAGTTTTGGGGTACAACCTGGGCATTAGAATGTTTAAAAGCTCCCTACATGGGTCTAATGTAAAATCAGGTTAGAGAACTGGCTGTATTATATTCTCATTGTTGGTTTACTATCCATCAGGCGAAACCATCAAGGCCAAGGCATTATACCCATTATACCATGCACCTTCCATAGAATATAACACAATGCCTGGCATACTATGGTCACTCCAAAAATGAGCACGTGAACATCCACTGCACAAATATGGGAAGGTTCATACAAACATTACTGCTGAAATCACCACAGCTTTATTTTTTTATTTTATTTTAAAACATTTATTTATTTATGAGAAACACACAAAGAGAGGTAGAGAAGCAGGCTCCTGGCAGGGAGCCTGATGTGGGACTCCATCCCCGGACCAGGATCACGTCCTGGGCCGAAGGCAGATGCTCAACCACTGAACCACCCAGGCGTCCCTCACCACAGCTTTAATAAAAGTCTAGAGCCATCACTATTGATTGGTTACAACAGAACTTCTCCATTCATGGCAACTGCTCAGGAAAAGCATTCTGGGTTCATTTGTTTGTTTTAAGCAACTCTTATCCATAGAAAAAGGCTTTTACCAAACCTTGTAAAATGTTTTGGGGTGTTTAAGGTCTCCCTGTTTTTCAAAAGTGTGCTTTGCCCTAAATTTCTTGGGAATTAAATTGCCCAAGTTCTGCTTCCTCTCTTTGGGAGGGTGAAATGCTGGATTCCCTTTAGGACATGTATTTGAAGTGACATATTTATGGAAATTACCACCCACTTTTGAAATTCAGGGCATAACTCTGACAGCTGAATCCAGCCCTAACAGAATTCTATTTACAACTTTCCTAGACAAGCCAGATTAGCTGTTCTACACGAGCGAATACACGAGCAAGTAGAACATTAAAACACACACACCCCACATTGCTTCTGTGGAGAACACAATGCAGGATTGATCATGCTGGTGATGACACAATTCTTTCAGAGTTGTTGAAACACTTGGGTGGAAGCAGAGCCATACAAATAAAACTAATCCAAGAGTTTGGGGAGGCATTTAGGGAAGGACTCCTTATGTTGATGTATTGGGAATGACATAGCCTTTCTAGAAGTCAGTTTATCAACGTGAATTAAAAACTAACAAAATATTTCTAAATAACCATACCTTTTGAGCTAGTAATTCGTCTTCTGAGAATCTATCTTAAATAGGCATGTGCTGAGATTAGCTACAAAGAGTTTCATCATAATGGAAACTGTTTTGCAGGAAAAATATTTATGGACATAGAAATAAACTCATGACATAAGTTAAACAGAGTCCCAAACAAAATCTATGCTATAAATCCACGTTAGTAAACACACCAAAATCATTTATCTGCATAGAAAAGTGGTCTGGAAAGATGTATGCTAAGGTGATAACAATGTTTTTCTCTAAGTAGAAGGTTTGGGGTGATTCTCTGCATGTTTGTTTTTCTTACATTTTAACAAAGAGCGATAGATTATTCTGTACTTTTAACAAGTACTGTTTTCTTGTTGATGTCATTATTACTAATTTGCTTTCAGTGAAGCTGATTAGTGTGTGGACTGCTTTTGCATTTACAGCTTGATAGCTGATCTGATAGGCCTTAGTGACATCTCAGATGCCAACCTTTATGTAGCATACTTGTCACAATTGTGCCAAACTACCCAGAGTAAGGGCTGTCTTCGTCCCGGATGTCTTGCTTCTAACCAGTAAGGACTGTAGTAGGTTTATCTCCTAGACCTGCATTACTGTAATGAATTCATTCCAAGATACTTCTGAATTATGAAAATACTGTAATTATAGTTGATTCTACTCCAAAATGGATAATTAACTTTTTAAGGAAGCAAATGAGTATATGAAAGCTCTTTGATTTGTAATTGTGTTACCTTAACACATTAGAGGGGCACTTGGTACTTAGAATGAAGAAGCATAAGGAATAGGGAAAAGTTCATGTGTTAATTCAACAAATATTTATCGATAGCCTATCTACCATTTATCGATAACCTACCTGGCACCTAAGAAGAGGTGCCAGGATCTCTTCTTGGCCTGGAACATAGTTGTAAATGATACAGATAAGTTCCTTGGCCTCATGAAACCCATAGTTGGAAGGTAACAGAGGTAGAATATAAAATTGTACATAGACTTTCTAAACTTTGATACTAGGTAGGGTTTTGCAGAAAATAATGTGTAGTGATTAGGAGCAGGGAGGAGCATTTTACTTAGAAAAGCTATCTCTGAGGAGGTGACATTTGCTTTAAGATTTAAGAAATGAAAAGGAACCAGATGTGTGAAGTCTGAGGATATCCAGGTGGGGGAAATGGTAAGCAGCCTACATTGGTATGAGAGCTTGGCCTATCCAAGAGCTGGCATCGAAGCCAAGTATTTAGAAGTTGATAAATGAGAATGATTGAATTCAGTGATGTTGATATTGCGAGGGGGCATATCCTAAAGAGCCTTATTGAACACAGCAGTGAGATTGACTTTGACCTAACTGGTGACTCTTGGAGGGCCTTAGACATGTAAGGGAGAGGGATTGATTTTAACTTTTTGAACAGTTATCTGACTGTTTGAAGAAGGGATCCTAGGATAGAAGCACAGACACAGGGAGACCATTGAAGAGGCTGTGGTAGTAGCTCAGGTGAGAGGTGATGGTGGCCTGCTAGCCTAGCATGGTAGCAGGATTATGAGATGAGGATGGATTCACAGAGTGTGTAAGGAGTAGAGTTGCCCTGACTTCCTGAAGGTTTGTCTATAGGACAATAAAGTCAGTAGAATACCTAGTCTGGAGATTGTGAGTAATGGAACAACTGGAAATCTTATAATGTGGGGACTATCCTGTATATTGTAAAGAAATTTGGAGATTGGAATATTCTGGAACATTATTTGATGACTTTGAGTCCACACTCCCTTCCCCATCACCTTCAAACTTTATTTGCATTTTTGCCTGTGGTTGGAGAAGGGCCGGGTCTTGCTTTGACTTGGAACGTAAATCTGAAGAGAAGGGATGGGAGAGCCATTGGGTATTAAATTTTATGTATTCCTATTTGGGTGTTTAGAAAAATGAAATGGGGAATACTGTATTTTTAAATCTAAGACAAAGAACAGTGTGACTCTGGCATCATCAGCATATGCTTCTCAAACATTAATTGTATATTTGGCAATCTGAGAGTTTTGTTAAAATGCAGATTCTGATTCCCTCGGCCTGGGCTGGGCCTGATACTATGTTTGCTGATAATCTCTGAGGTGATGCTGTGCTGCTGGTCCAAGGAGCAGTCTTGGTGTAGTAGCAAAGGTTTTCCAGGTGCTGTTATTAGTGGAGATCCGTCATGGCTGCATGCTACAGGCCCTCCTCATATGCTTGTCACATGACTGCTATGGCATTTTCTTGATTTGTCCTAGGAAATTTACTTTTGGTTAAGTGAGCAACAGGGTCAAAGAAGTCCTTTCAGAGACTCTACATGATTCAGAAGCTAGGGGAAACAGAAGAGCAGAAAGAGCTTGGGGTTTGCAGTGTGAAGATCTGACTTTGTGTCTTGGCTCTACCACTGGGCCTGTTGATGTCGGAGGAGTCTTGGCACTCCTCTGAGTTTGTTTCTCTCCAGGGCAGCAGGATCCTAAAATCATCTCCCTCACAGTGCTGAGGTACGCTGTGAAGGAGAGAGGTGAATGGGCTTGCTCTGTGAACTACAGAGCACCACGTCGATGTCCATATCCCCACTGCTGTGCCTACAATGACGAGTGTTTCTGTGGGCCTATCCTTGCTGGTGTTCTTGCTGAATTGGGAGCAGAGACCTATGATTCCGCTGGTGAAAAAGAAATGACACATTTTCTCTTTTTTCTCCTTCCCCTTACTCCCCACCCTGTCTACACCACAGCGATTGAAACACAGAGCACCAGCTCCGAGGAACTGGTCCCAAGCCCTCCGTCTCCACTTCCTCCCCCTCGTGTGTACAAACCCTGCTTCGTCTGCCAGGACAAATCATCGGGGTACCACTATGGGGTCAGCGCCTGTGAGGGCTGTAAGGTGAGTATCCACGCTCCTGTGTCCTGTGGGGGTCACCTGCTCAGCTCCAGAAGCAGGTTGCTTTGCCACCTGTAATGCCACCTCTGGTGTGATGGTCTCAGCTGGACTTGATGGTTTAATTTCTTCCTTATATCTCATGAGTTAAAAATTCCTTAACTTCTGCAAATGACTGATTGGGGCCAAATGTTCTGGGGCCCTTAAAATAACATAACAGTTCTTTGCAGGTAACAAGAGCTTTTTGAAGGAGTCCTGAAAAGCATCATCCTGTTTCTCTTTAAAACGTGCCGTCTGCTGTCTTTGTAGTTTTATTTTATTTTTAAATATGACTGACAATGCACTAAATCAACTTGCTGAGAATCCAAGGTTGAAATTGGGATTTATCTTCTGGCTGTTTCCTCAGCCCTGTGGCCTTTGAATTACAGTTTGATTTTCAGCCTGTAGGGACTTGCTACTGTGTGCATGTCATAAATTCAGGAGAGCTGGATTTAACGTTCCAGCCTGCAGAGTAGTGGAGGCTGAACATGTGTCAAAGAGGGTATGGCTGCTTTGAATCAAGCTAGACAATTGCTATCGAGTCCAACAGTCTTAATTGAATGAGAGAGCTGCTTTTTTTTTTTTTTTGAAAGAGAGAAAAGAAACAAAGAATGACTTCATAGACAAGTCCAACTCATCCACAGATAGTTTTTCAAAGGAACTATTGCTGTCTTGAGCTAGCCCTTCCGTAGATAGATAACTTCTTTATGGTCTATCCTACAGTTGGTCAGACCTGTTCTTTATATAGCTCCACTGGATGATTCTTTGTAGTGGTAAACATGTTGCAATAACATTACAGGTGCTCCCCTCAGGTGCTCTGTGGCATTTTGTATTTGGCTTGTCAGAGCTAGCTTCATTGTCATTGTATGTCTGGGTTAGGCACTGTGATGTAACAACCATCCTAAGGCTGAATGGCTTAACACAGCCACTTTTCATTCAGCCTACAGTTCTATGTGGTAGCACTTGAGGCCAGCCTCCTCTGGATGGTCACCTGCTCTCAGCCATGCTATCTCTGGTCAGCTATGGGTTCACTAGCTGGATGTGTTTCTGGGGGTTGCAGAGGGCACTTGTTGGCTGATGACTCTTGATGCGCCCCCATATGGTATCTCATGCCTATTGGGCTGGTACTGGCTTATTTGCACTGGCAGGGTTCCGGAAGAAAGAACAGAGGCATCCAGGATCTCCTGAGGCCTAGGCTCATGTATGGCACACCGTCACCGCTGACACATTCTGTTGGCCAAAGTAAGACATAAGGCCAGTGATACTTGGAAAGGTAGAAATATAAACTCAACTTTCTAATGCAAGGTGCTGCAAAGTCACATTTTAAAAGACAGGAATATAGGATAAGGAGAAACGGGCTCATTTTTGCATGAAGTCTACCACACTGAATGCCTTACTGTCCATGACGAAGAGTTGGAGTCCTAGCTTGAGTGTGCAGAGCCTCACACACAGTCTGGCGTGTAGTGGGTACTTTAAAGATATAGGCTGAACAAACACAGGAATGTCACTCAGCTACTAAAAGAAATGATGTGAGTTTTCCCTTCTTTTCAAGCCACTTGAATAAACATGGATTACTGTACTGAGGAAGGCTAATTTAGAGAACATCTCTCTCTCTGCCTTTGGGATTGTGTTGGTTGTTTTCAAGGAGTGTCTTTTCCTCTAGTAGCTTCAGATAAGGTGGTCAGGAAAGTTCACACAACTGCCACTTGGCAGCTGGAGAAAAAGCAAAACATTTGTGCGTCTAATTATTACTTTTATTATTGATTGCTAGCTGAACCTGCTTAAGTGTATCTTGAGATTTGAGAAAGCCACAACCAAACACCAGTTTACTTTGTCCACTTGTACAACATATAAATAAACCCTTTCCTAGTGATCATTTGAAAGTTAAAAGACACTCTTTTATTTCAAAAAATGTTAAGTCATGTCCTGTCCAGAAATTGGAATGCAGTTATGTTCTAACTCAGCTTACCTGCTCCCATTATGTCCTAGGAAAAAGAAATTATCCAGCATCTCTCGTCCCTGCCAGATTCCAGGCCCTACAATATTCAGCTGTTTCACAGTCTGTACAGTACACACTGTTTTAATCAGCTCTTAGTCAGCTAATTCCCTGACCTCTTGCTTTAATTTTGAACTCGGATTCTTTTTAGGAAAAACCCCAACAAAAACAAAGCCCGTACCAGCACAGGCAACTTTGATAAACTTGGTGAAGCTGTTCAAAGTCATGTTATGGCATAGCTTTGTAACAGAGTAAGAGGCCAAGAAGGCTGGCCAGACTTATTGAGGTTTGAGGGGTTCTGTATTGTGGGTACGTCTCTGAAAACATGGACTGCCTTTCCCCTGGGTTTGTTGAGAAAGACTGGTCTGCGTTTTGGCTTACTGGGAAAATATAATTGTAGAATTCACAGAACTGAAAACCGTAAGGCCAAAGTATAATGTAACAGCCGAAGGAGAAGAAATACAATTTAAAAAATTAAATATAACAGCATTTTTGAAGGTTACTAAGACAGTGCAAAATTTATTGTATAAAAAATAGAAAATTAAAACCACCATAGTTCTACCCTGGGAGAAAACCTCTGTTAAGTCTATTTTTTCTATGAATATATGTGTGTGTGTGTATTGTTATTTTTGGTTTATATATATATATATATGTAAAAGAATTTTGTGCTGCATGCCGGTTTTAATCTGCTTTTTAAATTTAATAATCTTTCATGACCAAAATTTAAATAACTGCTTAAGTGTTGTTAGAACATTAATGAGTAATTTATGGTTATATCATAGTTTATTTAATGAATTCCCTGTTGTTCATTTAAGGTGTTTGCAGATTTTCTCTGTTATAAATAATACTTTAATACATAACCTTGAGGTATATCTGTGATCATTTTTTTTAGGATAAATTAAAAGAATTGGAATTCCTAGGTCATTGGCTTTGAATATTTTAAAGACTTTTGATACACGTTGCCAAAATGCCCTCTAAAAGAGACATATCAGTTTAAGTTCTGTTAGCCTGTTAAAAGGTAATCATATTAGAGACTATCTATTAGGAATCTCTCCCATGTGATAATGAGCTAATGAATCAAGAAACAACTTCTCTTCTGGAGTTATGCCTATATTTCCTTTGGTTGTTTATAATGAGTCTAATGCATGTTATCATTTTGGGCTCCCAGCAGATGGGAGCCTGATTGACCTATAAGGGCTGGCCTTTTTTGGCTAGAGATCAAAGATCACTCTTCTGAGTTTCCCAACCCAGAGCCTCTGCTCTAAAATAGGACTCTCCAACAGAACCTAGTTGACAGCTATAAGAAGTAATGCCCAAAGTGGCTTCAGTCTGTCATTATCAGGATGGCCTTACTGACTATTGTTTGCAGAAGACAACCTTCCACTTTCTTAAGGAACAGGTGGCAGTTTCAGACTCAGAATTTAATGAATAGGTTATGGTCCATCTCTGGGAATGGCCAGTGGCTACTGCATTGACATAATATTACCATGGCAACATAACCACTAAATGCGCCACTGGGATGTCCCCTTTAGGGGATTTCCAGCTAAGCAATGGCAGTTTTTTGCAAGAGATACAGAGTACATAAAGTGAACATGTGTTGTGGTTAGCCAAGAGGGTTCAACAATATAAAGTGATAAAGTTGATTTTCATGTGTCCTTGAGAAACAGCTTCATTGCTCATAGCTAGAATTTATGCAAACTTTTGGCCTTCATCATATTTTATATTAATTATGGAGTTTAGAGTGAGAACACCAGGATTTAAATTCTAGTTAGGCTACTTAATAACTTTGTGACCTTGGGCAAACATCTTTAACTCTCAGTGTCTCTCTCTTCTCATCTGGAAAAACAGAGTTAATAATACTGTATATTTCATAATCTTGTGAGTATAAAGTGAGTTACTATGAAGCATACAGACAGTACCTGGCACATAGTAAATGGTATATACATTCGGTTATGGTTTATGTTATCATTAACTTAATGACTTTTGTACAGTGATGTAACATCAATTATACTCTTAGTATACTTTCTTGTAAGCTCTTTTAGCAATTCTCCATTTCTTTATACTAAAGATAAACACTGCCGCTTTTCTTCAAGACTCAAGTTAGGACCCAACCACTTCATGAAACTTACCCTGATTACTCCATTACAGGGGTTGGGAAATCATTTCTGTAAAAAACCAAAACATTTTAGGCTATGAAGGCCATCTGGTCTCTGTCACAACTACTCAACTCTGTCATTATAGTATGAAAGGAGCCAAAGATAGTATTTTAAAGAATGGCCATGGGCATGTTTCAATAAAACTTTATTTATAATAATAAGCTGTGGGACACACTTGGCCCTTGGGCCTGGTTTCCTGAGCTCTGCTAAAGTACATGGTGATATGTTCTTTTTTTTTTTTATTTTTTACAATTTCTAAAACTCCGAAGCTGATGGTCCAAAGCACTCATGCCAGAGGTGCCAGGCCAGTTGTTTCTTGTGGACTGCAGCACAGGGAATGTGGTACTTCTTCCCCATTTCCTTCAGAAATGGTGTTTAACAAAAATTGATGTCCACTTGCCCAGAGCTCCCCAGTGGGAGCTTTAAGACTAGTCTCTGTTTTTCCTCCATCCCCTCATTCCAACTCAGCTCCCACTTCTTTATCATCCAAAGTCAGAGAAATTAGTTTCCAGAAACACCTAGAATCTTACTTTGGAGAGGTTTGTGGGATGTATTCTATGAACTACGGTGTTGGTAAGATTTTCTTGCTTAATAAAATAACCTAAATGTTGTTGGCTTCAAACAATAGGCATGAATCGTTGGTCACAATTCTGTGCAGATTTTCTTATCTTGGAGGGTTTGTCTTGAGTCAGGTGGTTTAGATGGCCTCATATGACTGGGTCCTTGGCAGGATGACTGGATCCTCTTCACATGTTATCACTTCTCATCCATTAGCCTAGCCTGGACTTGTTCACATGGTGGTGGATGGGTTGCCATCAGTAAGAGAGGATGAACACCAATGTGCAAACCTCTGGTTGCATCACATTTGCTCATGTCCCATTGGTGAAACAAGTTATGTGGTGAAGTTACATGGTCTGATGGGTGGAGAAATTGAATCCACCTTTGAAGGGGAAAGTGGCAAAGTGACCTTGCAAAAGAGTGAGTATATTAGAGCTGGCATTTGATTACATACCATCCTCAACTCCTGATTTCATGTGTAAGTCTGTTCTGACAGCTGGATTCACCATCCCTTCATCTGTTAGCAGATAATTATTGAACACCTACTAAGTTCCAGGGCCTTTGCCAGACACTGGAGATACAACACCAGAGACATGTTCCTCCTGGAGCTTACTGTCTCATGCAAATGACATACAGATGATATCTGTATTGAGTTGGAAGAAAAGGGACAGAAAGATCTGGTAAACAACAGTGGAGAGGTACCTGATTTACTGGGGAGTCAGAGGAAGTCTTATGACCAGCTTTGTGAGTAACAGGGAAAAGTGTTTCAGGGCAGAAACTGAGTACTTGGAATCCAGGACTATTTCTTCCTTTCTTTGCTGTATCCTTTGCCTTCCTTTCTTTGCTGCTCTGGGCCTCAACAGATTTATAAAACTCACATTCACAAGTTTGAACCCAGTCCTATGCCAAATACAGTGGTAAAGTTATTTCTTACTAATTAATTATGTGCAGTATTGTACTCATTTCTTGTTAGGGATGGCTAATATGATACGGGTATTTATAAGTTGAGGGGTGGGTAAGGGGAAGGAGAAAACTGCCCTTGTTGGGTACCTTCTCTATACCAGGCATTGGGGCATTGTATACTCTTATTTAATTATCACAAGAGCACAGTAGGGGGTAGGTTCAATAATACCCATTTTACAGATGAGGAAACTGAGTTTCAGAGAGGTAAAGGAACTTGGCTAAGATCACACAGCTAGTCTTTTCGAGGGCAGGTATTGAACTCCTAGGGCTGCTGGAAGACATTCATTCCCCTGCTTTTGCCACATTGAAACAGAAGACGGGAAGCAGTGATGTGTTATGTTCTGGAGTGGGGGGTCTCATTAAAAACAGGTGGGAGTATACTTAAAAAGAAAAACAACCCTATCGTCTCAATCATTTCATAAACGAAATGACATTTCTGTAACAAAAAGTAAAAGAAAGAAGAGCGTGCAAGGCAGTCTTTCCCAAGAAGGGATGGTTAACAGACATGACCCACCCACGGGCACAGTCCCAAATGCTGCTTTGTCCCTGTTTGCTCTGCTCTGCCATTGATGGGTGGGAACTTCCCATCCATAAGCTGGCGTTGGGGAGCCTCTGTCCAGCTCCCATGGAGAGCCTCCGGGTGCCGCCATGATGGTGCGCCTTCCCCACAAGGGCACAGAGGAAATGCTTGCTCAAGGTCACACTGGTAGCCTTCTATTTAAAGCCGCCTTTAAGAGTTTAAACTCCACTAGCCCCCTCAGTCCCTCAGGGCTAATTTTGTCCATTTTCTCATCTGCCTTTGTTTTCTTTGCTGCTGAAGAAGGGAGGCCCTCATCTCCATGACAGTTGGGCTGCTGGGCTGTTTTTTTCCTGGCAGATAGCAAAGTAGTATGCTCTGTCACAAAAAGTTTTGCAATCAGGAAGATGGATGTCTGCACTTAATTTTAGAACTTCTATTAAATACTACAAATGTGCTTAATGATTTTATTTGACCAAGGACATTTAAAACAACTTTTTTTTCCTGGGTTTTTTTTTTTTCCCCGTTTTTGTGGTTTTAATTGGCATGGATAAACATGAACATTGTGCTCTGTCTGGAGACCATTTCTGGCTTTGCTGCCCTGAGAGTTGCTTCTGTTCAGAGTTTCCTGCAGTATTGAGCCCCCAGAACGATATACCATGCTAAAGGCAAGAACAAAATCTGGACAATGTCTGCACTGCATGCTTTAATAGCTGAAAGTGAATTGTGAAGCTTGCCATTAAGTTCATTATCATAGTTCTTGAACTGCACAAAGTAGGTCCCCTAGTAGACCCAAAGAGCTATTATTCTCCTTATTAACATCGGCTAACAGTGGAGAATTGACTTATTCTCTCATTAATCAGACATCTATTAAACAACTTCTGAGATAGGCTGTCGGTGTATTTTGTTCCCAAAGTTGTATCCCAGTGTTTATAAGGTACATAGGTCAGTGCCTGTTGGGTACATGGCAAATATTTATGGCCTGAATGGATGAATGAAAGGCAGGGAGACAAACAGTGCATGTACCATGTGCTGGGACACCTAGGGGGTATGGTGAGTGCAGAGACGGAGCCTCCCATCCCTCTGATACGTTCAGGGAGGACTTTATACAAGAGACGATTTTATAGATGTAGAGGCAATTTCTAGATGGGGAAAGGGAGAGAAGAGTTCGAGGCACAGGTTGAAGACAAGAGAACTTGGAATAGCCTATGAAGAATTATGTGGAAAATGAAATTTATCCATTCTGTTGACATCAGTTTTGCATAGCCCTGTGCAAGCCACTGGGGATCTTCCAGGCTTTTTTTTTTTTTTAATTTTTTATTTAAATTCAATTTGCCAACATATAGTATAACACCTAGTGCTCATCCCATTAAGGGCCCTCCTTAGTGCCCATCACTGAGTCATCCTATCTCCCCACCCTCCTCCCTTTCCACAACCATTTATTTCCCAGATTTAGGAGTCTCTCATGGTTTGTCTTCTTCTCTAATTTTTCCCCACTCAGTTTCTCTCATTTCCCTTATAGTCCCTTTCACTATTTCTTGTATTCCACATATCAGTGAAACCATATGATGATTGTCCTTCTCTGATTGACTTACTTCACTCAGCATAATACCCTCCAGTTCATCCATGTCAAAACAAATGGTAGGTCCTAGTCCTTTCTGATGGCTGAGTAATATTCCATTGTACATATATACCACATCCTCTTTATCCATTCATCTGTCGAAGGACATCATGGCTCCTTCTACAGTTTGGCCATTGTGGACATTGCTGCTATGAACATTGGGGTGCAGGTGTCCCAGGGTTGCACTACATCAGTATCTTTGGGGTAAATAACCTATAATGCAATTGTTCAGCCAGGCTTTAAAGACACTCTGGAGGACTCATTGCATATCATTTCCTCAAAAAGCCTTTTCCCAAACCCCCTTCGATATTTTTTATTGTTCTCCTTTGTAGCACTTAACTGCAACTGGAAGCAGCTTATTATTTATGGAGTCATTGGTTTGATACCAGCCTCTTCTTTCAGACTAGAAGAGGGCTGGGGCTGGGCTTGGTGCCTAGCACAGTGCTCTGCACCTCGTAGGGCCTCAGTGCATGAAGGATTTTCATCACCAATTAGTTCTAATTATATAGTAATTAATACAGTAATATATGACATAATCAAGCAGGTATGTAATTCTATGGTAATGTACATAGTAGTATAATTTTATACATCCTATCTAATTAATTGCATCTAATTATATAGGGTTGATGATGCGTTATTGAAAACTTTTATAAAACTTATAAACAGGAAAAAGCTTTTCACAACCAGAGTGCAGCTCATTTTCTTAATAATTCCTACCTTCTACCTCAGAGTTAACCCTTCTGTGCAAAAGATTTATCTTTTCTTTGATGCCATCCGGAAGCAAACTGTTACGGGCTAGCAACTAGAATGATATACTCAAGAATACCGTGGGCTCTTAGTGCTTTAAAAGAAATAAAAATCTCAACATCTAGAATCTACTCCCATGTGGAGAAACATCAAGACCGCTGAAATGGTACTCTGGCTTTTCCCAGTAATAGATCCTACTGAAGGAGAAAACACTTTTCTTCTTCTGGATAAATGTTCTAAATTGAGAAATCATTTTGGTTTGAAAAGGCAGAAAGGTCTTTTTTTTTTTTTTTCCTGGCATATGAATAAACAGGAAGTGGAGGGTATATTTTGAATTAGCCTGCAACCCTGTATTTTTCTTTGCTCCTGTTGTATTGGTAAAACACTTTATTTAATTTAGTGGTTTTAAATGGTTCATACATTTTCTTTTCTTTTTTTTAATTTTTTTAAATTTTTATTTATTTATGATAGTCACAGAGAGAGAGAGAGAGAGAGAGAGAGGCAGAGACACAGGCAGAGGGAGAAGCAGGCTCCATGCAGCGGGAGCCCTACGTGGGATTCGATCCCGGGTCTCCAGGATTGCGCCCTGGGCCAAAGGCAGGCGCCAAACCGCTGCGCCACCCAGGGATCCCGGTTCATACATTTTCTAATTGTTAAAAGTTCATAAATGCTTGTTGAAATGCTCACTTTGCTTGTATTTAAAAATATCTGGAGCACTTTCATTGGCCATTTTAGTTACACCAAACAAGGTAAAGGTCCAACATTTTTGGTGAGAGTTTTACCTCCGTCATACAGTAGAGAAAGCAGTCCCCAATATTCATGTCATAGTTAACCTGTTGCTTTGAAAATGGCTTACCTCCCAGGGATGTCTCAAGTGCCTGTTTCATGTTTTGGTCAGTTAAAAAAAAAAAATCACCAAAAACCAATACTATTTTTTCTGATTTAAAGCAAATGGTGGGAAGGTGGGAGGAAGCAAAAGAAGTTGCTTTTACAGAATTCCTAGGGACCGTCATCTAAAAATGAATTGTGACAATGTCTTACAATTACACCAAACAAAAACAAAAATATATTTTTGTCAGAGAAATAAAAGTATACTTCCAGGGTTTCCTGAGAGTGCTAGAAATTATGACTGAAATCATTTCTGTTTAAATCAAATTTACACCATCCTAGGTGATGATTTAGTTACTTTTGGGAAATGAGTGTTTTCAGCCTTTTCTCTTTCTAAACCTTTTACTAGAGAGGTTAAATAGAGAGCTTTCAGTTCGGTATTTCCTCCTCCTGGGTGAACTCTTGGAAAAAAGTAATAAGTGAAATTGGCAAAGGCATCCTGTTGTAGCAGCCCCTTTATTTCTCTTCATGAGGGCACAGCTGTGAGCTCTCAGTTTCCCCTCTATTTTGGTTGCTTCGCTCCCATCTGCAGACCAGGGTAAGCCCACAGAAACAATAAAAATATCTTAGGTTGATTATTGCCTCTTAATGTTTCTAGAGCACTTTCACATATAGAATTAAGCTGAGCTTAGCTGCGGTACCAAAAACAAACCAGAAAAACCCAAAAACCACACTAAAATGTGTGATACCTCATACAGAATTTTTTCCTTTTCATATAACAGTTCAAGGTATGTATTCCAGGTAGATTTCTTCTCTCTTCCACACAGAGATTAGGAAGTCTGGCTCCCTCCAGCATTCTAGCTTGGCATCCACTAGGTCCCTAGCATCATGTGGAATGAGAAAGAGTGCTTGGAAGAAGCGAGGGCCTGAAGTGGGATGCATCATTCAGCCAGAACTGCTCATATGACCAAAAGCAAGTGCAAGAAACGTAGTCTAGCCATATGCCTGGGTACAGACCGATTGTTCTGGAAAGAAATAACGAATTCAGTGGAGAGCTAACAGTTTCTGCCTTAGGTTTTTTTCTGTTTGATCTTTATACCAATTAGAGAAGTAGGTGGCATGGGGTTTGCCCCCTCCAATTTTTGAGGCAACCTTTAAGAGTCTATGGGACCAAGTTCTACCATCCACACTCTTGATTTATAACCTAATTCGGTTAGTCGAAGTGATTTATTGTGGAAACCAACTTGAATACGTTTCTGCATTTAATTTTCCCCGAATCTTATCAAACTGTCTTTTCAAAGTGTATGATTCTTAAACATCTCCATTTTCCTATCATGTTCCGTTTTGATATTTTGAGAGACTTACCCTGTGCAGCTAGACCTCTAGCAGGGGTTAGATTCCACAAGGCAAAAATCACAGGTAGCCAGAAGGACCCCAGAAAATCCCTTCGGCAAGCCGGCTCTTGGAGACTACTGGCGTGTGTCTTGTCACTAAGACCTACAAAGCCAGTTCTTCCTCCAGCTTTGGAAACCTGTGGCTGTCCCTGCTGTGGAGCACCAGATGAAACAGTTGCTTTGTTTTCATGCTGTACCAAACATACGTGTCCTTAAGCACAAGAATCATACTCACGTCATGAAAATCCCACATCTTTCTAGATACGTCTTTGTTAGTGAATTGCCTCTACCATAATAGTTTCTTTGGGATTTGGGATTTCTCTTGTGCCCTATATGAACTGGTTCTTTTTTTTATTTGTTTCTGTATTTGTTCAGTGTTTTTCCACTTCAGAAAGGCAGCTAGATGTGTCATATGGATGAGCAGTGCCAGAATGGGGAAAACTTTGTCCTGTGGACCCTAGAACTCATCCCTGAAAAAAACTCTAGAGCGGGGAATAAAACTCTGTGCGCCTCTCTGCCTGTACAATGCTAGCATTGTCTGGGGTGGAGAGGAAAAGCGGGGTTCTGGCGGCAGGCCTGCCCCATTAGGGCCTTGTTCCTTGTTCCGTATTGAAAAGATGACATTCCTTTGCTAGCAACGTCCTGCCCGGATTTCTGGCACCAGTTCTGTGGCCAGCACTGTCGCCTGGGGCATTTTTGTTTGGGTTGGTTTTGTTTTATTTCAGAAGTAGCAAAGTGCAAGCTGCATAAGTGTACAAGGTAGAACTGTTTTTATAAAGCTTGTCATCAAACTTGTCAGGAGAGGCAAAGCGGCCCATCTGCCAGGGCGTCTGCTTCCTGTTCACTAGTGTCACAATGCAAAAGGGCGTATATAGTAAGTTTAACTTACTAACTTGTTCTCAAGTGTTTCTGAGGCAGTCTTTGGGCTTTACCATGGGCCACCTCCTCCCTCTCATGATTTCAGTGTAATGTTTCATTTATAAGAGAGATTGCTGGATTTGCAAAGTAAATATTCCAATAAGGAAAAGCAAAATCTTCAGTGACCCTCTCAGTTCTGCTTCTATGGAGGCTTTTTTTTCTGCGTCTGGAAAAGAAAAATCCTTTCTATTGGCTGCAGTTCTGAACTGGAGCATGTAAAATGTACTTCTCAGGATCTGTGAGCCTTAAAATAATGAGCCTTAGAAAACTCTGAGGTAGGTCAGTGAGGGGGAGTGTACTTTGGTTTTATAAAGGATTTTCATGGCTACACAAATTTGGAGAAACTAGAATGATCTGGCAACTCTGTGCCTCTGAATCTGAAAATAGCAGCATTCTAACTATACAACACCACTATTCATACGGGCCTGGAAAGTCCCCCAAATCATGAAAATTATCCTTATCAGTCAAACCCAGCAGGGATCATCTGACTGCTCCTCAGGGAAATGAGAATTTTAGTTTGGATCTCACATCCATATGTCAGACTCAAATTGTAGATGAGCTATGCTGTATCTGGGGACCTTGGGAGTGTGGGCATACTTCTTACCAACAAGTACTTCTGAAAGCTGCTGTCCTAATTTGTATTATTCCTCATTAACATAAAGGATTAGTTTTAGAATAATAGAACTGGGGAGGGGTTGTGTGATTTTGATATTTATTAGTTTCCAGAGGCATGTCCTGCTGTGTTAGATGCTCCTTCAACTGGTTGGTACCTTAAGTTAGCAAATTTATAGACACAGTACTCCATAAGATATTTTTGATGGCATCTATTCCATTTGAATGTACAATGAATTATGTTTATGATAGGATCAAAACATTTTGCTAAAATGCTCGAATAGTTTTCAGTATATGTGTTGTGTTGAATTGTGACAGAAAAAGTAGGAAAGTTAGCAGGCCAATGCCAGAAATTGTGGGAAGAGGGTATTAGAAACTGAGTTCACGAATTCTGATTACTTCCCCAAAATGGAATTAAATGTAAACTTCCTCGTTCAGTGGTGTTTTGGTCTTACATGATTATTGCTTGATTTAAGAGTCAGGTGGGAAACAGGTTCTGTTTCAGTGCATATGTCATGCAAATTCTTGCCTGTTGACCTACAGTTTGAATTTCATGTACATATCACACATACGGATATGGTATTTATGTCTGTAAATATTTGTGGCAGGTAGGATCTGAATAAAACTGTGAGTTACATAGAAAACCTAAGTGAGTCTGTCACTACCAAATGTACTTGTTCTTTTTTCTTTTTCTTTTTTTGAGATTTAATTTATTTGAGAGAGAGAGAGAGAGCACAAGCAGGAGAAAGGGCAAAGGGAGAGAGAGAAGCAGATTCCCCACTGAGAAGGGAGCCCGATGTGGGGCTCCATCCCTGGACCCTGAGATCATGATCTGGGCCAAAGGCAGACCCTTAACCAACTTGAGCCACCCAAGTGTCCTCAAGTGTACTTGTTTCTAACATAAACTCCTAATGAAGTCATTTCTTTTGCTATACCCAAACGTGGGATGTTTGTTATGAGAGAGTTCACAAGACTAATATAAAAAAAAAAACCAAAACAAAACAAAAACAAAAACAAAAAAACAAGACTGATATCATGGATCTGGTGGTTTAAGAAACATAAAAGAGTATTGTTGAATTAGTGAGTCTAGATCAGGTATTCCTTTATTATTTGATTCTGTTTCATCCATCTCATGAGCTCTAGGCCTCAGAAACAGTATTCCTTTCCTTCACTATCACTGGAGAAAAAGAGCACTGATGATAGTGACCTCCAAGGAACTAATCTTTACCTGTATCGTATCAAGACATTGTTAGTTACTCTAGGCACACCTAGGTGGTTTGTGTTCTAGCAAGGCTTCAGAACCTAAGATTAAGCCACACCACTTTGCACTCCTAGGTGGCTTGAATAAAAGAAGAAAGTGTTCCAAAGACATCATGTTTCAAAAGAATCATTTTTTCTAACCAATTTAAATTGCTGTGTATGTCCTTGTAGGAATTTCATCTTTATTATTTTAAAATAAGTTATTAAAATCCTAAATACTGGGATGCCTGGGTGGCTCAGTGGTTGAGTGTCTACCTTCGGCCCAGGACGTGATCCTGGAGACCCGGGATTGGGTCCCACATCGGGCTTCCTACACGGATCCTGCTTCTCCCTCTGCCTATGTCTCTGCCACTCTCTCTCTGTGTCTTATGAATAAATAAATAAAATCTTTTTAAAATACTGAATACTGTAATAAACATAACTTAGAACACAAACCACCTCTCTTCTCCCCATCATGAAGGCCTTCTCTTTGTTGGAGGCTGTCACTTATATGTACAACTGTACTGAGTAAAAATAACTTTTATGGCCCTACCCAACACAAATGGAATAGAGAGATGCAACCATGCTGTGTGTCTAGGAGGATGGGCAATATTGCCAGTATCTACCCCCTCCCTCTCCTTCAAGAATCACCACAGATTATTTCTTTTCTCTGTATTCTTGTGATTGTCAGTGCACTTGTTACATACACATGGCTGCATTCACATGTCATGGAAGATTTCTCTCCCCATCAGTATCAAACTCTATTGGGCCCTTAGCAAGGGGTTTACAGAAGACCTCTTGGGTAAAAGTACTCTTATGTGTCTGTGCTTTCTGTTTTTTATACCATTAGTCTCTGCCAAAAAAAAGTGCTTTTTTTTTTCTTGCCAAAAATATTTAAGAGTTCCTTAAGCATAGTTCATAGGAGAGATTTAGGGAAGAAATTGTGTTCCACCCCAAACTGCCTCTCTGAACTGAACTTGGTCATAACATATCTGTCATTTTATTTTATTTTTTTTAGTTTTTTAAAGATTTTATTAATTCATGAGAGATATATAAAGGCAGAGACCTAGGCAGAGGGAGAAGCATGCTCCCTGTGGGGAGCCCGATGTGGAACTCGACCCCAGGACCCCAGGATCATGACCTGAGCCAAAGGCAGACACTCAACCACTGAAGCCACCCAGGTATCCCTCTGTCATTTTATTTTTAAAGAAATTTTAAATAAAAAATTTTAAATGAATCCCTGCCCCTCTGGGAAACTCCGCCAAGAAGTTAAAGGGCAGCTGCCTTTCCTGTCTTTATATGAGAGACCCAGTCCTGAACTTACAACTCTCCTTTGCTGTGCACTCAACATTTCTCCAGTGTGGTCTGTTGGGTCTTCAATGAAATAAAAGTGCTGGCGGCCATCCTGACATGCCAGGGCTCCCGTGGTGAAGTGGAGCTTTCTTTGTAGTACTTCTACTCTTTGAAATTATTTCATCGTCTACTGATTTACTGGCTTTCTTTCCCACTGGCATATGAGTACCGTGAAATTAGGGGTTTCATGCGAGTCTTATTTACCTGTGCATTTCCAGTGCCTGTGACAAACTCGGCATGATATAGCCGCTCAATAGATGTTTGTTGAATCAATGTAATAAATAAAATGAGAAGCAATAGGAAGGAGACAAACTGGATTAGAGTGCATTCGTGCCCAAAGATGGTGTTAGGTCCAAGTTAGCACAGGGCAGAGGCTAAGGGGCAGATGAAGGAGAAAATACTTAGGATGATGTTGGCTGAACATGTCTAAACAAGCAAGAAAGGAGAATGACAATTTCAGTAGGCATCCTGCTCCGTTCCATTTTTTATTTTTAGGCGAGGTCTCCTCTGAGCACTCCCAAGTTATACAGGGGCATCTGCTCCATCTGCCCCACTCCCTCTTTCCCACTCTCCATTGCCATGCTGCTCTTTGGCATCAGGTAGATGATGCAAGCACAGCACTCAGGTTCGTTTTGCCACCTGATGAGATGGCCCTTTGGTGTCTGCCAAGGGTGACTATTTTCTTATCAATTATTAAGGTCACTTCTTGGCCTCAAGTTGAACTGGTTTTGAATTTCAAATATGGGTCTTTCCCCACTTGTCATATACACCAGTGAAATAACAGATACCTTTTTTTCATTGTGAAATGATAAATCCTGTAATAATAAGCACAAGACATACCGCAGTTTACAGAGGATTTATAAGTGCAGTATCTCCTTGCTTCATATTACTTTACCATGTAGGGAGGGCAGGAGAGTACAGTCCCTTTCCGTTTAGGGCTTAATTTCTAAAATAAGTAGATGAGGGAAAAATTGTATAGGGTTAAAATGACCCCGAGTCATCCAAACCATGTGCTCCAGTTACCCTTGCTGTATAACAGACCATCACAAGGGGCACCTGGGTGGCTCAGTGGTTGAGCGAGGGTCACTTTGGAAGATCTTCTGGGAAAGGAGAGGTCACCTAAGGTGGCCACCTTAGGTTTTATTTCCAACCACAGGCTCGCTCTTTAGTTGGATGCCAGAAGGAGTAGGTGAAGTGTTTTTCAGACCTTATTGTAGGGAAAACATGCATCTTGGTATTTTTGGTATTTTTCACCTTGAAAAATAGATGGGAGCCAAGAGAGAGCAAAGGGCCTATGGATTCCCACCACCAATCTTACGTGTTAGGACGTGCACTCCCTGAGTTAACAGGCTGATGAGCATTTGCCAACCACCCCCCTTTAAGCTGCTGCTGTGAGTGGCTTCGTGCTTTCCAAATAACTAGAAAAAAAATGAAATGCACATAGGGTGTAATAATGTCTGTGACAACAGAGAGGGAAAGAATTTCCCAGAAGGCCCGAGTGAGACCTCAGCTCTGCCAGCTATCTCAAAACAGACGGCCAGCTCATCTCCCAGGGAATGGCTTCCAGTTCAGGCCCCCTGCCTTCCCCTGGCTTGTGTCACATCATACAATTATTACCTTATTGATTCTAAGCCACTGAATGAATTTTTATTTTTACTAAATGTGGGTTCTATTGTTTGATGCTCTCATCCTTGTGCTTCCCTGTGTTTCTTGCCAGGATAGTTATTTATTCCTTTTTGGGTGAGCTATTCTTGTGCATGGTCAGAGTGCTGAACTCCCACTGACTTCTACTGCAGTTCTCTTTGGCCTCAGTTTAGAAGTTGTCTGTGGGCCTTTAATTACACCCTCTGGCAAAGGAGAAAGAGCGCTTGAAACATGCATAAATTCTGTACATATTTCCAAGGCTGGCCTGTTTAAAAAATGCTGTCTGTCTTTCTTCTTTTTTTTTTTCCTCCTCTTTGAACTTGGACATGGATTTTTTTGTAAAGTACAGTATGTCAAGGGAAGGGCAGTGAGAAAATATGCACGGGTATTTACTTAAAAATTACTTAGTGAATCCATCACAGTGTGTTCATTGGTTTTAGTATGATATACCATATCCTGAAATGAGAGGTGTTTTACTATGTTTATATAGTATATACTATATGTTTATATGCCTTGCCATACATAGTATTAGGCAGTCCATGCCCGTCTTGGACCATTTTGTTTTCCTTTTTTACAAATTAGATTAAAACCCCTCCAACTTTATTAATTTGTTCCCTTTTAAAATTTAAACACAAAACTGCGAAATGTAAATTTTGTTCAAGTCTGTATAAATAAATACTTGCAATTACTTTTTTTAAAAGTAGCAAGTTTCATGGATTTTAAGGAGATCTGTAGAACGATGGAAGGGTTTTTCATTGTTCCTTGGTTGAGCAGTTGTGAGATCTTGAAAGTCTTCAGATCTCTTTCTTAGCCAAAACATTTCCTCGGGTTACCACCTGCCACGCCTCTGCTATCTATTGTAGAGGAAGGCTGGATTATCACTGATCACAGAATCCCCAGGTCCTATTAATGCCTGTCTGTTTCAGCCCCTCCCCTACTGGATGTTTTGAATAAAAGCCGCTTGGAAGTGAAGTAGGCTGATTCAGCTTCCTCCAGGTCCCCGCTTCATTACCAGCAGTGCAGTGACCAGGAAGCTAGTAAAGAACTTGAATGATCCACAGACTGACCGTTATCCCTGAATAACAAAAGGTTGGTTGTATTCCCAAAGAAAAGAGAAATTTGTATCCTTTGCAGCGGGCTCAGTCTTGGTGAGATGGAATATTGCAGTCGTGTGGTTCCTGGTTCCTCTTGATGGTTTGCATCCCCTCAGCCTGAGCTGGTCATTTGCATTTGGCTGGGAACCGGGCAGCCTGGTTCATAGCCTGCCCACTCTGCACCTGAAACCTAGTTTCATCTTGTGTAGAATGAGGATAATCACATCAGGACGCCAGAACTATTTTGCGGAATAAACACTACAGTGTATATACCCAATGTTTCTTTAGTGAGAAGAGGACTTGTCTAGCACTTTCTACATGCTGGACATATATTTTAACTCCATTAATGTTCATACCAACCCTATGAAGAAAACACTGTCACTGCTCTCATTTTCCAGGCGAGGCATAGCTCCTGGGCCAGGTCAGTGGGCCCCTGGCTTATTTCCCTTTCTTTTTTCCTTGAGAGACCTGATTCTCCACCTGTGATATGAGCCGGGTTAGGCTCAAATGATAATTGAGGCTACTAACTTTCATCTTTGAAATTCTCTGATTCATTACTTCCTGGAAGTATGGCAAGGATGCATTTTGGTCATGTTTCATGTAATTCTAGACGTAGAAAGTTCATATTCCAATCTGTCTGAGGTTAGAATAAAATGATGCCTGATTGTTTTCTTTTTTTTTTTTTAAGATTTTATTTATTTATTCATGATAGACACAGGCAGAGAGAGAAGCAGGCTCCATATGGGGAGCCCGATGTGGGGCCCGATCCCAGGATTCTGGGATCGGGCGCTGAGCTGAAGGCAGCCGCTCAACCACTAAGCCGCTCAGGCATCCTGACGCCTGATTGTTTTCTACCGAAAGTAACCTCATTGGGAAGTTATGTTTACTTTTTCTTACTGGAGTTAGCTTTACAGTTGGAGTTTAGAATTCAGGTGCCTTATCAGGAGGGCCAGGCAAGGAAGTGAATGATGCAGGCTAATTTGGGATAATAGGGAGGGGTGGAGAGTATGCCCAAGATAAGGTTATCTTCCCAGTAGTTGCTGCTCTGGGTGAGTGGAGTTCAAGCGTTAGCATGGATCAGCCCCATCAGGATTGCCTGTCAAACCTTAGATTGCTGGGGCCCACCACCAGCGTTTCAGGTTCAGGAGATCTGGGGTGGAGCCCAAGAATCTGCATGTCTAACCTGCTCCCATGTGATGCTCCCAAGCCTCCACTTTTTGAGAGTTCCTGCTCAGTGAGAATGTGGAACTATCATTGCCAGGTTTTCCGGTATTTCAAGTGAATCTCTTTGTTAAATGAGCCCTGTGACTTATTCAAGGTCTTTTCTAGTCCTCCAGACATTTTACTACTGAAAAACACTCAGACCATACAGTGATTTGTCAAGAAAAACAGGGAGAAACATCAAGTCAATCTCTTCTGTAATTGAAATCTACTTTTTAAATGTTGGCAACGTATTTAAAAGTTTTTAAGTCTGTGTTGGCCACCACTGTCTCAGCCAGAAATAAACCTGTCTTTTGGCTCAATTCAACTTATAGATTGACAGTTTGCAACTTCTGCTTTAGAAGTTTAGGAGACACCATGGATGAGAATAAAATAATTTTTTTTAAAGATTTATTAATTCATGAGAGACATACACAGAGAGAGGCAGAGACACAGGCAGAGGGAGAAGCAGGCTCCATGCAGGGAGCCCGATGTGGGACTGGATCCCGGGTCTCTAGGATCAGGCCCTGGGCTGAAGGCAGACGTTCAACCACTGAGCCACCCAGGTGTCATAAAAGAATTAAATTTTTGAAGAATTTCTGTCAGTAAAAAATATTAGGAGAGACTTCCACAGAATAAAAGAAAAGCTAGTGTAGAAACCTACCGCACGTACTTTGCTTTTATAACAGGAGACGGAAATCTATAAACTATTAAAATGAACAACACATCATCCCCTCCAGTAGGCATACTGCATCCTGTGAGTTGTGGCCACTAAGTGAGCCTATCATCTAGTGACAGGCATGGCTCACTCAAGAGACCCTAGCAGGGTAGCAGCTTTTTCCTTTTATGAGAGACAGAGAGACGGAGAGAGAGAGAGAATGGCAGAGACACAGGCAGAGGGAGAAGCAGGCTCCATGCAGGGAGCCCGATATGCCATGCAGGATCCCGGGACTCCAGGATCACACCCTGGACCGAAGGCAAGTGCTAAACCGCTGAGCCACCCAGGGATCCCTGGCTTTTTCATCCTCACCTTGCTCTACCCGGGGTACCTCCCAGACTCTTCTCTGAATTCCCCCTGCAATCAGCTTGCTGGCTTTCCGGATCTCACTTTATTTTTGGTTTCAGCTTCCCTTGCACCTTTTGCCACTCCCATCTGTGCTATGAAAGCTTCTGTTTGCCCTTCTGGTTAGACTAATAATAGTCATAATGACAACAGCTCACTCATATTTGTGAGCATTTGTACTGTTTTAGGCTCTCCACCTGTGTTCACTCATTTAATCTTCATGACAACCCCACGTGATGGAAAATATTATTCCTATTTTAAAGGTAAGGAAACAAGGCACAGAGAGGTTATGTGACTTGTCTAAGATCACACAGTTAATAGCAGGAAGAGGCCTTTAATCCAGACTAATCAGGGCAGGACACAAGCCCTGGTTATTTATTTATTTATTTTTTAAAAGATTGTATTTATTTATTCATGGGAGACACACAGAGAGAGGCAGAGACACAGGCAGAGGGAGAGGCAGGCCCCATGCAGGGAGCCTGATGTGGGACTCGATCCCAGGACTCCAGGATCATGCCCTGGGCTGAAGGCAGGTGCTAAACTGCTGAGCCATTCAGGGATCCCCACAAGCACTGGTTATGGTATTAACTAGAACGGCCCTGTAGCAAAGAAATGTGGAAATCACACAGTGAGAAATTCCTGAAATGTCAAATGCAAATGGGAGAGGAGCCGAAGAGAAGAAAATCAAGAAAGCATCTGGATACAGTTATAAAGAAGTAATTTTGTGGGGCACCTTGGTGGCTGAGTTGGTTAAGGGTCTGACTTGATTTTGGCTCAGGTTATGATCTCAGGGTCATGAGATCGAGCCCGGCATCGGGCTCCACGCTTGGTGGGGAGTCTGAGATTCTCTCTGCCCCTCTGCCCCTGTTCATATCATACTCTTTCTCTCCCTCTCATTCTGTTTCTAGAATAAACCTTAAAAACAAAACAAAAAAAACCTTTAAAATAAACCTTGGAGGAAGATAATGAGAAACTTTGGGGAAATTTTGCTAATTGTTGGAAAGTCTAGTTGGAAAAAAAAATACATGTGTTTGCTCCTCACTGATTTAGTCAAGTTGATTTTTATTCAAAGCTAGGGAAAGAAACTACACATGCCACAGCTGAGGACGTTGGATCATAATGAGAGAGAACTTCAGAAAGAATGATTTGAGGACCAGAGTTATTCCATTTGAATGGCTTAAGCTTCTTGACCTCTAGACAGACCCTTTCAGCTTCCTAGATCAGATGAGCATAATGAGTGTTTAAATCATATTTCTTTTTTTTTTTTTTCCTGCTGGTGAGAACATGCACCTTCAGCTCTCTTGTCACTTTGGGTTCGGATGGTACAAATAAAGTGTTGGCTTTCTAGGCCTTGTTTTAGTAGTGTGGAAAAAAAAATCACACAGATAAGAGCCAGGGAGGCTGGAGGATGTGATTATGAGTAAAACTTCTTTAGATATGTAATGCCAGCAGCACAAACTGTTTTCATTCCCATGTTAGTTAATGGCTAATCTAGAGATTGTACTGCCGTTTGCTGATAGAGCACAGTTTAAAATATTTTATCATTAATGTGACAGGGAGTTGGATAAAGAAAATGAAGCGTGATTATAAAATGCTAATTATCGTCCTCAAGTGCATATTGGGCACTCTCGAATATTTGCAGCGTAATTTGCTTTATTTATTATTTCGGTTTGGTTATAAATGTTAATTCAATTGCAGATGGTATGTTGGCAATTTACAGAGCTATAAAGTTATTTGGAAATCCTAATATTTTCTACCAAAATGTTCTATTGGTGATGGATGAGGTAAATTAAAAAGCCCCTGCTCTTTAGAGTTAAATACATTAATTGGCAAGTAGGCTGCAGGGATTTCCAGAACCGTGCTGTCTACGTTAACTCCTTAAAGGGGTAAAGGACATGATTTGTAATTTAGAGTGGGAATTCTCTCCATGAGAAAGTGTGGGAGGGGAGAGGTCTCTTTTCCCCTACCACCCTGCTAATGTTTCTTCAAGGCTGAGATTTTCTTCATGTTCTGGTTCACAGGTCTAGACACATGCTTGAAGCCACATTTTTGCTGTACTACATCAGTGGTTTCAGAGACCATGATGTTGACAGCTGAGGAGTATTTGTGTGTGACAGTGTACGTGTGTGTCTGTGCCTGAGAGAGAGAAATGGAATTTTCTCCAACCTTACTGATGACTTAAAAAATATACACCTGTGTGAGGCCACTGGTTGCCAAACTATGGCCCACGGGCTTTAGGCAGATTTGTCTCGTTTGCCACCTGTTTTTTTGTAGAGTTGAAAGCGAAGAATTTTTACATTTTAAAACTTGAAAAAAAATTTAAAAAATAGGGTATTTTATGCATAAAAATCATAGGAAATTCATATTCAGTAACTATGAATAAAGTTATCTCAAAATGCAGCCAGGCCCATCCATTTATGAATTGTCCATGGCTTCTTTCACCCTGCCACAGCAGAGTCGAATGTTTGTGGCATAAACTATATGGCCCGTAGCCTAAAAAATTTACATCTGGCCCTTTACAGAAGCAGTCTGCCAGCCTCTGGATCAGACTATCTAAGGTGTAGTTTATAAAATGCATCCTTGGGGATCCCTGGGTGGCTCAGCGGTTTAGCACCTGCCTTCAGCGTAGGGTGTGATCCTGGAGTCCTGGGATCGAGTCCCACATTGGGCTCCTGCATGGAGCCTGCTTCTCCCTCTGCCTGTGTCTCCGCCTCCCTCTCTCTCTGTCTCTATTTTATTTAATAAATAAAAATCTTTAAAAAAAAATGCATCCTTAACCTTTGTGGGTTTGTTTTTCTAACTCTACAAAATTTATCGGAACATAAGCCATTTGGGGAACAAATAGGTTCAAAACATGACTCTTCATTTTTGAAAGGTGAGAGAGAGATTATAATACCAGTGCTGGCTTCCTTCTTTGTGATGATGTTGATAATTCAAAGAAGTGACACCATATTACTCATGTAAATAATTTTGTGCTTCGCATACACACAATGTGCTCAAAACACTCTCTTCGCGCCCCAAATCAGGAGAAAAATAAAGATGGTTTTCTTATATTGTCAAATTAAAAACATAAAGTAAGCCATGTTCCTGGATCATTCTATTTGCGTTAACAATTAAGGATCGTACATGGAAAATATGGCTACCTTATAGAACTCCTCTGGAAAAATGTCATTCTTTACTAAGAAATACTGTGCTTAATTAATTCTTGCTCCTAGGAAGTCAACTTGGGGCACTCATTATGGCCTTAATTGGTGGTATAAATTCTGAGACCCCGGAGGAAAACACACTTAATGGTTAGTGGTCTCTGGCCCTTGGGCTGAGCATACACCAGTGCCAGCCCCATCTCCGAGAGTGACAGCTTCTGGTTTTGATGGCTTCGGATCTGGCCACACTGATATTAGGTTTAAAGGCCAGTGTGCACTAAGAAAAGAAATGCAAGACTTGTCCCGGTGTTTTGCATTAAACAGTGTGAGACAACCTTCTGACTTGGAAAAATGTGTTTCTTTGAACTCCAGTTTTTCGTATTAAATTATATTCATTATACGGCCCATCTGGAATCTCCTGCCAGGCCAAAAATCATCTTACAGACATTAGCAAAAGGAAGTTAAATGTAATTTTTTTTAATTGTATACTTTTCATTTCCATTTATTTTTTTCCCTTTTATTGGAGAAACCAGATGGAAAGGAAGGCAGGAACCTCTCCCTCACTCTGGTTCCCTTCGGGAACAGAGGCGGAACATTCCTGGCTCTGCTCCTCTCATCTACTGACTTGAGGTGATGACGGGGCTGTCTAGATTCTGGGGATAATTGCTGGAAAGGTCAGGAGTTCAATTTGAAGCACACACCGGATCGGAGTGGTGAGGTTTGGAGAGTAAGTGTGGTGTGGTGGCTAACTTTGGGCTTTCACTGATGTGGGTTGTCACCAATTATACTTGACAGCATGGAAGTGAAACTCACAAATATCACACATGTGATGTCCATTTTTGTAGACTGGTATTGACTGTGATTTTGCTGGGAGTTGTTTGTTTGCTGAATTTTGACCCTGTGTGAAAAGGACCCATATTTGGGAGACTTCTGGCCCTCTCCCTCTCTCTGCTTCTTACCACACCAGACACGTCCCACAAAATGTGCAGACCTGAGGCTCATACTGGGGACATAGGAATGTGTTTTTCCTTGTTCAGACACATGGAAATCTCAGTTGTCAGCACTAGAAGGTATAGAGATAACTTCAAATGTGTGAAATAGAACTGCAAGGACAGCTCAATAGTTAGCTTTGACGGCCCAAAGCCACATAAAGGCAGAGCATAAACCAGCCCACTACCCTCTGGACTTAACACTTGCGTGCTTTTCTCTTCAGCCATCTGCCAGAGAATATTTGGCAAACTGAGTCCTTTCCCCATGCAACCCTCTGCCCATGTATATGAGCAAATTTTTATTGAAAGCTGGGTAAGGTACTGGATTTGCTGTGGAGGATACAAAAGCTAAGGAGTGTTGACAAGTCTCCGGCTTAATAAGCTACATCAGAATGATGCTAGTCATTATCTATATATACTCTACCACTCATCTGGAGATTGACCCAAATGAATTCCGAGTTGCTGTCTTTCGAAGGAATATTTTAAATTCAGATAAGGGTGAGGTACTTTTTGGGAGCACACTAACATACCTAGTACCTGTGATCATTTATTTTTTTTTAAGATTTATTAATTTATTTGAGAGAGAATGAGGAGGGGTAGAGATGGTGGGGGGAGAGACAGAAAATCTCAAGTGGACTCCCGCTGAGTGTGGAGCCCAGCTCCAGGCTCGATCCCACAATGCTGAGATAATGACTTGAGCTGAAACCTTTAGAGTTGGACACCCAACTGACTGAGCCACCCAAGCACCCCTACCTGTGGTTATTTTTTGACGATGGTCTTTGTGGGTCAGAAGAGAAGGGAAGCATTAAGACTCATTTTGAATTTCTAGTAATGAATCTTCATATCTTATGTATGATTTCATTGCAGTCAGGTTCAAATCACAGATTAGTAATTTAATTATCTAAATATATTGTCATTGCTCTGAATATTTTTTTTTCTAGGACAGTGTATTCAAGCGTACCTAGAGATGATCTCATCTTATTTATGTTGCTTTTTAACACATACCTGGGAAGTGGAGGGCAGAGGGCAGAGGAATGCAGGGTGATCCCCCTTGTCACTCACACACAATGGGTGCCTTTGTGCCTGGGTGCTGGTGTGAGGTGCATGCTGTCACGGATTCCCTCACCCAAGAGCTTCTTTAAGGAAGCCGCCTCTGTCCTACCCTCGTTCGTGTTTGACACAGTAATAGACACACATTACAAACATAAATAGCAGCTCCAGGTTTTCTCTTCCTTAGCAGTGTGTTAAAAGGTACTTCCACTAAATGGGTTACTTTGGCTTTAAATAATAGACCCCATCACTTCTGGTCCTCAGCGTGTGAGGTGGTTTCACATACCACTCTCCACTTTCAACAAAGCAGATAAGGTATCAACACAATTAAAAGTGAAAAATAATCTGTCTGCTTTGCCGGTAGTGAATGCTTACAGAACACACACTGATACAATAGATTTTAAATAATTTATGTCCGGCACTTTTTTTTTCCCCCAATCTGTAAATGAGGACACCTAATGCGGAATAGCCAGCATGATACTCTATCCCTCCCCCATTAAGATAACAAGATGAGGGGGCAACGATCAGATCGGCATGTTTTTGGAGCAACGCGTGGATAAAAATTAAAAATTAAAAAAGATGATGCTCTGAAATACTTTGGGTAAGCAAGCTCGTAAAAGCTGTTAGGAAACCTGGAATTACAAATTAATTCAGAATCTCCTTCTGAGGGGCTCCTAAAAGCCCTTTCCATTTTCTTGGCAGGATGAAAACATTATTTTTGTGTCACTGCCTGGTGTTTTCACAAGGTCTGTTCTAACACCCGCTAAGGTGGAATGCTCAGTCCTAATGTGTCTTTGGTCTGAACCAGGTAAACTTCTAGTGATGTTAAAAACAAACAGGAATTAGTATATGATACATTAGGTCTTCCTCTCCCCATAGATATGTTAAGTCTTAAATTACCAGGATAATGTGATTAGTGCCTCCTTTTCTAGCCCTGATGGGTTGGTCCGATCCTGAAGGATTTATCCAGCTGCCCTAACTCCTGTTGGCAGTAAAGGGAATTGCGCCCACAGATCCCTGAGGTCTAGGGACAGTGATTTCCCACAGAAACAAAACTGCTAAACTGTTTACAAAACTGCATTCAGTCCTTTAGTGGTTAAATGTAGCTTGATCATGATTTATGGAGGCCCAGCTCTTTTTCCTACACCTGCCCATGGACATCTCCTAATTATTCATTTGAGAAAACTCTGGATAAAACTCTCAATCCCGAAAACATGTGTGTTCCAAAAAGAAGGCCAATCATGTCCAAGGATATTTTTACTCCCGTTTGATCTAATGAAAATAATTCCCAATTTCCATGCACAGGCCAATGCTTAAGGGAGGCAAGTTCTTTCAGATGGGTTCAACATAAGCATACCCTCCTAAGTTCTCTATTCTTGGCTTTTTGAAGAAACTGAGGAGGGTCGGTAAAGTTCCAGGGGATGATCATCTGAAGAGAGCAAAAATAGGGCAAAGCACCCCCAAACTCCCACATCAGCCTGACCCCTCCATCTTCCAGAGCGGGGTACGAGATCAGGGACTGCTTGCTGTCCATTAGCAAACCCATCGTGGGCAGCAGAGCTTTGTGAAGCCAAATGGGAAGTAGCCACTGAGGAGAGAAATACAATTTCAATACAGGAAATAGAAGAAAATCATAGAGCTTTTCACTCAAGATAGATGTTTCTTCTGTCTAAAGCCAGCAATTTTGGAAAATGAAGCTAAGAGTTTAAAAATAAGGGCTCTGTTAGGGAAAATAAAACAGGTCCCCCTGCATCCATTAGGCTGCCTTTAATTGAAAACTGGAGAACAATCTAACTAATTGGCAGGTACCTCTTTTATTGCTGGGCCTATCTTCCCCCTTCTCTCCAGTGTAATCAGAAGACAACTCCTTTTTTTTTTTTTTTTTATCAACCAAAGTCAGGTATGAAATGGAAAAGCGGAGAAGTAACACTTAAAAATTAATTGTGTGTATTCTGCAAAATTTTCTCTTATAAAATAGGAACAGAAAGCACAGAAGTTCAGGCCTTCAACACAGCAGTAGCTCCAGGAGTGGATTTTTATATAGCGCGGTGCTGAGGTGGAGGCTATAACGTGCTTAATTGCAGGCAAGTTCGTGTTGTTTAAAAGAACTTTACCTTTTACATTGGGGACCTATTTAATTTCAAATCCTGGCAACTATGCTGACATTATACAACAACTTTAATTTTAAAGATCAAGGAAGAGGAGCTATGGGTGAAATTTGAGCCTATTTCTTGCTAATTTGCAGTAAGAAAGAAGGGAGGTTGGGATAAATCATGAAGTTAGAATTGCTGTCTGAATTATGATATTGGAGTTTCACTCTTGAAAATAGAACTTCCTTCTTTCTTTTCCTTATACTGAAAGAATTTAGGTGGTGGTTGTATTTATTGAAGTTAGGGTTCTCTGCTAATCTTTTTCTTCCATTCTCCACTGAATCTCCATATGATTTTAAACAGCAAAATAACTTTGCAACATGTTATTTTTTTTAATTATAAAGGTTGCATGTGCGCCATCACAAAGACAATTAAGATACCCTCAAAGGATTCTGGCTTTGAGGAAGAAAGAGACACAAAGATCAACAGTTACAGCGTTGTACAATGAATGTTAAACAGGGTATGCTGGTACCCTGGTATGTGATTCAGAGGTGCCTTATGCTATGTTGGAGCGTAAGTAGGTGTGAACAAGGCAGGGAAAGGACTTTTGAGGCATAGGGAACAGCATGTGTAAAGGTACAAAGGCAAAAGAGAACACTGTAGATTTGAGGGGCCTGGCTAAGTATGAGTACACAAAGGGCCCAGGTGCCACTGAAGGCCGGCAGGCTCTCAACTATTTTGCCAGTGGTGTCATTGTTCAGGTGCTATGGGTTTGGGATAACATGGCACATCAGCTCTTTGCCTAAAGCCACCAGGGTTTTTCCATACAAGGACAGAATGCATTTTGAGAGCTAGAACTTTAGGCAGTATTTTCTCAGTAAACTGTTAGCAAGATTTTTGTACTGTCTGAGCAGTGTCTGTGCTGAGGAGAAGCAGAAGGTTGCATCCGATAAATGCCCATTATTTTACAGTTGTCAGGCTCTTGAAGACCTAAATGTAAATGCCTGACTGGCTTCCCTTCTGCTCCCACATCCTCTGTGATTTCTTCCTTTTCAATTCAGATTCAGGATGTAACCACCTATAAAATAAGCAGGAAAGATTCCAGTGAGAAGGTCCCAGAATGGCCCTGGAAATTAAGTTTACTTGGAAAAAGTGCAACACATTGTGGACAAGCATTTTTTTCTTTTCTAATTTAGGTCCTTCCTAGCATTATGGAATAATGTACGTGCATGATGATCATCGGATTCTGTGAAAGGCTTTTGAATCATGTGATATGTAGAGTTGCCATGGTGATGTACGTTGTCATCAACCCACATGTTATGACAGACCTAAGACCTGGCTTTGTTGATGGTGAAATGTTGCATACCAAACTTCTAAAAGAGATTTAAAAATGTATGCTCCTCTGCAAAGGGTTTAAGCATATTTGAGCATGTTTTGGCTCTGTCTCCTTCTGCCTGCCTCCCCACCACCCCTTCAGTACAAATGAGGATCTTGAATTTAGGTCCAGATGAGATTTAGTAATTAATGTACAAAGCACCTGGGGTCTCCTAACTCCTGGGCTGTAGCTGAGGAGCTATTTTGGTGCATTTTCTCAGTAAAATATTTGAGAATTAGAAACCTTAAAATGCATTGGCTTCTTGCCCAGTTATATTTAGAGTAATCCTGATAATAAATCGGTAACTATGGGTTTCACTGAGGAAGGGCACAAAATAACTGACCCAAGTAATCTAGAAAACAGATGTCTCTAGTTGGTTTAAAGTAAATTCTCAAGACCAGATTTAAAGAAAGCTCTATGGGGCTGAGTGAAATCTTCCATTTCAGATTTTTTTTTTCCTGTCTTAGGGTTCTTTTCCCTACTACCATATCTCAACTCAAAGTCTTGAGAAGAGGGGTAGTGGTCCCCAAGGTACAGTGTTGATAATATTTAACCCGCTGTGCAGAAATGCTTTGGGTAACAGATAAACTGCTTGACCTCATATTTCTTGCATTCTTCTAATCCACTCTTTATTTCAGTAGCTCCCAAGTAGGGATCAGAGTCATCTAGGAGGTGTATGAGTGAGCTTCTGGGCAACCCTCTTGAACTCACACCTAAATATATATATGCTATTTGGGAGGACGCTGTATCCCATTCTTTTTTTTTTTTTTTAAGATTTATTTATTTATTCATGAGAGACATAGAGAAGGAGCAGAGACATAGGCAGAGGGAGAAGCAGGTTCCCTGTCCGGAGCCTGATGCAGGACTCGATCCCCATACCCAGGATCACGCCCTGAGCCAAAGACAGATGCTCAACCGGTGAGCCATCCAGGTGTCCAACTGTATGACATTCTGAAAAAGTTCTTTTCAGTCTTCATGTTCCTCCTCCAGCTCCCTCCAAGGGCCCTTATCCATGGGGAAAATAAAGCCCAATAGTAGAACATAAGATGATTCCCAAATGGTTTTCCCTTCTGGCTCTTGCTGGGGTTGTGGACTGCTCGGAAGCACCCCTGAGAGATCCTGGATGAAGTGTGACCGTGGTAGACTTTCTATGTGTGGTAGCATTTCTATCTGATCTACAGTCTTAAAACTAGCATCGAGGTCAACCAGAGAAGAGAGATTACCCAAGACTTACTCATCCTCACTAACATAACGCGTTGGAAACCTTTCCTGTAGATGGTATTCTAAAGCCCAGACTGGCGACTTAATTTGCAGGACCCCATACAAAAATACAAAATGAAAAGTACTGGCCACTTGACCAAAAATTATTCAGAATTTCAAGACAGTGACAGCGGGGCAGCAAACTAAGCATGAAGCCCTTCCAAGGACCAGGCTCCATGTGTGCCCAGGTCACACGCCTGTGAAATTGGCCCTGCCCAGAACAGATCCTTTCAGTTTTTGAAAACAGCCAATTTAACTAGCAGTGTACATACCCTATGAAAGGTGTGTACACCTCAATCCCAAAATTGTGTTTTGAGATTACTGGCCCCCAAACCTGGTGGATGAAAATGGTGTTCTAATAATCAGACCCATAGGATAGCTAGTCACTTAAAAAAAAAAATTATCCAAGGTCATGTTTTTGAAAAATAATAAGACATAATAAGACACCTAAATTAAAAGACCTTTTATCCAACTGATTAATCTCTCCTTACTGTTGGTTTCCAGTTTATATTACCTTGTAGCATTTCTTCCCCAGATCATGTTACTCTAAAATAAAGAACACTGTGAACTGAATGTATTGGCTCAGTGCCCTCCTTGCAACATTGAACACTTTGGAAGTTTAGACCGTGATTTTCTGATGTTGTGAGTTCAGGTTCTCAGTTAAGAACATGGGCTGTCTATTCATTGGTATTCCTTCCCAGGGAGTTTTAATTAATTGGGGATTAAAAGGATTGAGAGCATTGGCCTCTGGGTCTCCAGGGGTTGAGCTTTCAAGGGTTCACCTGACAAAGTCCAGGAAGATGCCATCATCACCCTCCACCAGAATGACTGGTTCCCACAGAGGTGATGTTTTTGCTAAACCTATCGTCATTGTCTTTTGAGTACCATCTTTCTAGAGCTTTTCCAAAATTAAGGCTTGCCTTGCTAACCTAGGGAAGAGCATACACGCCAAGGAAGCTTCTGGTCCAAGGGACTTGAAAGGAGACAGACCTAAAATCTGTGGTCACTTTTTTTTTTTTTTTTTTTTTAAGATTTTTATTTGTCTGTTCTTGAGAGACTCAGAGAGGCAGAGAACATAGGCAGAGGAAGAAGCAGGCTCCATGCAGGGAGCCTGATGCAGGACTCCGTCCCAGGACCCTGGGATCACGACCTGAGCCGAAGGCAGATGCTCAACCACAGAGCCACCCAGGCATCCTATCTATGGTCAGATTCTAAGTGAAGGGACAGGAGACACTTTCCCGGTTAGCAGGCAAGAGGCAGTGTGGAATGACAGACCTTCTAGAAGCCACGGTTACTAAACAGTAGAGCACTCAGGCTTCACTATTTTCATTCATTCATTTTTACTAAATTCCCAAAAGTGGGACCTTGTCCTGTCAGGAATTTTTTAAACAAAAAAATAAAATAAAATAAACAACTATAAGCCTCTACCCCTTGGGACAACTCCGCTTTCTTGTTTGAAATATGAACCTTAGGTTGTTTCCCTTTTCGTGGCTCCAAGTGCCAGCGGGCGGGGCGGGGGGGCTCCCCCAACTTGATCAGAATCCTTTGAGTTGCATTCATGCCCACCCTCCCTGCTTAGGAGGAAACTCTGTTTGTCATCAAAAAAGTAGGCTGTTTTTCTACTTTCTCCCTCCCTCTCACCCATTGTCTTTCAGTGGGGTGAAAAGGTCTTCACTTTTCTCTTTCTCCCCCACAAATCTTGCTATTAATAACTTTTTAGACGTTGTCACGCATAGACTTCCACTCACTCCGGAGGGTGTTTTTTGTTTGTTTAAGGCAACGTGTTTCCTGGTCTGAAAACCGTGTTTCCCAAAGTAGCCGCGATGGGATTATTCCATACTCGCCTCCCACTGGCAGCGTCTTTGCTTCTGGCTGGAAATGGGAATTACAGCTCGATGCTGGCCTGGGGCTGCACGTCACCGGCCCGGCCTTGCTGGCCAGGGCGAAGGACTACCCCAGGCAGCCACCTGGTTACTCTTTGATTGAGATGGGGTTGCAATATTTTCCCTTTAATGACCGAGGGCAAATGCCTAAGTAACACTCCTTGATGTCTCTCTCTCTCCTTTCACTCTAGAAGGAAAAATTACCCTTATGAACTTTGCATGGGATAGAAATTAACTCTGCAAAAGCCTAGTGCAAACAGATGTGCTTCCCACATTACTTTTTGGGTGAATTTCTCCTGATCCAGTGCTTTTTATGACTAACTCCGCGCCAAGTTGTCATTTTGTTTTGTTTTGTTTTTTTAATAATAGAAATAAGTGTGGTACCTGGGTGGCTCAGAGGTTGAGTGTCTGCCTTTGGCTCAGGGCGTGATCCCAGGGTCCTGGGATGGAGTCCTGCATCAGGCTCCCTACAGGGAGCCTGCTTCTCCCTCTGCCTATGTCTCTGCCTCTCTCTCTGTGTGTCTCATGCATAAATAAGTAAATAAACCTTAAAAAATAATAATAGAAATTAGTTTTTTCTTAGTGCTTTTCTTCAGTCACGACACATTTCACGCATGTTGAACCTGATATAAAGTAGCTCTAGGCCTAAAAAGCTACTTCCATTCAAAACACCATGCTTTGAATTCTCACAAGTAGCTTTATGATTAACTATGAATCAGCAGATTGCACTGTTATTTCAGAAATCAAGGATTCTTGGGCTACCTTCCTGACCAGACCTGAGGGCAAATTCAGGGGTATTGGTATTTATATTCATACCCAGAGCTCACTATCTACTTGAGTAGGTGTTAAATTAATGCATGTTGAAACCAGTGACTTGGGGCCTCCTGAAGATCCTGGCAGATTAGCATTCTGACCCTAGCTTTCTCCTGTACAGAAGAGTGAATGCCTTCCCAGGAAATACCTGGCGTGGCCGTCAAGATCCTGCTCAGTCTGATTGTCAACCTGCTCTTTCAGTTGTGCCTTACACACACACACACACACACACACACACACACACACACCGTCCATTATTTACATCTCTGCCAACCTGGACCACAGCCCCTTCCCTGTATGATCGCACCTGTGATCTTGGCAAAGCTGAGATGTTCCTGAGGGCGGGGTGGGGGGACTTGCTGTTCAAATCCTCCTCCATTAGAGCTGGAATCAAGTGCTGATTCCCTTCTAACTCCTTTGAATTCCTGTGACCTTTACTCTAAATATTTTAAGTGGGCCTATTATGTGCCAGGTACTATACTGGGCACTTTTCCACTTTGTGCTTCCATTAAATTCTTATCACACTGCATGGTGGCATCTGTTCCAAGGTGTTCACTTGATTTAATGTTCCTGGTAAGCTGAGAAAGGGCAGGAGACATGCCTTCTCTATCTTTGTACACTTAAGGGAGCCCACCACATCCACTCCAGTTAATTGGCATTAGATAAATGAATCAGTATGGAAATGAATATATATATAAAGATGGCCGTTGGAATCATGAGGCTGTCTACCCACAATAGTCTGTATTGTTCAGAGATTCAGAATAGTGTTCTTTCCTCTTTGGGAATCTTTAAATATAAAATGTCTATTGGAAGTTTTCTAGAAGAAAGCTTTGGAGAGAAGAGGTTTCATCCATAACAAAAGCTGCCATTCCCTGGGCACTTGCTATGTGTCGAGCATTGGCTTCCCACTTCATACATGTCCCCTAATTGGGTACAGTAGGTAATCCCATGAAGTGTAGGTATGTTCATTATCCCCACGTTACAAATGAAGAAACAGGCCTTAGCGTAACTCACTTACTGGCCCATAGATAGTCAGCAGCAGAGTCAGAGTTCAAATCCACAGGTACTCAAGCTAAATTCCAGTTTTTAATCACCAGGCTAGTATCTAAACCAACAAAAAGCACTCTATTTGGGGGACAGTGGGGAATATTACGTGTGATGAAATCTGAAAAACAGAAGTTGAAATGTGGTCCATGAAAGAAAAGAAAAAAAATTATCAGAATTAGAGCAATGATTTGAGAGTATTAGAGGAGAGAAGGTGGCCCAAGTTACTCTCAGATCAAAACATGAAGCAGGGAGTATAGTGAGCCACTTTTCTCCATGTCCTTGATAGATTTGGGCCATATAACTGGTCTCTCAAGGTAATTATGAATTTTGGATACTTAGGGACAGAGAATATTCAGATTTAAAAGAGATGGTTACCTTTCCTTTTGATTGAGGAGTGTGTCTGCACTCTAGATAAGACAGGATTACGTAGAACAGGGGTACCTCGTGTCCCCAAGGGGAGACAGAAGTGATCTGAGTAGGCAATGGGAATTCCAGGATTATTGCTGAGACATGAAGCAGATCACCCCAATGCATATGTGACCTTCTCCACCATAGAAGTAGTTTCTTTTTATTCCAATTCCTTGATAGCAAGAATAGAAGAGCATGAGCTAAGAAAGGTCGGAAAAACTGGTCAGAAAACGCTGGACTCAGTTTGTGGTGCAGACCTATCCTGTCGATTTAAGTGGCTAGGGTGTTAAATGTGTTTCTCACAAACCACGGAAGTCCTGATTAACCACTAAAAGTCATAATAAGAGAAATCAAGATTAACCAACAGAAAACATAACTAACCAACATGAATCATGGTTAACCAACAGAACTCTTGACTTTCTAATCTGATTACATCTCAAACCGGTGGATCTTCTACTAACTTGTGAGAAATCCAGCTGCTCACTTTGTTAAGTACAGACAGTATCATCTTCAGCGAATGCATGACTGTGGAGGAATATTTTATGGAATTAAGTTTAATACATTCAGGAGTCTTACTCGGATTCTGCTTAGAGCTGAGGATATCATCATTCACTCACTCATTCATTTAACAGCTATTTATTAACTCTCTACCGTGTGTCAGGTCCTGTCCCACTACTGAGGATATTCAGCTAATATGCACCAATACGGTTTTATTAGGTGTTGAAATACTGAAATACTTCCCTACCATCTGTCAAATAACCATTGCATCCAGTCTTTTGATCCTCTCTACCCAAGTCCACTGTACTTGCTTCCAGGGAAGACATTTTAAACACTGCTTCAAGGGGCGCCTGGATGGCTCAGTGGTTGAGCGTCTGCTTTTGGCTCAGGGCGTGATCCTGGGGTTCCCGGGATCAAGTCCCACATTGGGCTTCTCACAGGGAGCCTGTTTCTCCCAATGCTTATGTCTCTGCCTCTCTCCCTGTGTCTCGAATGAATGAACGAATGAATACATACATACATACATACATACATACATACTGCTTTGAGGCCATGTGGGAGCCCAACAACATGCCCATTTTAGTTCCAGGAAAGTTGGTCTCCACGTCCCTGCCTTTTATCTGTCAGGGTATCAGCAAGGAGAACGTCACACTGGGTGATGGTACTGTTACATCCAGTTGTAGAATCTATGATGCCCATTTGGCTTCCCGAAGCTGTGACTGCTGGCCACAGGCAGGCATTCCTCCCTGTCACCCATGTATCCTCTAAAGTGAATGGTACTATTGTTTACTATTTTTAATATTATACTTGAATTGAAATAATATAGAAAGATAAGCAAAATACCAAGGTCGCCCAGGAAAGGAAGCATTTATGTGGGATTGGATTAGTGAGAGAAGGCTTCCTGGATGAGGTGACATACATCTTGAAGACAGAATTTTTCTGAGTTTATGGGGAAAAATATGTTTCAGGAAAGAAGAAATAAAATTGTGGGGGCACCTGGGTGGCTCAGTCTTTTTAGCGTCAAACTCTTGATTTCTGCTCAGGTCATGATCTCAGGGTTGTGTGATCTGGCCCCATGTCCAGCACATGCTGAACATGGAGCCTGCTTAAGATTCTCTTTTTCCCTCTCTCTCTCCCTCTGCCCCTCCCCTAGCCCCTCCCTCTCCCCCCTACCCCCCAAAAAAGAGAATAAAATTGTGATCTCAGTTATCCTAGACTAATCCTCTGCAAATTGCAGTATTTGCCTGTACAGGCAGAGGACCAACACGTTCTTCCTTAGTCTTCAAACACCACCTCTTCCTTGGCCAATTTCTGTGCTCCCAGAAACTCCTTCATCCTCACTTGCGAGGTGTCCCACCTTGTCACTCTCTGGTATGATGATGTACTTGGAATCCCAGAAATGTACAGCTGGAAAGGATCTGGGAAATCAGCTCCCCAACCCCTCACTGAGGAGGTAAGAGAGCTTTGCCTCCTTGAGCTGACTTGCCCAAGGCTGCACAGTGGTAATGAGGCTGCAGTCCAGCCTTTCCTGGGCTCTGCCTCTACTGCTTCCTACCTCTTCTGTCTCTCTGTACCTGCTCCCACCCCCCAACCCTCACCCTGGGACTGCTCCTTCAAGTGGGACCAAATCCTTCCTTTTATATGCTCAGCTTTTCAGTGTTTTCTCCTCTAGATGTGTCTCTATCCATTCACTTGCTTCAAGGACTGTCACCCATTGAATTCAGCACTTCTAAGCCCATTTTTTTACGTATGACAGGTTTTGGGTTGCAGTTTTGTTTCTCAAAGCATGAGGCTTCCAATTTTAGGTGGCACAGATTTGTGGCTTTATACTTCAGTGAACCACATAATGAGACACATTTTCTCTGAATTCCTCAAAGAGAAAGTCTCAATCAGGGCTGATCTAACACTTGCTTAGCTCCCTTTTCAGTAAGAAGTGACACGGTCTGGGTGTTAAGCCCTTAGCAGATCCAAGATCCAGTGAGAGTGAGATAATATCTGATTATCATTTTGTTTGACTTTCATTTTATTTGTGTTACATTTGCCTTTTAATATTGACAGTAGGTATTGGTTTTCAAATGAAGCCAGAGGTTAAAGGTCTCCACTTTAAGGAATGTTAAAAATAAAAGGAAGAGGCAACCTAAGTAAAAATATTAAGTAGATGGAACTTAGGGGGCATGGAGCTACCATTTCCCCACAGTCACACACTAGATCCTCAAAGTGGTGGTCTGCAAGGAAATAAAGTTTAAATAATAACATCTACTGTGGAGGAGGATTTATAGAATGCAAACCTATCTTTGGCCTCAGAGGGTTTTTCTGTTTAACCCAGTCAATGTATAAAAATACCTCCCAGCATATATGTTAGTCAGCAGGTATTCTACTATGGTAGAAATGATTTGCCGAAACTTAAACTGTCTCCTGATATCTAGCCAAAAATCTGATTTGGGAAACCAAGAAGTCCTATTTAGTTTCTGCTGACATGGTTACTGAACCAGGCTGAGCGGATAACTAATGACACAGAAAGTTCCTTAATTCTCTCTTCTTCAGGGCACCTGGGTGGCTCAGCAGTTGAGCGTCTGTCTGCCTTTGGCTCATGTCATGATCCCAGGGTCCTGGGATCGAGTCCTGGATTGGGTTCTCCATAGGGAACCTGCTTCTCCTTCTGCCTATGTCTTTGCCTCTCTCTGTGTCTCTCATGAATAAAATCTTCTTCCTTCATTTGAGTATCAGGAGGTTGTATTTCTCCCCCTCTTGGTCACTCACTAAGAATTTGCTGAACTGAGTATTTGGTTTTTAATAAATGGAGCAGGTCACCTTTGCCCATACCTCACTTGCTTCACACATGCAGAAAAGACTGGGTCTTCCATCGTGTCAGTGTTTCTTGGCAGGAGAGCAGTGCAGTTTCTGTAAATTGAGTTTGTACATCTGGCAACCAAAAGCGTCCCGTAGGTATATTTTTTGCATGCAAAGATATGTTTGAGGTGACCACTCTGCACAGATTCTATTAGAGGTTCGGAGCATTGGTAACCTGTTATTTTATATTTGGAGCATATTTGTAGCTCCAAGGGTACCAAAATAAGCAGTGTTTTCTTGGAAAATGTGTGTGTCTGGGATGTGACAGGAGTTGCAAACTTAAACAAGATTTTCAGGCGTTTACAGTTGAACCATACCAGTAAAAATATGTTTATTTAGACATTAGAATCCTAGGGTGCCCACGTAAGTATCCTAAACAATGCGTGTTACATGAGCTTCCTTTGTTAATGCACTTTAACTTTAAATGTTTTTAGTTCTGGCTCCTGGAGTGCTAATGTACTACAGGGAAAGCTGAACTCAGATGGTGAGTCTTATGTGCTGTTTAGCACATTCAGTGGTGTGTTTCTTACATCCAAGAGAATTGTTGCCAATGTCGGTAAAAGTCACATCACAGTGGAGAAGGTAAAACTTCCTACTCTTAATACTCATAGCAACATAGATGTTTTTGTTGGGCAATTAGGAGACAGAAAAGACAGCAGGTATGCCCTTCACTCACTGTTCATTCATCTGTGTAGTAACAAGCATCCCTTGATTATCCATTGTCTGCAAAACCATGTGGGAGAAAGAGGAGAACAAAGAGGACAAAGTGGCCACCATGTGCTCATGAGCCTATAATCTGCTTTATCCCATCGGTGTTTCACAAAAATCAGGATAAATTGCTTCTCTTGCCAAAATATAATTTTCAAAAGTTGAGAAGTAACAACGCACTCAAATATTCAGTAAGCATGTAGTCGAAGATTCATTGAACTTGAGAATGAGAAGTAAGATGACAGAGCTGGTTCAGAGAGGGATTGGAGCAAAAAATCGAGGTGCCTGGAATAAGACTGCAGAGGTAGATACAGAACTGGTTAATGTCCTACAAGGCAACGAAGCAATGCTCTTTGGTTATATTTCAGCCAGACAGAAATCTTTGCACTTATCCTTAACAAATAGATTTGTAATTTACCAGCCTTCTAGGGTCTTTAAAAGAGTCTGTGTCCAATCAATGGCAAATAGTAAGTCAAACAAAGTTACATTTCCCAAGAGTGTCAGATGACTCTTAGGTAAGCTTGTCAAAAAGCCAATCCTGCAGGACAGTGCTGCCCCACAGAACTTTCTGCCATGATGAAAATCTTCTATATATGTTCTGTCTAGTGGGGTAGCCACTAGCTGAGGAATCGAATTTTAAATTTCACTTCATTTTTAAAAATTTTGATTTAAATATCTGCATGTGATTAGGGGCTGCCGTATTGGACAGTGGCCGCTCGTTTGTGCCATTAAATGGGCAGTCCTTTTTATGCCTTGCTTCCAATCTTGGATAATACTTTTTTAAAAACGCTCTGTAAATTAAATCACATTTTAAAATACTGTAACAAGCTAAATATGTGGGGAAAAAATTGGAAGAGACTTTCTCGAGCAGACCTAATTCTTCCGCAAATCTTATCATTTCTTTTACAAATGGGATGCTTCTCGTATCCAGTTTCTCGAGAGTGGGCTCACCTGAAATTGTTCTCTCTCCCCCTCTCTTTTTTAAAAAAATTGTTCTAGCTTCTTATGAAGCTAAACCTGTTTGGAGGGAACCCAGCTCTGCATTATGTTTTCTGAGTGAATCAGCTTCGTGTTCATTTTCCTTCAGCAAGATGATAACGGTCATGTGTAGTTTTGATTAAAAGGGGCTTTCTGATTTGAAACAAAGGGAGAGCTGACTATTAATATCTCACAAGGATTTTTAAGGCTTAAATAAGTGAACTTTTCTACTGCCATCACTTCATTACTCAGACCAAGCAATCAATGCATTGATAAGACCGGTTTTGATTTCTCATGAAACTTGGTAGTTTTACTTAGTTTTCTCATCTTCTCACTTGCTTGCAGGGGTTTTTCCGCAGAAGTATTCAGAAGAACATGATTTACACTTGTCACCGAGATAAGAACTGTGTTATTAATAAAGTCACCAGGAATCGATGCCAGTACTGTCGACTCCAGAAGTGCTTTGAAGTGGGAATGTCCAAAGAATGTAAGTGGAGTCTCAAAAACCTTTTTTCTGTCTTTGTCTTATCTATAAATATGATTTGCTCAGCTTCCAAAATCAAGTTGTGGAGGACACGTTATGTGGAATTCAGACATGACACTGAAGATATATTGCCAAGTCTAAGTGTAAACAGGTAGTAGGACAACAGAATACCTGTGGGGATTTTCAGATAAAACTTGAGTGGCTGTTGGGGAAAAGGCAGGAGCTGTGTGTTGTGGCTGGCAGATTTGTATTCCAGAGCAGTACTCGCTCACTGTGTGTTTCAGAGCCACTGGTAGCTCAAACATACCACAAAGTCACTTAGAGACTCCATTTCCCTATCCTGACAGTGGGAACAAAAAGTATTGCCTGTATCGATGAGAAGAAGATGAGGAGCTCTAATAGTACAATTGATTAGCGCGTGGTACTTATACAAGAACAAGATGAGATGATAGGTGTGAATATTAACAGTAGTAATAATTAGCCCTTTTTCAGACAGAAGGGGGCATAAAACTTCTGTTGTGGAAGAAATACTTAGAAACTTGGTGCATTGGCAATTTTCCAAACTTGATTTAGCTTTTTTTTTTTTCCTCCCAGCCACCCCTCCTCCAAATAATTCACATTTTTTGATGCAAAAGAGAACATTTTAGTAAATAATTAGTGGTCCATAAACCTCGGATAATGGGGACTTGAAATATATATCAGTTAATACAGATAGTATATACACTACAAAAAAATTTCACTATTTATATTTCTCTCTTTGGTGCTTTCAGTTAGAGAGGACAAGAAAGTGACAGGCAAATGGCTTGACTAAGGCAGGCCTAAGGAAGACATAGGGTTGTGTGCCAGGTGAAGTGCTTCATGTGGTTGCTGCTTCTCCATTCATCCCATTACTTGGGGATTTGGTGAAGGAAGACTGTTAGTGAGGTCCTGGGCTAGTGGTGTGAGGGGACACTGGAGATGCCTGAGACATGGCCCCTGCCCTCTAAGAATATGGGACAAAAAGCCAGGTACAGGGGTGCCTAGATGGCTCAGTCGGTTTAGCATCCGACTTTTGATTTCGGCTCAGGTCGTGATCTCAGGGTTGTGAGATGGAGCCCTGCATTAGGCTGTGTGCTCAGCAAGGAGTCTACTTGAGATTCTTTCACTCTCTCCGTCTGCCCCTCCTTGGGTTTCTATACTTGAGTACTTGAGGAGAAACAGCAGGATTGGGAATAATTCAGTTGACTCAAGCCGAGCATCCTTTTCTGTGTCCCAGCCTGTCATGTTACTGGTTCATTGTGTGAATCTGTAATCTAGGCCAGTCCGATGAGAATGAAACTCAGGCTTATGATCCACAAAAGAATAAAAGATAAATTCAACTTCATCAAAATAGGAAATGTCTGCTCTACTACAAAATGAATGAAAAGACAAGGCACACAGTAGGAGAAAGTATTTACAAATTGCACATCTGACTCAGGACTTGTATCTAGAATATACTAACCTCTGAAAACTCAAGAAGAAAGCAAATAACCCAATTAAAAAAAAAAAAAAAACAAGCCTTAGTGCCCTTCAAAAATGCCAAGAGTACATGGCAAAGGCAGACTGAAAGACTGTTCCAGATTAAAAGAGACATGCCAGTTACATGCAATGCATAATCCAGATTCGATCCTGGGGTCAGAGGGAAAATAACTATAAAGGACATAATTGGAACAGTGAGTGAAATCGGAATATGGACTATAGATTATAGCATTGTAATATACTGTTGTATATTATTACGTACTAAGAATTGTGAATTAGATGAAGAGTGTAAAGGGGTTCTTTGTACTATTCTTGTAACTTTTGAGCAAATTTGAAATTTTATCCTAATAAAATTACCCAAACAGAACAAAAGACTCATGCTTAGGATATTGAGACAATTCCTGATGCATGTGAACAGGGAAACAAGTAGCCCGAAGTGCCCCTAATAGCTAGCCTCCCACTCCAAGGGAAGTCACCTCTAGGACAAAGCAGACACTATGGATGGAAGGGTGGAAAAATAGATAAATAGGGCCCTGAACGTCATTCTTGAATTGCTAAACCAACCGACCCTAAAACCTCTGCCTCCCGCTAATTTTGTTATATTTGCCAAGAGATGCTCATTAAAGCAGTTGAGGTTGGAGCTTGATCATATTTAGGGTCCTGATGAACAAAAATGGACTGCGTCATTGGACAGGCAAGCATCCTACCATCTCTCCTAGGAGGGTCTTTTTTCTTCTAGAAAGTTCTATCTGTGGATGTTGGGTCAACTGACCACAGTTCAGCCAGTTGTCTTCGATCCCTCCAAACTTTAGAGCTATTAAGTTACTTAAAATCAATGAATGAAGATACAGAGCTAATATTTACTTAGCTCAGACCCCCAACGCCACCATTGAAGAGAACAGCATGACATTCCCCTGAAATAACTGGATTTTGTATATGTCCAAGTGAGACTCACAGAGCAATCCCCTGACACTCCATTTTTGGTCTGACATTCTGTAGACATGGATGTCACACTGCAGTTCTGTGGGAGAATTTTAGTCTAGGCTGAAATTATAAATGAGTAAGCCAGATGTGGACTCGGGGTAAATCAGTACTTTTGCATTTATTTTGTGTGGGCTGGAGACCCATTTCCTGCTTACATTACTTAAAACCCATATCCTGCTGCTCTGTAAAAACTGGCAGCTTGGTTGCCAATTAAAAAAAAAATAATGTTTACACCCACAGGAAAACTCTAGTTTCAACCCTCAAGGAACTTATCACCTTAATTAGATTTAAAAATATAGAAATGAGAAGAAAATGGGATCATTATGCCCAAGTATACAAAAATAAATATATTTTCCTTAGAAGGGAATTGAAGGGGAAGGAATAAACACTTGGAATATAGAGACTGAGGGTCTAATAGGGTATTTTTTAAGGTGAAACCCAAAGAAGCAGGAAAATATGAGAATCAGTAACCAATTATACCACGGTATTCACAACTGAAACGAATCCACGCATAATAGAGACTCATAGAATGTTAGAACTGAAAAAAGATCTTCGAGATTGATTTTCACTCACCTCTCTCACTTGACACACAAGCACACTGGGACCCAGAAAGATGAAACGGTTTTCCCAGCAATCACCAACTGGCTAAAGACAGAAGCAAGATTACCGTTCAGGTCTTGCCTTTTCTCTCCATGCTTTCTCTGCAGTACCAAGATCAGCAAGATTTGCATTCAGTGCCTGTGTGGGTCATAAGGATTCATTAGTATGTGTCAGAATTTTTGGATGCAAGTGAACTCTGAGAACTCAGCTCAAACTTGGCATAAGCTTTAAACATCAGTGCAGGAAACTGGACAGTCCAGAGTAACACACCTGCGTGGATGGGCTTGCGTTCCTTTTCAGGGGGCATGTCTCACCTTTCTGTCCCACAGCTGTTTTTTACTGTGTTGGTTTGGTTTCCAGGAATATTTTATAAATGGCTAAGTGAAAAGATACCACCAACCAGTGTGGCTGAGAGTCTACCTGACAAAAAGAGAAGCTTGGATCCCCATCAGCCCACTGGTGTCAGGGAACTGGTTCTCATTGGCTTAACTGGAGTTACACGCCCCTTATAACTACCTGGCCTCGGGGAGGCTGGGGGTGTTAGACCACTGTGATTGGCTAGATCTGGATCATGTGCCAGTCTCTGGAGCCAGGGGATGGAGTTTGACCCCACCTGAGCCAGGGGGCCCGGAGTGTGGGAGGACAGCATTCCTAGGTAGGGAATCAGAAAGACGGTAAAAACGCTCCATGTTCACAAAGCCCTGTCAGTCCCCGTGGTGTTCTTGCTTATTCTTCATGCTGTTGAAGGAAAGGAAGACACCTAAGAATCCTAGGATAGTAGTAGTAGCTAACATAGGCTCGGTGTTTTCTATATGCCAGGCACTGCTTAACTATTTTTAATACTTTATCCCATTCGATCCTAACAATAACCCTATGAGACAGAACAGTTATAAACCCTTTCTTCCCCTTTTTTTGGGGCAGATGTGGAAACTTAGGTACAGAGAGGTTGATTAATTTAGGGTAACACAATTAGTAAGGGCAGTGTGGGGATTTGGATCCCAGTAGTAATATACACTATATGCCATAAAGAGCAGCTTTTAAATCTCTGACTTCCCTTCTTGACGCTATTGCAAGTGGTTAATTAAACAGTACTCGCACTGCTTATTGTATATGAGAGATGTACCCCCTAGAAAATCATGTGTAAATTTAATTTTTATAGCTCAAATTTGGTTTAAAATGTATAAGGGGATTACCTCGTGAAAGAAATCCTTTAGTGTGGCGGATCAGAAAAGCATGATTATTTCTTTACGTTTCTGTTCTGTAAATGCTGGTGGGTATACCGTGTATTTTCCAAGGGTTTTGTAAAACTAGGGGAGCCTTTTTGCAGAGGAATAGCTATTTGTCAAAGCATGGGATTTGAAAGCGGTAGCAGCAAGTGAAAAAAATCGATTTTCAGCAGCATTCTAAAAGTGGTACAAAAATTTATGAAGAACTTAGGGAGGAGGCAAAGGAAGCAAAGTGACTCAAAGTTGAGTGATGAGCTTCTGCTGGTGGGGTGGGAGGCTTGAAACGATGTCAGCAAAGAAAAGTATGTGGCCCTAAAATAAGAAATAAAAAAGAGAATAAAGGAAGACATAAAATTTGGGATTGTGAAAGACATGTCAGGACAAGCTTATGATACAGATAAACCACTAATTGTCTATGACGGGGAAAGAGAAGATTTAAAACGATGCCACTTAGAGACCGTAGGAGTACATAAAGCCTGACCATGTGCATTTGGGTCTGTTACAGAAGTCCAAATGAATAGTTCAAATCCATAAGCCAGGGATTGGCAAACTTTCTTAAAAGGGTCAAATAGCAAGTATTTTTGGTCTTGTGGGCTGTGTGATCTCTGTTCTGTCACCATATCCCAGAAGGAGCCAAGAAAGTACATACACAAAGACTGTGTTCCAATAAAACTTTATTTACAAAAACAAGCGGAGGGCTAGGTTTGGCTCGAGGCCATACTTTGCCTACTTCTGCGGGACGGGGCTCACCCAGTGGTCAGGTAGGCCACTTAAGGCTGCTCTGTGATCTCATGCTCGGGCTCACCTCCCACTGCCACCTGTTCCCTCCTACCAAGAGACATCCCAGCTTCCAGCCACACTGGGCCATGCTGACCCACGAACCTTGCAACTCCATGTTTTGTAGGGGCTGTGCCCTGGAATTGAGTTTCTGCCTCCTTCTCCTTCAGATGAGCCCCAGCAACTGGCAGAAAAGTCATTTGCTCTGGGAAGCCCCCATGAACCCCAGCCCTACACTCTACTTAATTTGTTTTTCCTTATATTCCTCTAGCACTTCGAATATCCCTCCATGAACTGTAGACTTCTTACAGTGTGATTCTTCACACACCGGTGAGGCTCCCTGGCTCAATTATGAATTCCTACAGGTTAAGGCAAAAGCGTCATGTCCTCCTCACCTTTGTAGCTCTGAGGTTAGCCAGATGCTTTGCCCAGTGATGTTGGATTGGTCACAGGGTTAACGGTAGCTATTTATTTTATTTAAAGTGTAAGCCGGCTCTGCCCCTAATGAGGGACTTGAAATCATGACCCTGAGATCAGGAGTCGAATGCTCCACAAACTGAACCAGATGGGTGCCCCTGAAAGTGGCTGTTTTTAAAAGGTAACCAAATCCGACATCTCCCCAGCTTTACTTCTGATAAGTTGTCAGATGCAAAAAACTATTCTGGTTATGTTTGGTATTCATCTCTCAGACATTCACTTACCTGCTGTGAGCCCAGGAACAAGGTGTGTTTTCTTTCAATGTAATGGGAACAGTAATATTGGCGGACAGCCTGAGCATGATGTGAAAACTGATGCTTTTAATCCTGTTTAGCCAACAGTGTTTCTCCAATCAGCTTCCTCTTGCCCAGTTCTCTCCCCTCTGGAGGACCCGAGATCTTCTAGTGGATTTTCTCTTGAAAATGGTTGAGCTGAGTGGGCATCTTGTACAACTGTGTGTGACAAAATCCCAAAAAGGGGGAGAGGCTAACATGGACAAGTGGTGGGATTTGGGACTCACTGAGCCAGTTCCAGGCCATCAGTTTGCTTGCTGACAAGAAGGGGGATCCAAGGATGGGCTAGACCCTGGGGTCAGGAGGCCAATTGGAAAATGAAAGATAAAAAGGAGACCAGAATCAAAACTCATGTACCATGATAAAGGGGAAGTAGTGGACTCTGGATGCCTCTGACATTTGACCAGATTCCCTGGGCTTCTGGCCTTCCAGATGAGATGCCCTCGCCTCACGTCTGTGACAGAAACACTGGAGATTACTGTGCCTGCCACCCTCCATGCTATTTCTTTTCTTTCTGAAAACCATTGGCCACTGATTCACAAAGGAACATCTTCATATTGCCTTTGAGCTTATGTTTATGTGGGCCATGCTTTTGAGTGGTGGGCCAAAGTTGTCTTGGATTTTGTTTGAGAATGCTGCTTAGCTGCTTAGCTTATCACAGCATTCCCCCCCCCCCATGACAGTTGCGTAAGTGTATCTGTAGAATAAAGCAATTGAATAATCTGAATTTAGGAACCCCTAAGTACTCATTGACACCTTCTTATTTAGGGCATATTGAGCTTAAAAACTTTTTAGGGTCACCTGGGTGGCTCAGTGATTGACCATCTGCCTTCGGCTCAGGTGGTGTTCCTGGGGTCCTGGGATTGAGTTCCGCATCGGGCTCCCTGCAAGGAGCCTGCTTCTCCCTCTTCCTATGTTCCTGCCTGTCTGTGTGTGTGTCTCTCATGAATAAATACATAAAATCTTTTAAAAATAAAAGCAAAAAATAGCTTTTTATAAAGTCTCCAAATTCTGATTTATACTTTGGACATGAACGCCCTCATGGGTCGATTGGGTAGAAGGAAAGTGCTTTGCATGGATGCTTTGATACCTCCACGAGAGGCTTCTGTTGTTCTGTGTTTTCCCTTTACTGTTAAACTTACATTAAAACAAACCTTTTGGATTAAAGGCACTTAACCTCAATTAAAATCACCTCTGTTGATGCACAAATTCTACCTATGTGCTCATTGGTTCTATGGCTGGATTTTAGTGGCTTTAGAATGAGGAAATTCACACTGTAGGTTGCCCTGTGTACTTGGGAAATTACATAAAAATCATCATCAGGCATTTAATGTCTTTCTAATTTTAGTTTATTTCTGCCTTTGTCCCCATATTGCGTCCCAGCCTGTTACTGTGTTCCCAGGGTTCAGTGGGATCGTTTTGTTCTGCTCAACAGAGTCAGCATTAACCCTGCACCTCTCTTTTGTGCCCCGCCACACACAAGTTCCTCAAAGAGCCCCCCAAAAGTCAATGAAAGGCTGGAAACTTTATATTTTTGTATCTAAAAATGTCACGGAAGCTGGAAAGTAAAAATCTGCTGTCCCTTTCCACTTGCCAAATGTTAATGTTTTCCTGCATCTGTTCGGGAGATTAAAAAAAAACCCAATTCCGTTTGGGCACTGGCAGCCCGGTGATGTCAATGCCACTGTGGGACTTCAGGCCCATTAACACTCAGACTGCAGAGGAAGTATTAAAATTCCTTCAGCTTTACTAACACATTTCTCCCTGCAGCCTGTCTCCTAGAATAAGGGACGCTCGGCACATTCTCACCTCAGAAAAAGGAGAAATTTCCATGACACGATAGGACAGAGCAGAGCAAAGGAACAGAGGGCTTCGAAGTGAGCCTGAGCTGGGTTCAAATCCGACATTGCCCTCTGGCTGCCTGCGATTTTGTTTCGAGTGGAAGGAGCTAATGTAGGCCAGCAGATCAGCCTTGCTGGATTGTTTTGTGCATCGGACCTCATGAGGGTGATGCCTTTAGCACCCTGCTTGGCACCCAGTAGCTGCTAAATGATGATAGCTGTTCTCTCGGGTTCTTCCTCTGATTGGTGACATGGGCTCCATCCTTTGCTCGCCTCAATGCTCCCACAGCTTCTTTTTATATAAATAACTGCACAGCCCGGCTCCTCCTTCAGGAGAAAAGTGAAAGGCAGAGGCTCTACTGGGTTTGAATTGTTTATAACACCACAGTGTAGACCTATAGCCCCAAATATTATGTCACAGCCTTAAAAATAAAGCTTGCAGGCTTCGTTTCTAAAAGAAATATCTGCCTTCCTCGGCTGCTGTAAACTGGGGGGCAGATGGCTCATTTGCCCGGAGATGCTGGGACATGTGTAATCAGAGAATGGGATGGGATCCTGGTATCATGGAACCCAACTCCATGGGGAAAACCGAACTGGGGTATTAGAGAAGACTCCTGGGCCCCTCCCAGCATCAGTCAGCTCAGGGTGAGGCCATTGGGGTGTCCCGGGCAACATCCACTTGGCACCTGCTCACCAAGGAGGCTAAGTCTTTTTCACTCCCTACTTCCTCCTTTGTTTATCCTTATGGTACTTTCCATCTCTCCCCAGCTTTTATTTGGGATTCTGAGGCCCACCTTCCCCAAGTCCATCTCCCTCCTCCCAACCAAATCTTACCCTGTCCTGTTCCCTGGTGCTGCTCTAGCAGTCAGTCATGTGGCAGGAAGGCTGCAGAGGACATGGGTGGTAATATGCCAGTCAGTGGTCACCAAGTACTTTACCAGCAGCAGAGTCTCCCAAGACTTCGAGTCATCCTATGTGGCAGGTGGATCAGGAATAGTACTTGGATCCCAGGGGTCCTGATGTCCAGAGAGGCCAAGCGACCTGCCTGCCGGCACGCTGCCAGCCCTAAACCCTGGGTCCTCATTCTAGTTTCTGTGAGCTTTTCAACTACTCTTTGCTTCTCTAAAGACATGGGTCCCGTGTGAATTTAATGCTACACAGTTTCAGTATCTTCACCCATTTTTGCTCCCTAATCACATCTTCTACGGTGTATGATTTAATGTCAAATATGTACAAGTTCAGTATGGTTTTTTTCCCAGAATAAGTTCTGCACAAAGCCTATGAAATCTAAATTGGGGGAGTCCTAAACTTAGCAAGCAACAATCTCAACTCAGAGCGTGATAACCGTCATTCCCTTTTCAATATTCATTCAGTCTTTATATTGCTAATGAGAAGATCTCAGTTTGATGCCAGTCCATCCTTAATTAATACCTCTTAAACCTTGGCTACTCCCTCTTTTTTACAGAGGGCGGGCAGGCAACTGGACCTAGTTAGGACTAAGTTCTATTCATTTCAGAGATGTGCAAACTTTCTGACGTGGCCAGACAGCACTTATTTTAAGCCTCACAGGCCATTCAGTGTGTGTTGCAACTGCTTGACCCTCCTGTTGCAGCATGAACGCTTCATGAGAGAGCGTGGCTTTATTCCAGTAAAACTTTATTGAGGCAGTCAACCTGAGAACCCCATTTATTTTTTTACTCTTCACTCCTATTGATGTCAAACAATACTCCTTTTACCTTTATAGTAGTAATATAAAATTCAGTAAATTTTATTTAAGCCAAAAAAAGAGAATCAATTTTGGGACACTTGGGTGGCTCAGTGGCTAAGCATCTGCCTTTGGCTCAGATTGTGATCCTGGGATCCTGGGACGGAATCCCATGTCCCCACAGGGACCCTGCTTCTCCCTCTGCCCATGTCTCTGCCTCTCTCTGCGTGTCTCTTGTGAATAGATAAATAAAATATTTTTTAAGAAATCAATTTAGATAGAAATCCTAAGAGTATAGGGGCCTGTGTGTGAAAGATCATGAAGGGAGTACAGAAAGCACAGAAGTTGGTTTTATATGTTAGTTGGTCAGGTGCCCCTATATCTTGGCAAGATTAGAGGAGATTCCGGGGGAACCTCAGCCCCTTCCAGAGCCCTGTGTAGTGCTTCAGTTGTTGGTCAGCAGCTCACTGACCTGCCTTTGGTTTACTCAGGCCTTTGAGCTGAGGACAGCTTGAGGGTTGACAGCTAGGTCTTACTTTTCTGGGATCCTCTAGGTTTGGTCTATCTCCTCTCCTCTCTCCTGATGTAACAGAGGGTCAGTAAAGGGGTGGATCTGTCTTGGTGGGATTTCAAGGATCAGGTGTACCTGGTGGAGGGAATATGAGGAACAGGGGAGATTTCAAGTTGCATCTCTCCCCCTTCCTCAGAGCAGCAGGGTAGTGTTGTGGCTTAAAGCACAGACTTGAGGGACAGTCTAGATTCTGATCCCAGCCCACCACTCATGTTGCTCTGTGTGATCTCTGATAGGTTACTTAGCATCTCTGTGCCGCTGGTTTCTTGTCTGTGACACCAAGATGATAATAGTACCTACCTCATGGACTGCCTGGATGGCCTAGCCAGTTAAGTATTTGCCTTGGGCTCAGGTCATGGTCCCTGTGTCCTGGGAAGTGGTGGCGGGGGGGGGGGGTCCCTTCTCAGCGGGGAGTCTCCTTCTCCCTCTCCTTCTGCACCTGCCCTGTTTGTACTCTCTCTCAAATAAAATAAATAACATCTTTTTTTTAATAGTACCTGCATCATATGGCTATTGTAAAGAGTAAATGAATTAATTTATGGGAGGAACTAAAGACATTTCTTAGCTAAGTGTTAACTCTTGTTACTCTTCACCCTGCTATGCTAATGATCCATTCTGGCCTCCAAAAATCAGCCTGTTTGATCATCAGTGTAGTCTTTTTTTTTTTTTTTTTATGATAGTCAGAGAGAGAGAGAGAGAGAGAGAGAGAGAGAGAGAGAGAGAGACAGGCAGAGGGAGAAGCAGGCTCCATGCACCGGGAGCCTGACGTGGGACTTGATCCCGGGTCTCCAGGATCGCGCCCTGGGCCAAAGGCAGGCGCCAAACCGCTGCGCCACCCAGGGATCCCAGATCATCAGTGTAGTCTTTAGTGACTATACGGAACAGCTGATGCTCCTTATGGTCCAGTGGTCCATTTACTCAAAACAAAAGGTATTCTTAAATTTGACATGTATCCTTGGGGCTCAGACCTAACACCCACAAAGCAAAATGTCATCTCTGAGCCAAATAATCCCATGCTGGGATTCATGGCCCTTCATCACTTACAGAATCCATTCCAAGTGTATCAGCATGGGCAGGGCCCTGCACAGCTGGCTCAGCCTGCCCCAGCCTGCCCAGGACACTGACCTTCTGTCATGTTCCCCAAAATGACCCCCACCCCACCCCGAACTAGTCACTGCTGACTACTCAGCATGCCTGTCGTGTGAGGCAGTCTCAGGGTGTGTGTGCTGCTCTTTCTGCCTGTGATGCCCATCCCCAGCTTGCCCTCCCACTCATCTTCCTTTTCCTTTTCAAGCCACCTTTTTCCTAAGTATGCACCCACATTTCTCTAATAAGAGGTGTGGGTCACCCTCACCTCTCAGCAGTGTGACATGTTCCAGTGTAACACCTCTATTGGGTGGAGTTGAAAGTCAGACTTGCTTTGGAGTCCAAGAGGGAGGTAGGAGTGTGTGTGTGTGTATGTGTGAGAAAGAAAGAAAACATACACAGGTGTTCTCTACACTCATTGTGAGCATTTTGAGGGCAGGCACAGAGTCTCCTTCCTATCTGAATCCTCAACTGAAAGCCCAGTGCCTTGTACCTAATAGATATTTCTTTTTTAAAAAATATTTTATTTATTCATGAGAGAAACAGAGAAGCAGAGACAGAGACAGAGGGAGAAGCAGCCTCCCTACAGGGAGCCTGATACGGGACTCGATCCCAGGACCCCAGGATCACACTCTGAGCCAAAGGCAGATACTCAACCACTGAACCACCCAGATGCCCCCTGATAGATATTTCTGGAATGAACTGGAGGTAAAGAGCAATTGAGGAGTAGACATCTGAATTTGGCAACTTTCATCCGATCTTTCCAAGAGTTAGAGATTTAGATCCAGTCCCACTGACATAATGAGCTTGTTTTTCTCTTTTCCCTTTTGCGTCCTTCCCGAAACTTGCACCATACGATTTCTAGCATATAATCCCTTGCATGACATCTCACCGTTGTCTGGTTCGTGGTGGACCCAGCCAGATGGAGCTTGTAAATCGGTCCTGACGGGGAAGATTTGCTCGCTCTCAAAACCATACACACATACACACCATAGTTCAACGAATCTATAATTTGTTAAGGCGCACTGTTATTTTACGTGCCACTGAAAACAAAACAGCAGCAATTAAACGAGGACACGCCAAAGATTGTGAGACAGGTGGCAATTTCAGAGACGGAGAGAGGGAGAAACCAGATACCAGCGCCCTAAGAAAAGGCGGCATCTCACATTCTGGGCTGGAAATGTTCTGTGTTTCCATCTTGAGCTATTTTTCATTCTGCTTTAAATAGACGTTGATAAAAGCTCCGTGCCCAGAGACAATCCCCAGCACAGAGTTGAGTGAATAAATATGCAAGTGCTTCTGAAATAGCTGGCAGAGAGCCCTTTGTTTGGAAACAAATGTCTCCGTGAAAATAGCAACCTAAAATTTCCCCGCAGTCCCTGTGCTCCGGGGCGATGAACGCGGCCCTTTAAGTACCTTGTCCCAGTGCAGCAGTTCCCCGGAGGGCGGCTGCCTAAATTGCTCAATAAATCCGTGCATAGGGTACGGTCTGCATTTGCTCTTCCTGGACTGCTATTGAGCACTTAAACCACTTTCTTCTCCCCCTGCCATCGAAAAATATGAACTCTCACAGTAGGTTATTTCTCTCATCCGTCTCCCCTTAAAGCCAGCAAACAAGAGTTGAGCAATTATCCGATGAACTAGATTAATGGAGACAGGCGTCTTTTTAGCACCAGGGCCGAGGAGCGCCAACACCCCGTTTCCCCACGAGAAAGAATGTTTTTGTCCCAACTTTACACTTGATCGTCCCAGCACTTCATCTCACTGACGTGAAATACCTACACGACTTCCAAAAATTTCTGATTGCCTTCCTTTCAGAATAATTTTAGGACAGCAATGGTCCTTTTGGGTGTTGGAGAATGCAAGTCCCCCGTTTTTCTCCTCTTTTTAGGGGGCGGGGTGTTTTATGACATTACGTGGTCAGGCTTATAAAACGGGGTCTTGGTTCAGCAACATGGGCTAAATCTGTTTTAAAATAGCACGAAGGAATTCCACTGGCATTTCAAAATGGACCCGCTTAGGATCCGGTCATATGATATGGCTCTTCCAAAAGGAAAGATGAAAGTTGCGTCTAGTAAACTCTGTCAACTCAGGGGATTTAATGAGGACAGGAAGGGAATCAAGTGCAAAATGTAATGAGTGAAGGATTCCCACTTTGTGTCCTAGAAGTGTCGGGACAACGCTTGAGCAACTTTAGACTAAATGGAAACTTGGCTGAGGTGCCCTTGGACTCTGAGCTCTCAGAAATGTGAAAATATGCAGGCTCAGAACGTACTCCTCCCCCCACCCCCCCCACCCCCAGTGGATGTGGCCCAGTGAGTTATTTCTGGAAGAGAGACATCAGGACTTCCTCCTGCCTCCTGGGGCCGAGCAAATCTTAGAGATGGCTTTCCCCACATTCCCCATGATGATGATGGGATCCAGGTCTACAGAATGTAAAGCCCCATTTCGTTTTTTAAAAATAATGCCTTTTACGTAGCTCTGTGTTCCTGAATACCAGAATTACGTCCATGAAATTAAAATGTGGTGCTTTACTCCACCCGAAAGTCTGACGTTAAAAGGACTGGCAACACCAAGTGTTGGCGAGATGTGAAGTGACTGGAACTCTCGAATGTGGCTGGTGGAAGTATAAATCGAGCCAGAGTTTGGTGGTATCTCCTAAAGCTAAACATGAGTGTGGCTCAGTAATTCTAGTCCTGGGAACATCTTCAAAAGAAACGAGTGCATAGGCCCACCAAAAGATAGATACAAGAATGTCCACAGCAGCTTATTCACAATAGCCAAGGGCAGCAGCATGGATGAATCTCATAGACATAATGTTGAATAAAAGAACTCAGAGTGAGAGAGAGCATTCTTTATAATTCTATTTCCATATAAAGGAACAAAACTAATCAATATGATAAAACTGAGTGTGGTGGTCACTCTTGGGACTTGAAAGGGACACCTAGAAGCCTTGTGGCGTATTGGGCATTCTAATCCTTAACTGGTGTGTACTTAACTGTGTCTAATGTCTTAACCTCAGTCAAAACGAAAAAAGAAAGATGGAAATGTGGAGTGTTGGAGAGCACCATGCCATCCTGTGCATAAAGAAACTGTGTTATCACAGACGAGAAGTGTAACATCCTTTCGATAAGAGAACCTCCCTCCCTTTCAACACATTAAATTATCTCCTGAAAATGTATTGACCTTTCTGCCTTTGCCTTTTCTTCTCATTTGGGACCTTTCTCACTTGCAGCTTTGAATGCATAAGGAGCGCCAGAGAGGGGATGTTATCCCTGATTTACTCTGAGCTCTCTGAGGATGGTTATGTAATACCTGTAATCCCATCAACGCACCTAAAGAGCTTCTCCCTTTGGTGCCATGCACTGCAAATTAATAGCCCATGGATCCATTTACAGCTTGTTGTGTTTTGGAAAACTGTTTCAGCCATCAAATAATAAAACGGCTTTTAAAAAAAAATGAGAGTTGTTATTTTTAAATGTTAAATTAGCAGTAGTGTCAGTAATTCCTCTCAAATATATAGTATGACCAAAATTGATTTATGTGCCTGTGTAGATTCTAGTTTATTTATTCTTTTTAAAGATTTTATTCACGAAAGACACAGAGACAGAGAGAGGCAGAGACACAGGCAGAGGGAGAAGCAGGCTCCATGCAGGGCGCCTGATGCGGGACTCCATCCCAGACTCCAGGATCGCGCCCTGGGCTGAAGGCAGCGCTAAACCACTGAGCCACCCAGGGATCCCCAAGATTCTAGTTTAATAATTAGCCAACCCTCCCTGTTTTCCCAGAATGCAAAAAAAAAATCAAAATGAGAGGTCTTCTCATTTTGATTCATTCATTACAGGCAAATGGGACTTTATTTAGTAAGTGACCAAATTGAGACTGGTTTAGAAAAGTTAACAAGAAGATTTGACTGACAGAATTTTCTTTTCGTTAATTTTTTCCTTTTTTCTTTTTCTTTTTCTTTTTTTTTTTTTTTTTTTTTTCAGCCATCAGAGTCATTTCTCTGTGAGGTTGTTCACATTCAAAGAAAGGGTTCTGGATCTGCAGAACATCTATCTTCGTTTCCTTGTCCTTTTCAGTATTTTAAAAAAGTATTTAGTATATACTGACAGCAGAGAAGAAGGCACTGAAAATTGCAGTCCTTTCCTAATGCCCATTGGCAGTTGAACAATTAATTCATCATCAGAAATTTAGACACAAAAACAGGTTTTGTGGGATGGCATATTAGAGTTAATTTAGGATATAGACTATGACTTTAAACATATCAAAACTAACAGAAGCAGCATTTCTGTAAATTGATAAATATAAACTCCAGCCCTTTTTAGAGAGATATATTTATCTCTCAGTGCCATCTTTGAAGAATTCAAAAGAATTAAAAAAAATATTGTTCTGGGCCTCTGGGTGACTCATTTGGTTAGGTGTCTGACTCTTGGTTTGGCTCAGGTCATAGTCTAATGGGTTGTGGATCAAGCCCCACATCCGGCTCTGCCCTCAACAGTGTGTCTGCTTAAAAAGATTCTCTCCCTTTCTCTCTATCCCTCCCCCAACTTGTGCATGCTTTCTTGCTCTCACTTTCTCTCTCTCTCTCTCTCTCTCTCTCTAGTATATAAAAAATGTTTCTGAAAAAAAAACTTTTTAAACAGATTACAACTCAGCAATAAGACAACCCATTTAAAAGATGGGCAGGCAGGGGATCCCTGGGTGGCTCAGTGGTTTAGCGCCCCTTCAGCAAAGGGGGTGATTCTGGAGACCTGGGATCGAGTCCCACATCAGGCTCCCTGCATGGAGCCTGCTTCTCCCTCTGCCTGTGTCTCTGCCTCTCTCTCTCTCTCTCTGTGTATCTCTCATTAATAAATAAATAAAATCTTAAAAAAAATAGATGGCCAGGCAGCAGATTTGAAGAGACATTATAGCAAAAATGATAGACGGTCAATAAGCACATTAAAGGATCCTCAGCATCTTTAGTTATTGGGGAAATACAAATCAGAACCACAGTGAGATGTCACCTCGCACCCATATCAAAGAGACATTAACAGATGTTGGCAAAGATAAGCAGAAATTTGGACTCTTGCACACTGCTGGTGTAAAATGGTGCTAAAATGGTAAAGCCACTTTGGAAAATAATTTGGCAGTTCCTCAATTAAACATAGAGCTTACTGTATAAGCCATCAGTTCTCCTAGGTTGTTTACCTGTGAGAAATAAAAACATACACCCACACAAAAACTTGAGAGGCTATTTATAGCAGCGCATTATTCATAATAACCAAAAAGTAGAAATAACCGAAATGCCAATTAAGGACGAGACAAACACAGTGTAGTGCATCCATGCAATGGAATATTCAGCCATAAAAAGGCATGAAGTATTGACAGGTAGAATAACATGGAAGACCTTTGAAGACATGATGCTAGGTGAAAGAAGCCAGACACACAGGCTGCAGACTATGTATTCACCTATGTAAAACATCCGGAATGGGCAGATTTATAGAGACAGAAAATATATTCGTAGTTGCCAGAGGCTGGAGACATTGGAAATGGGAAGTGACTGCTAATGGGTTTCTTTTGAGGGAGATGGTATTATTACTTCAGAAATAAATTAAAAACCACTGAATTTCACACAGTTTTAAAAGTATGAACTCTGGGGCAGCCTGGGTGGTTCAGCGGTTCAGCGCCTGCCTTTGGCCCAGGGTGTGATCCTGGAGACCCGGGATCGAGTCCCGTGTCGGGCTCCCTGCATGGAGCCTGCTTCTCCCTCTGCCTGTGTCTCTGCCTCTCTCTCTCTCTCTCTCTGTGTCTCTCATGAATAAATAAATAAAATCTTTAAGAAAAAAAAAAGAGTACGAGGTCTGTAGCATGTGAATTATATCTTAATTAAAAAAAAAACCACCATAGAACTAAAAAACAAGTTAACTTATTGGCTTAAGGGGAAAAGAGGAAAATGAACTTTGAAGTCAGATATGGTCACTAAGGTGTGTATATATATTAGATAAGGATCCCATTTGGGTCTGGTGTTCTTGTGTTCTTGGTAGGGCAAAACGGATGAAGGCAGTGGCAGGATTCTGGCTGTTTTCATCTGCCTTGTTGTGCAGAAGAATCACAGATTTTCCAGACACCGATGTTGGAGATGAATGTCTCTCGTGAGTCCTTGTGAAGAGAGTACTGGGAGGTGTCATTTAGGATGTCCTTGACATTTTTCATTGTTCTTCCTTAGGACAGAACTTCCATGTAGTTAAATCTCATCTGTTTTCCAAATTGGAATAAAAAGAGCATAGAAAAGGAAGACAATCTTTATCACCTTAGACTCCAAAAGATACACTTACAGATATGAAACTGAAGAGTCCGTAAAGATCGTCCCCTCAAAACACCGGTTGGCTCTCCTCCTCATTCCATTTCAAATTTTATCATTTAAAAGCTCTTTCCTGGGATGCTTGGGTAGCTCAGGGGTGGAGCATCTGCCTTCGGCTTAGGGCATGATTCTGGAGTCCCTGGATCGAGTCCTGCATCAGGCTCCCCAGAGGGAGCCTGCTTCTCCCTCTGCCTATGTCTCTGCCTCTCTCTGTGTGTCTCTCATGAATAAATAAATAAAATCTTTAAAATAAATAAATAAATGAATAAAAGCTGTCTCCTTCACATAATGCCTTTCCAGGTATTTCCTCAGTTTCTTTTGATCTTCCCTTTTACAGCAAAAATCAATAGTATTCTAGAACATTTTTCTCTTTATTGAGGTATGCTCTACATATCTTAATGGTACAGACCTTAAGTATACTGTTTCATAAGTTTGATAAATGTATACATCCTTCTAACCACCTTTCAAGTCAAAACACTAGAAAGAGACTAAGAACGTTCTGGGTTTGAAATGTTTGCTGTCTTGATTTTGGTGGTGGTTATGCTGTAAGGTACACTGTTCTGATGTCCACCTCCAGACATTAGTTTTGCCTGTAGAACTTCATCTGCATTGAATCGTGTAGTCTGCACTCTTCTGTGTTCCATGTCTTTCCTTCGTCATTGTGTTTGTAGGATTTTTCGATAGTGGTACAAGTATGGGTTGGTTGTTCCTTTTTTGCTGAGTAGTATTTCATTCTATAGATACACAGTTCTCACCTCGATGGATGTTCAGGTCATTTCCAGCTTAGAGCTACTATAATGAAAACTCTCATGAAGATCCTTGTACATGCTTTGTGGGGGACATAGATGCTTACCCCTCTTAGGTACATACTCAGTAGAATTACTGGGTCATAGAGGCAGTAATGGGCATTTCATTTTATAAAAGATGTCCAGTTTTCCAAAGGTTCTACATACCATTTACACTCCATCAGCACTGTATGCGAATTCCAGTTGTCCCACATCCTTGCCAGACCTTGATATTTCAGTCTTTTTAATTTTGACATCCTACTGGATATGAAACACTATCTCTTTTTTTGTATATTTTTTCATTAGAGTTCAATTTGCCAACATATATCACCCAGTGCTCATCCCGTCAAGTGCCCGTCACCCAGTCACCGCAACCCCCCCCACCTCCCTTTCCACTACCCCTTGTTTGTTTCCCAGAGTTAGGAGGCTCTCATGTTCTGTCTCCTTTTCTGATATTTCCCACTCATTTTCTCTCCTTTCCCCCTTAATCCCTTTCACTATTTTTTATATTCCCCAAATGAATGAGACCGTATAATGTTTATCTTTCTCCAATTGATGTACTTCACTCATCAGAATACCCTCCAGTTCCATCCATGTTGAAGCAATGGTGGGTATTTGTCGTTTCTAATGGCTGAGGAATATTCCATTGTATACATAAACCACATCTTCTTTATCCATTCATCTTTCGATGGACACTGAGGCTCCTTCCACAGTTTGGCTACTGCTGCTATAAACACTGGGGTACAGGTGTCCTGCCATTTCACTGCATCTGTATCTTTGGGGTAAATCCCCAACAGTGCAATTGCTGGGTCGTAGGGCAGGTCTATTTTTAACTCTTTGAGGAACCTCCACACATTTTTCCAGAGTGGCTGCACCAGTTCACATTCCCACCAACAGTGTAAGAGGGTTCCCTTTTCTCCACATCCTCTCCAACATTTTTGGTTTCCTGCCTTGTTAATTTTCCCCATTCTCACTGGTGTGAGGTGGTATCTCATTGTGGTTCTGATTTGTATTTCCCTGATGGCAAGTGATGCAGAGCATTTTCTCATGTGCATGTTGGCCATGTCTAAGTCTTCTCTGTGAGATTTCTCTTCATGTCCTTTGCCCATTTCATGATTGGATTGTTTGTTTCTTTGTTGTTGAGTTTAATAAGTTCTTTATGGGTCTTGGATACTAGCCCTTTATCTGACATGTCATTTGCAAATATCTTCTCTCATTATGTAGGTTGTCTTTTAGTTTTGTGAAACTAAAAGTATCTCATTGTGGTTTTCATTTGAATCTTCCTGACAGCTGGTAACACTGCATTTCTTTTTAATTTAGTAAAAACTCGACCTCTTGTTAAATGAGAAAATATAAAACACAACTATACATAGTTTGATCTCATAGTTGTAAAAACAAAGCTTGGCAGATATATTTCACGACGTTAAAAGCTGTTATTTTTTTTTTGAACTTATCTGTATTTTCATTTTATTATTTAACCCCTGTGCACATTTGTTAGTTGCATGATAAAGAAGAAAAGCTGGTTTTTTTGTTTGTTTGTTTTTGTTTTTGTTTTTGTTTTTTTAAGAAAAAGAGGATAGCTCTTAGATTGGGGTAGAACTTCTGTTTTCCTAGTTGTCTAACATTTTAGGCTTAGGAATATTGGGTATTGACAGTGCTTTGGGCAGAAATGGTTGAGGAAATAGATGCAAACACTGTTTTTGCATTTGTCTGTTTGTTTCTCCAGCAAAAGACAAATCCATTTCCATACATTTAGACATCTTGATTTCTGAGGATAACATCCATTTTTATCTCAATTTAATAGACCATAAATCAGGGGCACCTGGGTGGCTCAGTCAGTTAAGCCTCTGCCTTTGGCTCAGGTCATGATCCCAGGGTCCTGGGATCAAGCCCCACATTGGACTCCCTGCTCAGTGGGGAGTCTGCTTCTCCCTCTCCCTCTGCCTCTCCCCTCCACTTGTGCAGACACTCTCTCTTGCTCACTCTCTCAAATAAATAAAATCTTTAAAAAATATATATAATAGACCAGGGACACCTGGGTGGCTCAGCGATTGAGCATCTGCCTTTGGCCCAGGGCGTGATCCTGGAGTCCTGGGATCGAGTCCCACACCAGGCTCTCTGCATGGAGCCTGCTTCTCCCTCTGCTTGTGTCTCTTTCTCTGTGTCTCTCATGAATAAATAAATAAATAAAATCTTAGAAATATAAATATAATAGACCATAAATCAGAGGTCAGCAAACCTAAACCTTTAAGCCAAATCTGGCCTGCCTCCTGCTTTGATCAATAAAATTTTATTGGAATACAGCCATGTACATTCATTTATATATTATCTACAGCTGCTTCCCTGCTCTAATAGCAGAATTGAGTAGTTGGGATAGAGACCATACAGACTGCAAAGTCTAAAATATTTACTGTTTGGTCCTTTCAGGAGGAGTTTGCCAACCCCTGCCATAATCCATTCACTCTCTTTAAATTTTCTATTTTAATTCAAGCACTGGTTTATAAGAGTTTAGTTCTATGCCAGACATATGCACAATTTGTAACTGCACCTGTGTTTCTGTCCAATTCATGTAAGCTACTAGTGCTTATGCGCCTTACAATCATATCTCGGTACTTCAGTAGGGACCATGTCTAATTTCAACTTTGCACTGGAAATTCATAAACAAATCATTTTCCAGCATCACCCCCAAATCCTTTCATGTTAAAGGGAGGAAAATTAAAAGGATTTTGTTCTGGATGGAAATGCATCTAACTCTGAAGCCATCTCTCTCCTTTAAACACACACACACACGAGACCTTAAGCATCCAACTGGTAACTCTTTTTAAGGTAAAGTAAGTAGTGACTGAATAAGCGAGCTTGATTTTCTTGTCTAGAAATTGTGGAGAGAGAGTAATGTTGTGAGCGGTAGCACCAGAGTCGGAACAGCATCCCACGACTTCTCTTTGTCTAAATGGTCACATGTTATATTGAACCTCATACATTATGTATAATGAAATGCTTGAATTCTTACATGCACTCGTCACAAACATATTACTGTATACTGGCACCTTTTATAAACTTCCACCAAGGAGGAACTTAAACACATGAAATAAGCTAGCATGGTGTCCTGGCCCATTGTAAAGACGAACTCCAAGGCAGAAGAACAGCCACTACCTCTGTTTTATAACTTATAATATGAAGATACACATTCCTACCCTTTCTGCTAGATATCTAAGGAGTTTGAGAATAAAATATCAAGAGTAAGAAGAAGCTGTGAAAGTACTTTGATGAAACAAAATGCTTGAGAAACAGGAGATGTGATTGTGGTTCATTTATTGGCCCACAATGATAGAGGATAGGGCAGTACTTGGGTCCTGAAATCCCATCTCCCATGCCTTCCCATGTGCGCAGCGCAGAGCCCAGCTCCAGTGGGAAGGTACTCTCTGCAGATCCGTGTTCCGGTAGAACTTCTCCGACCTACTTAGCCTTCCAACTTTGCTCATCTAAAAGATACATTCATCTTTCCTCGAGTTTCCTCCTAGAATCTAATTATATGAAACCGGGGGTGCGCCAAACATCGCCTCACATCCGAACTCATCACAGAGGTTTCTGCTTCAAGGGTGAATCAACATGTGCACTTTGCTGCTGCAGGAAGCTGACAGCTCCTAAATTATTCCTGGTGCGTCTGACAGTTTCTAGGATGTATATAAAAAGAGAGAGATCCTCTGGGGCTTTGGTTCCGCTGGACTGTAACTCATTAATAAATGGACAAGAGATCTGTGCAGTAGGCATGAACATACCCTCCATAGCCTATTTTAATCATGGTCTGTTAAAAAGCAGTATGCTGGGTGCCTGGGTGGCTCAGTCATTCAAGTGTCTGCCTTTGGCTCAGGTCATGATCTCAGGGTCCTGGGATCTAGCCCCGCATCAGGCTCCCTGCTTGGCAGGGAGTCTGCTTCTCCATCTCCCTCTGCCTGTTGCTCCCCCTGCTTGTGCTCTCTCACACATGTGCTCTCTCTCAAATAAAGAAGTAAAATCTTTGAAAAACAAAAAAGCATACTGAGAGTCCCAAAGGTGAGACCTAGGGAGTAGCCATGCCCCCAGCTAGCTGGGTAACCATGTACAAGTTACCTCTCTGGGCCTTACACATATGTAACTCAGGGGCATTGAGGCGATGATTGGTACGATCCTTTCCAGACATTGCCCCATCTGAAACAAAAGACTGTAACATTTAATTAAAATTGGTAAGACCTCTTCATTGAAAACCATTTTTACTTCCAGGACACAATTACAGTGAAAGCTAATTCCTATTGTGCTCTGCTTCTAATAAAATAGAAAATTTTCAAGTGGTTTTGGGACATATGATGTGCCAAAATTGACTTTTCTTGCTGCTTTTTCTTCATATGTCCCCTCTTTAAGTGGGGATCTCTGAACACTCCTGCCATGGCAAGCTATGAAGAGTAAGACTGTCTTTGAGATGAAATACCTGAGACACAAAGCGGTTCATTATTTTGCCCAAGAAGATATATGATACAAAATACTTTAAACAGTAGTAGTTGAAAGGTGGAGTTATAGGCTTGGCATAAGAGAGGTAAAGTTGTACTTATGCACTCTATGATTTTTAGGGCTTCAGCATTGATATGTAAATTTAAAAATCCATGAAATGTGTATTTGCTCTATCCTATTGTTTCTAGTCAATAGTTGGGAAGGTAGAAACTGAGAGGATTTGTGTAAATAACCCCTAAGGAGGCATGAGGAGCCGGCATATCTATGAATAGGTGGCAGTGTTCACCCATTCCTTCCACCCCAAGTCCCAGGCAAAGCCCACTCATCACTGACTTCCCACCTTGACTTTGAAGGATTCTTCACTTAGTAGGAAGGTTTTCTTTATAATTCCATGAAAATAAAGTTCCCGGGGAAACGTGGCAGGTTTATCACTTTTTAATATTTTAGAGCAAACAAGTGTTGGCTCTTATTCTGTGAGCACATTTTGAAGAGGGAAAAAAGGTTTGGGGGCACTCTGGGGGAGAAGTAAAGATGGAGAACACAGGGGAGGTCTGGCCCAGAATCAACCATGGCACAACCCCGGCTCTGGGAAGTGAGAGGTCTACAGATCCTCAGAGAGCTCCCCCAGCAGCCCCCATTCCTGAGGAGCCTCTGTCCTGCGCTCCATGCCTATGCCACTAGTAGACCTGGGGTGTGTTTGGGTTATGGCCCTACATTCTTGGCTCAGGTTCTGTCCATAGAGCAGGAGACCCAGGCTGGTTGGTCTCCAAGAGTCCATCCAGACACGGCCTCAATAGGCACTGGATAAGGAACAAATGGATGCATGATCAGAATCCAGTTTGAATGGTCATCATTTCTGTGGTGCTATCTAGGAAGTTCTCTTGGTTACACGTTTCAATTGGTGACAACTTTGCTCAGAAGCCCAGGGCCTAACATGTAGTGGTATCACGATAAACATGTGCATGAATGTATTGAAAATATCACTGTTTTCCAGTAAGTTCTGCTGACAATCAGAAGCATTTTCTCTTCACATATGAGAAGTTGAGGGATGTCTTCCCAGGGGAATGGTTTTCTGCCTTTGTTTCTACTTGATTTCTGATCTCTTGATTTCCTCTTACAGGATAAATCAAATCCTTATCAATAGGAAGACTTTGTTTTCACTTACACAGTTGAGGTAGGGAGATCACTGTTTAAAGAAGGTGTGGGGTAAGGTTTTGCAGAGCAAATGGTCCTCAACATGAGCAATCAATACCTTCAGGTAGTGGGATCTTGGCAGGTATCATGTGAAACAAGCAAGGGAGATACTGAAAAATCCTGTAAGACTCAGGAATATAAGATGTATACAACTTAAATGACTTGACCAGTGTCAACAGCTGATAGCGGTGGTGCCAGAAATAGAACATGGGTGCCCTGATTCTAGGGGAGTGCCCTTAATCGCTTAGCATCCTGCTCCTAGGGCTGAATCAGCTACAAATTGGGAGCCTCTAGAAGTCAGGGATCACATCTACCCCGTGTACTTTATACAGTTTCCTCAAAAACCTCTTAACAAGTGCTTCTGGAAAATGATGAGAAAGAAAGCTTACCTATCACTTCCCTTTTTGAATAAAAATCCAGCCCTCGCTCACACCTGCAGAATGGGAAGGGGGGAAGAATAACCATAAAACTGCTGCAGTGATTTTTTTTACACTCTTTTTCTTTCACAGGACGTATTAGTAACATCACATATTTTTTTTTAAATGGGCCATTTTTAGCAATAGAAGTAAGAAAAAAAAGCCTCTCATTCCCATTCCCATATAAAGTATGATTTGAAAAGTGCCTCTGACAAAGTTGTAGCATCGCATCCTATGGGCAAGGCCTCAGGCTGGTGCACTTTTAATTTTCTGTGGGCTTTCACTATGGTGCCCTCAATATGGAATAGGTTGCTCACTGCAGCTGGGAGGGAATTTGTTTAAAAAGTAAAGGGAATTCTTGAGCTTTCCGAGAAGCATTTTGAAGTCGGAGCTAAATGGCTCGCTGCCTTTCCCTCAGCAACAACATGTAGCTGAGGCAGACCCTTGTTTTCTGAGGAGCTTGAGCTTGGAGAGTCACCTGACAGTCCTAATGGAGTCGGAAAGACACGCAACCCAATCACGGTGACCTACTTTTGTTACCACGGCACCCGGCATAAACGTTGAATTCCTTGAAAATTCAGATTGAACAAAAGGTGAGGTGCATTAGTGGTTTTTTTCAGCTCTCTTTAGTCAAGGTGTTGGTCAGAGGGGGAAGATCAAAGGATAATTTAACTGGAACCTTTTCCCAGTAGGAATTAGGGTTAGATTTGAAAAGTGCCAGCAGCCCCATTGTTACTGCCATCTTCTCCATCTTGGTTGGAATAAAGATGAGGCTCCTGAGTAATTTGGTGCAAATCTTTTTCATCTCATAAAGGCAAGCATTAAAACCTCAGTCTAACAAACACCTTCAAAAGAAGTTTTTTCTCTCTCCTCCCTCTGCCCCCCTTCCCCACTGTCCCTTCTGCTTGCCTCCATTTTGAATGGTTTGCTTTTATGGCTCTGGGAATACAATCTGAAATTAGGCTTTGTGTGGAAGTTTTTCAACTTTCAATTTATTTCACAACCTCATAAAATGTTCTGACAAAGCTCTCCAAAAATCCCCAGGCTTGTGGTGCTAAATGGAGGGCCCAGAACAAGCACTCTCACAGATCTTTCATGAAAATAGAATTCCCAGGAGGCTGTTTTCTCCTATCTTGGAGTAAAAACACCCAATATTTACTTGAAGGCAAAAACAAGATGAAATTAAAGCCAGGTGTCATTTAGAGGGGAGACGCAGAGGACAGAAGGGGCAGAGAGAGCTGGTGTTGAAAGGAGCAGAGAAGGGCTATAGATAGGATGCTGATGGGTAAATATTTATGTGTCACCAAGTTGCCCCTGTCCTGTCCTCAATAGTAAGGTCCTTGAGGTCAGAAATTTTAACTTCATTGTCTTCATAAACCTCCCCCTGTGCCTCTAGCAAATACGGTTTCTGGCTCAACAACATGAGTTCACTCATTTATTCATATATTTCTTGAGTATTTACCATTTGGTCTTTCAACATAAAATGTTCATTGGGTGCCTGTTATATAGGTCAGATGTTCTACATGCTGAGAATCAACTTTGAAGAAAGTCCCTGATGTCATGGAGCTTTTGCTTGGAGGTGGGGAGAGAGTAGACAGATGCTATTAGTAAGCAATTTTACATATTACATCAGATGGTCATCACTGCTTAGAACTGGGCTGTGCAATGTGGAAGCCAATACATATGGCTCCTGAACACTTAAAATATGAAGAAAAACATAAAGCAGAGTATTTGGAGCTGATGGTGGCTATTTAATAAAGCATGGAAAGGGAAGGTCTTGTCTGGCAGGGTAAGATTCAGTCAGGAAATGGGGGAGTGGGCCCGGGTAGATATCAGGGAGTGTTCCCAGCAGAGGAATAGCAGGTGCAAAGCTCTGCGCTGTATGCTGAAGGTTGGGTGGTAAATGAGAGAGAGAGTTATAGTGCGTCCCCTTGGACCTTTCACTCTAGGTCAGGTAGATGTAAAACTAGGAAGCAAAGAAATACATATGCAGTTGACCCTTGAACGATGCAGGATGAGGGGCACCGGCCCCACACCCAGTCAAAAATCCATGTATAACTTTTGACTCCCCAAAAACTTAACTAGTAATAGCCTTACTGGTGGCATAAGCCACAAATTAACTTATTTTATATGTTATGTGTATCCTATACTGTATTCTCACAGTAGAGTAAGCTAGAGAAAAGAAAATGGCAAGAAAATGCTGTACTGTGTTTACCGAAAAAAATCTTTGTGTAAGTAGACCCACACAGTTCAAACCCATGTTGTACAAGGGTCAACTGTGTAGTTAAAAATCAAACTATGAGGGCAGCCCCGGTGGTGCAGCGGTTTAGCGCCGCCTGCAGCCCAGGGCGTGATCCTGGAGACCCGGGATCGAGTCCCACATGGGGCTCCCTGCATGGTGCCTGCTTCTCCCTCTGCCTGTGTCTCTGCCTCTCTCTCTCTAGCTGTGTCTCTATGAATAAATAATAAATAACATCTTTAAAAAATCAAACTATGATAGAAAATAAGTGGGAAAAGGGACTTCAAGTTGGTTGATGAGAGAAGACCTCAGTGAGGCAAGTGTGAAAAGGAGCTGACCATGTATTTAGAAGGGAGAGGCTATTATAGGCAGTGGGAACCACATGTGAGAAGGTCTGAGGCTGGAATAAATCTGACGCTTCTGGGAACCCACATGAAAGAAGATCCCTGGGGCCGGGCTAATGAGTCTGGGGAGATACGGTCTCGCATGCCCTCAGAGAGGAAGCCAAGGGCCAGATTAGCAGACTTTTGTAGCCCACCTGAAGGAATTTGATTTTATCCTTATTGTGATGTGGTGCCACAGATAAGTGCTGAACATTGAGGGACATCACTTCTGTGGCTTTAAAATATTCACTGCTCAGGATATAAAATCAATGCCCAGAAATCAATGGCATTTCTATACACTAACAATGAGACTGAAGAAAGAGAAATTAAGGAGTCAATCCCATTTACAATTGCACCCAAAAGCATAAGATACCTAAGAATAAACCTAACCAAGGAGGTAAAGGATCTATACCCTAAAAACTGTAGAACACTTCTGAAAGAAATTGAGGAAGACACAAAGAGATGGAAAAATATTCCATGCTCATGGATTGGCAGAATTAATATTGTGAAAATGTCAATGCTACCCAGGGCAATTTACACGTTCAATGCAATCCCTATCAAAATACCATGGACTTTCTTCAGAGAGTTAGAACAAATTATTTTAAGATTTGTGTGGAATCAGAAAAGACCCCGAATAGCCAGGGGAATTTTAAAAAAGAAAATCATAGCTGGGGGCATCACACTGCCAGATTTCAGGTTGTACTACAAAGCTGTGGTCATCAAGACACTGTGGTACTGGCACAAAAACAGACACATAGATCAATGGAACAGAATAGAGAACCCAGAAGTGGACCCTCAACTTTATGGTCAACTAATATTCAATAAAGGAGGAAAGACGATCCACTGGAAGAAAGTCTCTTCAATAGATGGTGCTGGGAAAATTGGACATCCACATGCAGAAGAATGAAACTAGACCACTCTCTTGCACCATACACAAAGAGAAACTCAAAATGGATGAAAGATCTAAATGTGAGACAAGATTCCATCAAAATCCTAGAGGAGAACACAGGCAACACCCTTTTTGAACTCAGCTACAGTAACTTCTTGCAAGATACATCCACGAAGGCAAAAGAAACAAAAGCAAAAATGAACTATTGGGACTTCATCAAGACAAGAAGCTTTTGCACAGCAAAGGATACAGTCAACAAAACTAAAAGACAACCCGCAGAATGGGAGAAGATATTTGCAAATGATGTGTCAGATAAAGGGCTAGTTTCCAAGATCTATAAAGAACTTCTTAACACCAAAGAAACAAACAATCCAATCATGAAATGGGCAAAATACATGAAGAGAAATCTCACAGAGGAAGACATAGACATGGCCAACATGCACATGAGAAAATGCTCTGCATCACTTGCCATCAGGGAAATACAAATCAAAACCACAATGAGATACCACCTCACACCAGTGAGAATGGGGAAAATTAACAAGGCAGGAAACCAAAAATGTTGGAGAGGATGTGGAGAAAAGGGAACCCTCTTACACTGTTGGTGGGAATGTGAACTGGTGCAGCCACTCTGGAAAACTGTGTGGAGGTTCCTCAAAGAGTTAAAAATAGACCTGCCCTACGACCCAGCAATTGCACTGTTAGGGATTTACCCCAAAGATTCAGATGCAATGAAACGCCGAGACACCGGCACCCCGATGTTTATAGCAGCAATGTCCACAATAGCCAAACTGTGGAAGGAGACTTGGTGTCCATCGAAAGATGAACGGATAAAGAAGATGTGGTTTATGTATACAATGGAATATTACTCAGCCATTAGAAACGACAAATACCCACCATTTGCTTCAACGTGGATGGAACTGGAGGGTATTATGCTGAGTGAAATGAGTCAATCAGAGAAGGACAAACATTATATGGCCTCATTCATTTGGGGAATATAAATAATAGTGAAAGGGAATAGAAGGGAAGGGAGAAGAAATGTGTGGGCAATATCAGAAAGGGAGACAGAACATAAAGACTCCTAACTCTGGGAAACGAACTAGGGGTGATGGAAGGGGAGGAGGGCAGGGGGTGGGGGTGAATGGGTGACGGGCACTGAGGGGGGCACTTGACGGGATGAGCACTGGGTGTTATTCTGTATGTTGGTAAATTGAACACCAATAAAAAATAAATTTATTATTAAAAAATAATAAAAAATAAAAAAAATAAAATATTCACTGCTCAGGCTACTGTGTGGGGAGTGAGTTGGGACAGAGCTGGAATGAAAGTGGGACAACCAGTTAGGAAGTCCAGGCAGAGTTGATGATGGCTTGGATTGAGATGGTGGCAGTGATGATAAAGGAAAATGAAAAATAAAATTTGAAAATAAAGAGAGGTGGAAGGATTTGGGTAAATAAATTGGAGATGGAACTGACATGATATAGCACATAAAAGGCACACAGGGAATGTTGGATAAATGGTGGTTTGGATGGTTGAATAGATGGGTGGGTTGATGGATGGATGGGTGTTTGGATAGCCAGGTGAGTGGATGGGTGGAAGGATGGATAGATGGGTGGCTAGTTACTAGTTCTCTGGCTTCAGTACAATTCTGATAGCCCAATCTCAACCTTTAAGAGGACAGAATGATATTTATGCTGGTTTCTAGAAGTGTTCCCCTTATTCGGGTGTATCTCTACTTTCCCATGACTGCTCACTCATGATTATAGTGATGGAGTTCTGCTGGTGAAGGTATTACATTATTTACCAGCAATCCTGCCAGAAAAACTTATTTACGGTTAAGCATGCAACTGGATGAGTGATCACATGTGTGTAATTACCTGGGAGCAGGGTCTGTAGAGAGTCAGCTTTTTTGCAGTCTTTATTAGGCCAGGTAGTATGCTGGCTGTTTTTTAAACATGACTTCGTTTAATCCTTAGGACTGCCCTATGAGGTTGACACCGTCCAGCCCCTTACACAGGGGCTTAAAGCTTAAAGAAGGCAGGTCACTCACTTGAGGTCACAGAGGGTCAGTGGTGGGAATGATTCTCTATGTGACTCAGATGTGTAGTTGAGAAAGTCGAGTATCTATTCTAACTTACTAGCCCTCCAAATTCTGTGGTAATTTAATGACCATGATTTTGAACTGCAGCCCTGAACATTCAGTGTTCTAGCTTCATTCCTCAGTGAAGCAAAGGCTCCAGGAATCCCTGTGAGCCACTGCTAATGTAGACCCAGTGGTGGGCACTCTGACTCAATTTCTTCCACAGGGAGACCTAGCTAGGAGTCCCTTCAGCGGAGGAGCACTAAGTTGGTCATGAATGATCATTGAATGTTTCCAGTAAACCAATTCCCTTAGGGTAGTGGTCAAGAAAGTTGGGCTTTCAAGGCAGTTAGCTGTCGGTTCAATTCCAGCTCCAAGCCATCCATGAATTGGAGTTTCCTTAAGTATAAAATAGGGCTAAGCGAACCTCAGGAGTGTGTGACAGGATTAGCTTATACGTGAAGCATTTAGTCCAGATCTTTCCAAGCACAGAGTAAGTGGAACAAAGGACCACTATTACCCTTATGTCTCAAGGCAAGGAGGGTTTTTTTTTTTTTTTTTTTTGAGGGTAACTAGATGTCGTTGGCATTCCTCTGACAAACCTAAATGTGATTATTTCTCCTTCAGTGAATAAAAATTAACTGGAGGTAATTATCTTTGCCTCCACAGAACTTAAGAGGAAAAATAAACAGTTCACTCTGTAAACCTTAGAAAAAAAGCCTGCTCCCCTAGATTTCTTACTGTTTGTTTCTTCCCCTCAGTGTCTCCTATTCAGAGCATAATGAGCACTGCCTTTGCTCCATCCAGCAAGGCCCCCTCACAAAGCCAGGCAGGAGGCCTGTGGATGAGGTGCTCCACAGGCCGAGCCAGAAGCCTGAGGAAAATGCTTGCCAAACACTGATGTTTGACTAATTGGTAATGTCTGGGGAGTTGGCACCAGGAGAAAAGAAAATATAGAGGCTGGTAGATGTTGAGGAAGGAAGAAAGAGAGACTTGAAGCCAAGCATCAAGATTCTGGAGAAAGAGCTTGGCCAACATGGAGTTCAAGGAAGTTTGTCAAACTGTTTTGAAATGGTCAATTAAACCCCTGAAGGACAGCTGGCCTAAGTTTCCAGCATTAGCTCTAATGGAGTCAGACCGTGGGAGGGGTGAGGCAGGAAAATGAGTGGAGTTTTGGGGGCGCCTTCTTGAGGCCAGACAACTCCATGCAACAATGGCCTGAGACCCCCGTTACAGCGTTTAGTGGCACCAATCAAGGGTAGTGGGTCAGGAGTCTAGGAGCAGCCCTCTTCTGGGTTCAGCTGAGGTGACTCACCCATCCTATTCCCTATGCTAGTGAAGCTGGAAATGAGCGGCCTTATGGAGGAGAAAGGTTTCTACTTCTCTGTTTGCACATCTCTGATAGGCCACTCTACACAGAATAACCCAACTGGTGCAATTCCAGAAGTGGGCCGGCAGCTTTGAAAAGGTTCCCTTCTTCTTAAAATAGAACCGTAAAGAGCCACCTCATTAGGAACCGTTCTATGAATCTGATCTGCTCTTTTCAGGTTAGAATATTCTGTCCTACACATTCTTCGGCCACGTTCATTTTCTTTTTTTTTTTCTTAATTTTTTTTTATTTATTTATGATAGTCACACAGAGAGAGAGAGAGAGGCAGAGACACAGGCAGAGGGAGAAGCAGGCTCCATGCACCGGGAGCCCGATGTGGGATTCGATCCGGGGTCTCCAGGATCGCGCCCTGGGCCAAAGGCAGGCGCTAAACCGCGGCGCCACCCAGGGATCCCCATAGTGGTCTTTCTGAGGTAAAAAAAATCCAACTATGGTGGCACTCTCTTGCTGAAAATTGTTCAGCAGGGCAACGAGATGAGTAACTGGAATCTTATTCACAGCTGTTTAGATGGTGAATGACACAGCAGCTTTGAAAAAATAATTTAGCATTATCTGGTGAAGTGGGAGATATGTGTACCTGGTGACCTACCCATATTCTCTCTTGAATATATATGTGTGGGGTTTTTTTCTTCTCCTAGAAAAAAATGTATATAAGAATGTTCCTAGTCAGCAGTATTCAAAGTAGCAAAATGCTAGAAATAAGTCAATTTTCCGCAGCAGTAGAATACATAAGTAAATTCAAACTAAGAAATACTATACAGCAATAAATTGTAGAGTACAGAACATGAATGAATCTTAGGTTGCCATAATATGAATGAATGAATGAATGAATGAATGAATATGAATGAATGAATGAATCCTTATTGCCATAGGATTAAGTCACAGAAAAATCTAGATATTTTCATATATATAAATTTCAAACAATGTAAAACAAAAACTGCCTTTTCTTTATGGATGGAAATGTGGTGAAATTAAAAAGGAAACCACAGAAATTATAAATACCAGATTTATCATAGAGTCGCTTCTGAAGGATGAGGAAATGGGAAAGGGAACCTAGGAGACTTCGAAGGAAGACAAGGTGTGCTTTGTCTTAAAATACTCAATGGAATTTTGGGAGGTAGGGAACTATTCTGTATCTTGATCTTGGTGGTGTTCACAAGACTGTGTATTTGTTAAAATTCCTAGAACTATCCACCTAAAAGGGTGAATTTTGTAGTATGTAAATGAAAGCTTAGTTGAAACAACACTTTGAAAGCAAAGTGTATGGTAGGCACATGGTATGTTTATTATACTGTGATTTTATTTAAAAGATTTACTTATTTGGGGGGAGGGTGGAAAGCATACAGGTGGGAGGAGGGGCAGAGAGAGGGAGAGAAATCTCCAAGCAGATCTGCCTCTGAGTGTGAAGCCCTTATATTGTGATTTTTTAAAAAATATCTCATATGGAATTTATATTCTTGTATAGTCTACCCAAAAGGAATTTTGGAAACCACTCAAGGGTTTGCCATTTTCTGCAGGTTAGACTCACATGATCATCATGGCCACCACTCCTTCATGTGTTACCCACTTGCCTGTCCTGCTGTTTTCACCCTCCCACCCTCGGCTGACCCATGTGCCACGCAGTCTCTCCTTTTCCTAGCATGACACTGACCTTGCTGGACTGTAATCATCTGTGGACTGCTCTGTCTCTCACTAAACTACAAGTTGCCTTCGTATTACTACCCCGTCATACCCCTAGTTTTAGCACATGGCTTCATACATAATAGGAGTTCCAAGATTTGCGCAGTTTTGTCAAGACATAGACATCCATCCACATTGACGCTGTTGGAGCAGGAGCAGTGCAAAGAAATGGGTGGGGGATGAGAATGATCCATGACTGATACTCACTTCAGAGTTGCTAGTTCTCATAGGTTATAATGGTGTATGGGTTAAAAATAAATAAATAAATAAATAAATAAATAAATAAATAAATAAATAAATAAATAAAAACAACAATAAATAAATAAATAAATAAAAATAATGGTGTATGGGTTTCCTATGGCCCTGATAGCAAACTACCACAAATTTAGTAACTTAACACAAATTTATTATCTTATATTTCTGGAAGTCAGAGGTCTGAAATGAGTCTCAGCTCAAACTAAGGAGTCAGAGGGCAGTGTTCCTTTCTGGAGGCTCTAGGGGATGCTCTGTTTCCTTGTCTTCCCCAGCTCCTAGAGGCTGCCTGCCTTCCTGGCCTGTAGTCCTTCCCTGTCTTTAAAGCCAGCAAAGGCTGGTCTCTCTCAGTCTGGTCCTTAAGGCTTCTGGCCCCATCTTCCACGTTTAAAGACTCTTGTGATTGGTCTACCTGGATTATCCAGCCTAATCTCCTTATCAAAGGTCACTTGATTAGCAACCTTAATTTCATCTGCAACCTTAATTCCCACCCCCACCCCCATGTAATTTAATACATTCACACATTCTGGGGCCCAGGATGTAGACATTTTGGGGAGTTTGGTGGGAGACAGCATTCGTGCAGCATATGTAGTAAAGAACTAATGAAATTGCTGAAATTTAAGAGAGTGACAGCATCTAGCAAAGCACCTGCTTCCTGATTTTGGGATGTCATTGGACTGAACTTTTAGTGTGTGCACCCAGAAGCAGACCCAGAGGATTTGAGTGCATACAGTTGGTTTTGTTTTTGTTTTGGATAATCCCTGGAACACTGGTGGGCAGTGAACGGAGATAGGGAGAAGAAGACAGAAATAAAAAGTGTGTTACCAGGGTACTTACCATCTGCGCAGTAGAATTTAACTAGGACCAATGAGAGGCAGTGGAGAATGTGAGCCTCAGAGTTATCCCTCAACAAGCATTAGTTTTTTGTGGAGGGCTGCTCTTGGGGAAATTTAATTCTAAGACCTTTGGACCACATGCACTCCAGGCCAAAGAAAGCACTCAAGCAAAGTGTTGGGCATTGGAAGTCAGGTTAGAATACACTGAAAAAGTCAAGGCCGAAGGAATACACACACATACACACACACACACACACACACACACACACACACACACGGGGGCACCAGCAATGCCCACTAAAACTTGCATTGGAATTTGGAAATCTGAATGTAGTAAAATCATGGTGTTGAGTAACTAAATAGGTTTTTTTTAGTGACAGTTCATGGAACTTTCCAACCTGTTTTGTGAAAGAGGATACAAAGAAGCCCCACAGCTTCTTACAGGAAAGTCCCCAGCCTATCCATGCTTCAACCAGAGGCATTCCTGTTTTGTTTTCTATGTCGATAGATTTTGTTTTAGAGAAAGGAAAGATACAGACACTTAAAAAAAAAAAAACAGAAAGAAAGCAAGCCACTTTCTTGGCCTACAAACGACAAAAATTGTGTGTCAGGGATCTTTTCTGCCATGTAGGAATTTGGGGAGCAGAGAAGAGCTCAATTTAATTTCCCTTGGGGTCTTTGCTGAAGGAACAAGAACAGAAATCTGGTTTCAGTTTTGTTGGTAAAAATAATCTTTCCACCAAAAAAATGTGAAAAGCTACATTGTTCAGGATCTTTGGACTTACTCATTTTAACACAGGCTGGGAGGTAGGAGTGAGGAGGGGAGATTTTGAGCTGTTTAGTTTTAATGAAATGTTTAAGGCTGAAATAATGGTTCTATATAGCCTTTGACATAATTTATTCTATTTTGTGTCAATTTGCCTGAAGACTGTAATGTTGCAGGGTAGGGGGTTGGGAACTGCAAGGGGCTCTCACTGAGTCATGGATTATAATTTACATCTAGAAAGTCTACATATTCCATAATTATGGTGTGCTATGAATTAGTAGAGTAATATTGAATATCTCCAAACCCCTTATTATGGCTTCTCACTTGAAATATGTTTTCAATATACATTTATTCAGCAGTGCTTAAACATGGCAAGTCATAAACACACGCTTTTTAAATCATGTGGCTACATTTTCTTCCTGCTTAAATGTAAGATCAGATGTTATTAACAGCAGAGGGGGGTGGAGCGAGGAAAGAGGAGCTGTTAAAAAACAAATAGTATTTTTCATTTTAAAAGAAATGTCTCCTGTTTATGATACTGTTTTCCCTTGACAAAAGAGGAAAGGGTGCTTAGAGGCTTTTGGTAGTTTCTCTGGTGACAATTTATTTTATTTTTGTAGCACTTTACCTCCTAAGAGCAGTGTGTTTGAAGTCTGCCATATATTACATGAATATGCTTGACCAACTGATTTGGTTAGTAATGCTCTCTGGCTAAGATCCAGGAAGAAGAGCTAATGATCCAGCTCTCAGATGATTAAGAATGTGGTCCAAATGGCTGAAGCCCTGAAGAGACTTCCTATAACTGTCTCTGAAGTGAGAATTTAACTTCATTCTTGTGGCACTGAGCCACAAGATGAGGGAATTCCTCCCAGGGAACACAATTAAGTATTTTGGAAAAAGGCATTGCTCTCCATGACATTTAAAATTCACTGTAGAGGCTTGTTTCTCCATGTCGAGGACTCCTGAACCTGCTGGAGTCCTATGCTTGCAATTTCAGCATGCTGACACCAGGTGGCAGGCAGTGCTGAGGTCCTGCCAGATTTCCTATTAGACACAGCAAGGTTCTCTTCAGTACAGCAAATGAGTTGAAAGATAATTGAGGAATCAAAGAACAAAAGAGAGTTCTTTATAAAAAAGTAACACTTGCTAAAAATACTCCAGAGGTCACCTCCACTTTTAAATTGAACGCATTCATTTTGTAAAGGTCATGTGAATATACAGCTTTACCTTTTTTTATAAATATATTGAGCTTAATTATACTGTGGTCGTATAGGGAGAACATTATTGTGTTTATGTAAACACAGTATACTCACTACCGCACGCAGTTCAACAAGACATATCAAGTTTTGGATATATGGTATGTTTTAATAACCTTGAATAACAAATCCCATAGATAAAATAAATATATTAGTATCAGTAAATAATATATAGAAAATTACAATAGTACTAAAGTAAATCTAAAATACTAAGATGAAGGACCAAACTTAATGTCTAATGAGTTGTCTGATTTGTGGCTTGTTATTTCACAAGAGGATAAAATTATTATTTTACATCTGTGCTTTTGGTTTTCCATAGGTAGTATATGCATATGAAATGCAGGATAATGTTTGAATATATTTTATTAGTGAGGAGGAGAGGGGAGATTGCATTCATATGTCAGCAAATAAAATAAGCACTTACTTTGCAAATGATATATCCAGGTTTCTACTTGGTTGGTTTGATTCTGCTCAGTCATTGGCAGAAATCAAAAAGTGATCTGACAAAAGGAGCAAAAAGTAACCCATTAAAAAAAAAAGCTACCTATAGGGCTTGATAAGTGCTAAATGAATGAAACAAACCAATTACAAAGTTTAGGTTAAAAGGAGGAACTGTTGTTGTTTTTTAAGATTTTCTTTTTTTGAGAGAGAGCAGGGGGAGGAGAGGGGGCAGAGAGTGTAGGACAAGCAGACTCTTTCTGAGTAGGGAGCCTGATACAGGGCTTGAACCCAGGACCCCAACATCATGACCTGAGCCAAAGTCATGCTTAACCTCCTGAGCCACCCAAGTACCCCAAGGAGGAACTGTCTTATTTAATAAAAGTTATTAAGTTATATAATTGAGAGCATGATTTAAAGAAATGGGAACTCATAGGCAAAAATTAGTGTCATCCTTCCTAACACTTTAACTCTTCGAAATTAATTTTACTTTTTATTATTTTTATTACTTTTATTAAGATTTTTATTTATTCATGAGAGACACAGAGAAAGAAGCAGGCACATAGGCAGAGGGAGAAGTAAGTAGGCTCCCTGTGGGGAGCCTGACATGGGACTTGATCCCAGGACCCCGAGATCATGACCTGAGCCAAAGGCAGATGCTCAACCACTGAGCCACCCAGGCACCCCTCAAAATTAACTTTAAACATTGGTTTCCTCTCTTGTGGTAGTGACACTGACTCCCACTGAGTCTTCCAGTGTCCTTCCAGGGCTTCTCACAGCTCCTCCATGGAAGTGAACTGAGTCCTTCCTCATGTCTTCCACGTTATCTGAATTTATTAAATGTTCTTACACCTGGTACTTCAAGCCCCCCAGATTATGTTTAACTCACCTCTAACCTCTTGTAGTGTTAAGTGTTCAGTTTATCCTTTCATAACTAATTTTCAGAAAGCAAGAACATTTGAGGTATAGACTTTGGAATGAGTCAGAAACCAAACTTCAGTATTTTCTGGCCTTTTTTGAGCAAGTAATCAAAGCATTTGTAAAATTAGAATAATAGTACCTACCTCCTGGGTGGAGAAGGTTGAATGGGAACCTGTGTACAGTGCATAGGTTCTCTGGACCTAGTTTACAGTGACTACTCAACTCAATAAATGTTACTTATTATGACTGTTACTGTTCTTATTTTTTAAGAATGGGTCTTCACTTCAGTTTCTAAATCTGAGTATTCCAGGTTTCTGAAGTAAAAGCAGAGAAAGGTCCCTGCTTCACAAATCCTATAACAATATCACATGTGCTTTTCCACTTCCGCTTTTCCATTAAGTATCTGAATGTAAGTGCATAGTCAGTGTCCTTAGCAGTGGTTTTCCTGGGTCCTTCTGGCATAGTCTTTGCTAAACACACATGTTTGGATTCCGGCTTAGTTCTTATCAGAAGCTATATTTCTTTTTAGAGAAAATATTATAAGTAAACACATCTAGCCATGTTTCACGTTAACATTTTGTTTTAGGTAAGGAGTGGATTATAGTTTTTTTAACTGGAGTATAATTGACATACAGTGTTACATTAGTTTCAGGTGTACAACACAATGATTTGACAATTCTATATTCAGTGCTCACCATGATAAGTGTGCTTACCATACATTATTACAATATTATTGACTATATTCCCTATGCTGTACTTTTCATCTCTCTTATTTATTTTATAACTGGAAGTTTGTACCTCTTAATTTCCATGATTTATTTTGCCCATCCCCCCATCCACTTTCCCTCTGGCAACCACCAATTTGTTCTCTATATTTAAGAGTTTGTTTGGTTTTTGTTTGTTCATTCATCTTTTAGATTCCACATCTAAGTGAAATCATTTGTATTTGTCTTTCTCAGTCTGACTTACTTCACTTAGTATAATACCTTTCAAGTCCCACCTGCAGTATACAAGGGTTCCCTTTCCTCCGCATCCTTGCCAACACTTTTTATTTCTTGTCTTTTTGATAATACCATTCTGGCATGTGTGGGTGGTATCTTATTGTGGTTATGATTTGTGTTTCCCTGATAATTAGTGATGATCATTGTTTCATGTGTTTGTTGGCCATCTGCATGTCTTCTCTGGAAAAAAAATGTTTATTTAGCTCCTCTGCCCATTTTCTAATTGGATTTTTTTTTTTTTGCTATTGAGTCATATGAGTTCTTTACATATTTTTGGATATTAAACCGTTATCTAATACATCATTTGCAAATATCTTCTCCCACTCCCACTGGTTAGGTTGCCTTTTTTTTTTAAAGATTTTATTTATTTATTCATGAGACAGAGAGAGAGAGAGAGAGAGAGAGAGAGAGAGAGGCAGAGACATAGGCAGAGGGACAAGCAGGCTCCATGCAGGGAGCCTGATGTGGGATTCGATCCTGGATACCAGGATCACACCCTGAGCCAAAGGCAGACGCTCAAACGCTGAGCCACTCAGGCATCCCTAGGTTGCCTTTTTTTGTTGTTGATTGTTTCATTTGCTGTGCAAAAGCTTTTTATTTTGATGCAGTCCCAATAGTTATTTTTGCTTATGTTTTCATTGTCTGAAGAGATACGTCCATAAGTATGTTGCTAAGGCTGATGTCTAAGAGATTACTACCTATGTTTTCTTTTAGAAGTTTTACGGTTTCAGGTCTCACATTTAGGTCTTTTATCCATTTTGAGTTTATTTTCGTGTATGGTAGAAGAATCTGATTCAGTTTCATTCTTTTGCATGTAGCTACCCAGTTTTTTCCAACATCATTTATTGGAAACTGTCTTTTCTCCATTGTTTGTTCTTGCTTCTTTATTGTAGATTAACTGACCATAATATGTGTGAGTTTCTGAGTTCTCTGTTCAATTCTACTGATCTATGAGTATGTTTTTGCACGTATACCATACTGTTTTGACTATTATAGCTTTGTAGTATATCTGGAATTGTGATACCTCCAGCGGTGTTCTTCTTTCTCAAGATTGCTTTGGCTGAGTTGATCATGTATAACTAAAAGGACAGGCAAATATAGGGCTACCAGTGCATTGAAAACTTGAAGAAGTTCCTTCTTTTGCTGACATGGGGTGAGAGGGTACCCTCTTAGCCCCTTCAAAGACTCTTCCATGAGGGTCACCTGTGTTACTCTGAAGCATAAACCATATTCTATAGGCTTACTAATAATATGAATGAAATGGCCAAAATATCAATGTGACTGTGGGAGAAATAAAATAAGATCAGGTTGGAGGGATCACTGGGTGGCTCAGCAGTTAAGTGCCTGCCTTTGGCCCAGGGTGTGATCCTGGAGTCCCAGGATCGAGTCCCATGTCAGGCTCCCTGCATGGAGCCTGCTTCTCCCTCTGCCTGTGTCTCTGCCTCTCTCTCTCTCTGTCTCTCATGAATAAATGAATAAAATCTTTAAAAAAAATAAGATCAGGTTGGATTTATTGTATTAATATGGAGTAGGGGGTGCTGAAAGTAATCAGATTTGGGTTTCCCAGTGGAAGAGAAAAGGCAATGATGCAAACTTGTTTAATTTAGCCATTAGCTGGGCCAACTGAATGTTCTGGGAGTTACTTAATCTCTCAGTGCTTTAGGTCAGTAACTGTAGAACTCGGTCCTCCTTTTTGTTTCTCTATCAATCAATGAGTATTGATGAGTTCTGAATTGGAGATCTCTTGGTCAAGGTCAGTGGTCATTTGGTTGGGATGAGGTCAGAGGGAACATTATTGTCTGTTTTTTAGGAGCATGACTTAGCTTTAGCTCCTGCCTCCACCATACAATCATGGGCAAAACAGAAAAACAAAACAAAACAAAACAAAAACCCTACCGCTGCCTCATTGTCCTTATCTCTATAATGGGAGGGGTAGGGACTCCTGTCTCAGTAGGTTGCTCTGCAGATGGTAGAAGTGCATACTGGGGTGCTGGGCACTTTGGAAGCCTCCATAAACGTTAAGCCAAAGTGAAGAGACAATTGAAGATGAAGACAGTGATGCCAGGATCCCCCATCCACCATCACCCCTACTACACAAAACTTTTTTTCCTATCTGCTATCTCATCCATGTTACAGTCAATGGGGACACACAAAAAAGCATCTAATCTCGTTTTAAGGACATGAAACTATAAAGAGTGGTTAAGTGTCTTTTCTAAAGTCACACAGCTGGTTAGGAACAAAGCCAGGCTCCAAACTGTCAACTACAAAATACCATTCCAGTGTTAATCACATCTGCCATGCCGAAGTCCCACTGGAATGGGGCATTTTAAAGTGTAAATGCCCAAGAAGACTTAGCAAATCCAGTTTTTTCAAGACTTAAGTGGAAGTTAGATTATACCCATTCATTTTCAACCACATAGCTAACTTATAGAAAAGCCCATGAGGGGAGAAAGACAAAATGGAATTGAAACATTTATGGGTTCCAGGTCAAACTATTCCTCACAAAGTAGAGTGCAAAATTAGGTAACATTTGTGGTTTCCGAAAACACAGATTTTTTAAAAAAATCTTTGGGCTCTTGCAAATATGGGGAACTGCATTTGGAACAACTAAAAAAGTAGAAGCACAGTGAAAAATAAAATGCAGATGTCCTGCTGTTCTGAGCAAATGCGGCTGGGTATTTCTGGAAGAAATAGTCTCTCAGAAATTCATTGGCGGCTGGAGGCCTAAAGAGCAAGGTTGATGAGGTAAATGGTAGGGACCTGTCTATGGGAGTTTCATAAGATTCTGGGAGAGGAGATGCACCACCATTAGACAAGAACTTTTAAAGCCCTAGAAAAAGAAAGTTGGGGAGTTTTCTGGTGAAATTTTGGATTGAGAAAGAAAAGAAATCCACGTTTTGTTAATAAGCAGGATGGCCAATCCAGTTCAGAGAATTGAGTAAGAGCCGAAATTCCCAGAAGCATGGGAAAAACTAGTCAAGGACTTCCCTGGGGAACACCCAGATCAAACGGTGACCCCGGAGATCTCCTGCAGTTTGCTGCTGGGGGGCGGGGGGGAGGTGGCACTGCTGCAGTTGGAGGCTTGGAACTGAGTCAGGAAAAGACCCCAAACCCATAGGGACACAGGGAGTTGAAAGTGTGGTTTGGCCCTAGTGGAAAAGAAAGAAGGTTGGTCAAGAGAGGTCTGCTAATAGAAAAGTGGCTGAAAACAAGAAGCATCTGGAAAGGGCCATTGAATGCTTTAAACTCATGCCAAGCTAATTGAGTAATGTGAGCACATGTTCTTGTAAATTATTTCAACTGCATATAGTTCTTCCCCTGAGATTGCCTTACCCTGCAGTTCAAGATTGGTTGTGTGTTTGAATGGACTCCGAGGGGGCTGTCGCTCTGTGTGTACACACAGGGTTTATAGATTACAGTCTGCATTCCTGGGACTGTGCACAGATTGGTCGGTTTTCCACAACTGTGGCAGATACTTTAATTCCCATATTGCAGATGTAGAAACTGAGGCTCTTGCAAGGCTCTTTGGCTGTGGTGATCATGCCACCACGTCCTGAAAATGCAGTGGGTGGGGGGAACACACAGACAAGTGTGTATTTCTAAGTCCTTTCATAGGAGGCTCTCCTCTTTTGGCCAGCCTTGGATGATGATTCCTTTTTACTTATGAATCCCTTCTGGAAATCTTGACGGGGGCCCCTTTGGTTCATAAAGCTGAGGGTGACAGGACGCTTGGGTGGCTCAGTGGTTGAGCATCTTCCTTTGGCTCAGGACATGATCCTGGAGTCCTGGGATCGAGTCCTGCATCGGGAGGATGCAGGGAGTCTGATTCTCCCTCTGCCTGTATCTCTGTCTCCCTTTCTGTGTCTCTCATGAACAGATAAGATATTTTAAAAATAAATAAATAAAGCCAAGGATGAAAGTTCTAGTTTATAATCCAAATGAAGAGTCTCATTGTTCTTCACACAGGATTGTCGCCCATCCCTGCTGTCCTATCCCCTCTGTCCTCCTCACAGACAGCTCCTGAGATCTCAGCCAGCCTATTGTGTTTCTGCGTGGAAGTCAGAGAATCTAGGTCAGTTTATCCAAGTAGAAAGTGTTATTTTATTGAGTTAACTCTGTGCAAACTGCTGCCTCAGTGCTTTATAGAAACAAAGTCCCTTGTGTCCGGGGCATTTTCTCTGGAAGTTTTCAGAGGCCTCCAAGTAATCACTTAGATTTAAAATCAAACAATGAAAACCCTTCTTTTTTTAGAAATGGTGTTTCCCGGTAACACATGTCTCTCTCTTTAACTGTTTTGTCAGACACTAAATCAATTCAGCCTTTTGGACTGTGGAAAGGCTGTAAGTGAAATTGCCAGTGCCACTGCATCAATGTCCGGAAAGATCGGAATGCACCTGACAGAATGGGAGGCTTAGACCCATTTCATAATTACAGAATTTCCTTATTCTTCCCGTAACCGGACCCAGTAAATATCATTAAGCCCAAACTGGTTATCAAATGAGACCGGGATCATTTTGGTTGCTAAACATCATTTGAGTTCTCTTTTCTCATCAGGGATAGATGCTTTTATAATCATGGGTTTTGTTTTTTTTTTTTAATGTCTTAACATGATAGTATTGCCATTTTACAATAATACTTTCCACCATTTTAGAGTAGTGTCACTCATAGAGCTGGCTCACAAACGCTTCATTACCAGACCCGAGAAGATAGGTACAGAAGTTAAGAATAGGAATTTAGAAACTCTTAGCATTGTGCTATCACTGTAACATCCAAACAGCATTTTATTTTTCTAGCAGTTTCTCTTTATTTTATTACAGTCTTTATGTAGAGTAGAAATGAACGCCACCCCCCTCCCCAACCACAGACACAAAATTCTGGTCTTTCCCCAAAGATCGTTGGACAAAAACGATGATGACAGCATCGATCATCTCGTTTGATGCTGCCTGCAGTTTTGTGAGGAAGATGGGGATTGCATGTTAAGGTCCATGTTATGAATAAATAAAGCCGGGCTCAAAGAGGTAAAGACACGTGGCCCATCACATGTGTGGTGTTGTGATCTAGTTCCTCTTACCTGGAGCCAGAAGTTTTCCAAGGGATTGCTCTGCTAATCATACACAAAATAAAGGAAGCTCATCTGCAAACACTCTTGCCTGGGCCTTTTTTTTTTTTTTTTTTTTTTTTTTTAGGAGGTATCTCTCTGTACAAGTGACCTTGAGTGATCTATGAACAGATAACCTTTGATAACATTGGAGTTCTCCTAATTCAGAAAACCAGTTAGACTTGACTGGCTAATTCCCTGTGCTTTGCGAAACAGTTAAAAGATAATAACAGCAAAGAAAGTCAAGGTCTGGAAGAGCTGCTAGGGGACCATGCAGCCCTGTGGCATTGGTCTCCACCCTACCTGGGACAGCCCCTGCACCGTGGGAGGAATGCACCATGCTAGACAGCATACTTTTGGGAGCAAAAGGACAGTTAGAAAGTCTTCCTCCTGTCATGCCTACCCTTCTCTCTTTGACCTGTTGGCCCTAGATCTACCTCCTCAAGATTTTAAGAATGAGTCCCAAAGTTTAGTCATAGGTATTGTGCCTCTCCTGAATCATCTTCCTCCACCCAAGGTAAAAAAATCTCATTTTTTGAAGGGTCCCCTGGTTGGTATGGCTTCAAGAATACCCCACCCCAGGCTCTTCGTCCTAGCCATGCTCTGTATTCTCTTTAGTCAATGCGTGTCCTAAGGGGGGGTGAGTCCTGCCAAACTAAACCTGGCACATTCAAAGGTGGCCTGTTGAGATTATGGGAAATGGATCATTTCCCTCCATCCACACGCTATTTCATATAATGCAATCTGAGGCTACATTACCTATTTTGCAGCCACATAACATTGCTGTGTTATAATAAGGTACAGGTACTAAGTCTTTTTGATATGAACATCTGCGTTTGGCTAGCAGTTATTCTCTTTGTTGACCCACTAATTTATTAATTGATGGATTTCTTTCTTCACCCACCGTCCAGCCAAACATCCAGCCAGCCAACTAGTGGCATTCTGTAATACCTGCTTTAGGAAGTTCATCCTATAATTTATTTTGGGATGAACTACTGATCAGCGGAAGGAAAGCAGTTTAGGTCTTTTCATCTTCCTGGTTAATTTGATCTGGAGCCTCAGTGTCTGCGTAGGCATCAGCCCTCTGGTCCACACCTTGGGGCATGGTTAGCTAATTAATGAAATCCCCACTAGCTGCTGAGCTCTCTAGAACCTGAGTTATTAGTGGGCTCCCCAGGTAGACACTTCATTGGTTTTGGCTGCCTCCCTCATCCTTCTTCCCTTTTAGAATATCTGATCAAGGAGCTCTGTTTGCCATGACCTTTATGATACCTGCTTCTGTGACATCCAGGTGGTGCCTTTGATTGTACCCAGCATCCCGGTCTCTGATGGCACAGTCACTGTATCTGAGGACCACACCAGAAATTTTATGTGGTTGCCTCAGGGGCCTTGGGGATGGAAGAGGAGTAGGAGGGAGATCATTAACGTCATTGTTTCACATGTTATAATAAGCATGTATGACTTCTGTAATTAAGGAAAGTAATAATAGAAAAGATGAAAGAGAGAAGAAAGAAATCGCCCCTACTTGCTTGTTGGCTGGAGTTCAGTCCACAGTAGAACCCTCCTCCTCAGTGGCTGCCTAACTTACTCATGACCCACTCATTTCCTGACTCCTCACATTCTGGCCTCTACCCTAACCTAGAGAGGGAGTAAATGCTTCTTTCAGGTTTACTAATGACCTAATTCAGAGGTCAGCGGACTACAGCCCATGAGCCAAATCCAACAGGTCACCTGTTTTTGTAAATAAAGTTTTATTGGAACACAGCCATGCGCATTTGTTTATACTGATCGCCTATGGCTGCCGTCCCAGTGCAAGCACAAAACTAAGGAATGCTGACAGAGACGGGATAGTGCACAACGCCTGAGGTATTACTCTCGGGTCCTTAGAAAACTCAGTTTGCTGACCCCTGTCCTGTGTCAATAAATGCATTGACCCAGCCACTTTGGCAGTCCCGATTCCCTTCCCACTCTCCTCAGCATCTCAGCTACCTTTGGCTCTCAGGACCTGCATTCCTGATGATTTCTTCCCCTCAACCCCTGTGACAGTGAATCCTCATCATTCTCTGCGTGTCACTCTACTTTTTTTTTTCCTGGCTTCCATCCTGACCCTTCAGCCATAAGCATATAAACTAGGGCAAAGACTTTTGTCTTTTTGTTCACTTTTGTCACCCTCATGGCTAGAACAATGCCTGGCACGTGTGTAGTGACTGGATGAGTGACTCTTAACTGTCTGGAGGAAGGTTGCTCAGAGCTGTTCCTTTCACATCCCCTTAATGAAAAATCCTGTTTGGATTTCACAGGTGAACAGGTATATCTGTAATAGTCTGAAGAGGTGAGTTTAGCTTGGAGTCATGAACATTCCCCCATACACAGTCAAGACTCTGGGGCCCTAGGGCATTGCTTTCCATTTCATTGGTGCCAACACTCAAGCCTTTATTCTGATAGATCATGTGTGTGATGCATGAAGGCAGTGGTGCTTCTGTAAATCTCCCTCTATTCACTTCCACATTTGGTCTAGTCTCCTAGATCACACAAAGGAGTGTAGCTGAGAACTTGTAAGAGTCACAAGGAAAGAAACTAAAACAAATGAGGATGTCATAAAAAGGTTCTCAGGCCCCTCTCTCCACGGACTCCTGGGTCTCCCTCTGTGGCCACCACCGTAATAATAGATGAGGATTCTGACATTCGTTTTGTGGAAGGTGTTTTTTTCCCCCCTTGCCTCTTTGCATAGTTGATTGAGATTTTGCTTTCAAATAAATTATCATCTGGAAAAGGACAAAGGGGAAGGAACAAGAAGGGGAGGGGAGAGGAAAGCTAACTTGAGTCTTTTATTATTAAGGGAAGGGTTGGCAAAGAGGTTTCATTTCCTTTGTTAACACTGATCCATTAGTGGTTGCTGGGATCTACTTCAGTCACTGTTGAGAAGGATTCTGAGGCTATCTTCAAGTTCAGTGAGAACTATAATCAGTAAAGTCTGCATGCGTGTGAAAGAAAGGAAGTTGTGACTTCCAGAAAAATAAAAGAGTCAAGAGGGAAAGTGAACACAGTGTAGGCACTGGAGGAGGGGACACATTATTATTTCACACCAGGTATCTCAGGAAGACCTCCCTCAGAAGATGATAGTTTAGTAAAGACCTGGAGATGAGGAAGTAAGCCATGTGCATTGTCCAAGGGAAGAGCTTTCCAGGCAAGAGGAAGTGCAAGTCCCAGGATGCTGGTGTGGTCAGGGAACAGCCAGGAGACCACTGGAGCTGGAACAGAAGAAGCCACATGGGGGCTGAAATCATTATATTTCTGTTACCCGCCTTAGAGAAATACATATATAATTTTGGAAGTTGTGACCAACTGCCCACTTATGGAAATCTTAATCTTTAGAGGAACAGCAAACATCACTGATTGAGAGTATAGCTATGGCTCTGTTCTAGGTGGGCCAAATGCCTGTCTCCACAGCTGTGGAGTTTGAGACTGATAATAATAGCAAAAGCGAGAGTTTTCTTCATAATATTGTGCCTCTCCCATTTTCTGTTTGCATTTAAGCCAGCTAACAGTGGATTCTCCTCTTTGTGCAGAGAGTTTTTCTGAACCTCTTTCACCTTGACTATTTCTCTGGTTTTCTCTTTTCCCCTCAGAAGTCTCTGTGAGCATGTATCCATCAGGGTCATTTGGTCATAAGCAACAGAAACCAAGTCGGCCAACTTAGGCAAAGAGGAATTAATTGAAAACCTATGGGGCTCAGTGAGGGTGGGGGCTCCCTGGATAGACTAGAGGCGAGAGAACCAGACATGGAAAAGAACTGGAACCAAGTGGCTCTGGGAGGCTGGGAAAAGAAGTCTCCTTTGGGGTGGTTTGACCAGAAGGCTGCCATTTAAAAGACTGAACCTAAGTCATGTATTTCATCTTCCAGATTCTGAGTTCCGAGAGAGAGAGCCCCCTGGCAGACTGGGACCAGTCTTCCCTGCCCATACAGAGGAGAGGGGGGATGACTGGGTCTCCTCAACCTCTCTAATAAACAAATGGGGCAGGTACCTGGATTTTCCTTCCTATCGGAATTGTACCCAGTGCAGTAGAGGTGATTTCCCCAGAGGAAATTAAGATAGTGATAAGGAGGAGAAATTGATACTCAGAACTGCCCCCACCCCCCAGCTCTAATGTCTACTCCAGGATGCAATCAAGAGTCTCCTATTTCCGGGCACCCTGGGTGGCTCAGTTGGTTGAGCCTCTGACTCTTGGTTTTGTCGGCTCAGGTCATGATCCCAGGGTCATGGGGTCTGCTCCACGTGGGCTCCATGCTCAGTGGGGTGTCTGCCTGTCCCTCTCCCTCTGCTCCCCCTACCTCATGTGCAAGCTCTCTCTCTCTCAAATGAATAAATCTTAAAAAAAAAATGAGATTTTTTTCTCCTATTTCTACTGTAGTGATTAAAAAAAAAAGTTCAGTTGGATCTTGATTGATTTAAGAATGGCTGAAACACGTGAAATTTGGCCAAATGACAGAATTTGATGTGATGAAGCTTTGCAGCCATCACCTGTCATCATTTCCCTGAGAGTGTCTGCAGATAAGCCCGTGATATTAGTTGCCACCATTTATGCAGTGCTTTCCAAGGACCCTTCCAACTACCTTCCAAGCATTTTCTTGCATAATCCTTACAGCTCTATGACATAAATGTTATTTTCTCTGTTTGCAGATGAGGATCAGAGGGAAGGAAGGCTAAATGACTAGCTCACATAGTGCTGGTGATAGGTCTGCTTCCTATGCTTATGCTGTAATCCCTCATTAATTCAAGATGATGACGTTCATATACACCAGTGGATCTCAATCCCCAGAGCAGTTTTACCCTCCAGCAACATTGGCAGTGTCTAGAAACATTTATGGTTATTACATACAGCTGGGGAAGGAAGGTGCTACTGGCTTCTAGTGGGTCGAGGCCAGGTGTACTACGAAATGTGCTACCATGCACAAGACAGGCCCCTCACCAGAAAGAATCATCTAATCCCAGATGTCAGTCATGCTGAGACTGAGGAAGCCTGAAATACACACATGGATATGTGGTTTGTGATCGCCCAAAGTCCCCACAGTGCTGTGGGGTCTGAACATACACATGTGTTAGCTCTTAGAAGATAAAGCTCACTGCGAGTGGGAATCAGCTACTAATGCTGTCTTAATTAACTATGAATTGCCATGAAGAAATCTGACCTAGAGTCCCACCAGCTCCTGCTCTCCCTTGACACACATCCTCCCAAGAGGACAGAGGTCAGTGGGTCTGCTCAGGCAGTGACACTGAAGAAGCCCTGTGCTTCAGGATGAGCCCTGCCCTCTATGAGTGTCTCAGTAATTCTGCAGGGACGGGCAGCCTGGCAGATATACTCCCTCTGAGCAGTGGCTATTTGCAAAGCAAGGCGGAGGTTGGCCAAAGAGGTCACGGTTGTCCTGTAATCAGATTATGTTGCTATATCTGATCATTGGCCATCTGTGGCCCAATAGGCCACTATTAAGCCAATAGCACTGGTTAAGTGAGACGGACAATAGCAATGCTCCTTGGAACGATGGAATGACCAGAGAGACTGTGTAATAGCCCTGCTAACGGGGTTTAGCAGATGGGACTTTCTGACGGGAGTAGGGCTTGTCTGCTCCCCATAGAGGTGAATGAGATCAGAAATGCAAAATTCACCTCCTTTTCTAGAATGTATCCCATGATCTGCAGAGGGCAAGAACGAAGCCTATGGCAGAATAACCCAAGGTTAATATTAGAAACTGCCTGTAATTTGACCATGTATTTCAAAAGCCTTGATAGTCTCCTTCTTGGAACCTGTTTTAAAGAAATAAAGTAAATATATATATTTATATACACATATATACACACATATATATACATATGTATGTCTGCAGTGATGATAATATAGAGATGTTCGTTGCGGCATTATATATATAAAACAGGTGGTAACATAAAGGACTAACAAGAAAAGAATGCTTTATAAATTAATTCACACCCATAGAAGGAAACATTCTGCTGCCATGGAAAACAATGTTTTCATGATAGGGGGATCTCTCCATAATGTTAAGTTTAAATGAAAAACAAGTTTAAAAAAATGTGGATATTCTGTGATCCATAATTAAAAAAAAATGAATGCATAAAGAGAAGAATAAAATAAATCAGAATAATAAGAGCTTCCTTCTAGAACACAAATTAATTTTGATTTATATGTTCTTTTTTGCACATTTCATTATTTTCCAGATAATCTGCAGTGAACCTCTCTTGCTTTGTTGTTATTGTTGTTATTGTTTTTAAAAGGTGCTCTTTCCCCCACTGCCCCAAAAAAGAAGGAATCAGGTCCTCATATTGTATGAAGACTCTAGGAAACTAGTTGCCCTAAATCTAGTTTAGCAGCTGTTTTCACCAAAAAAAAAAATTTTTTTTTACCTGGAAAATTAAGTAAGTACATCTCATGCCTTCTGTCCCTTGTTGGGCGCAACACCGATGTTTATTTGAACACTGGAGAATCCTCCTCTTGCTCCTGCTGGGAAATTACATCCCTGCCTGTCTGGAATTTAGAAAATGGATGAAAATAAATAAGTTGCTTGACTTATTTGACCTGGTCATCCTGGACATGCTTTGCCAGCCTACCTACCTACATTGTGGATAGGATTTTCAGGGGGCTGCTACCTTCCCAAGCATTTCCAAGGCCTTTCTTCTTGCCCTCTCTCGGCAGTATTTAGATTTTCATTCTAAACTTGAGGCAGTTTTCCAAGCAGCAGCCTTTGGTAGATCTATGATTGTCATAATTGCATTGAGTTCACCCAAGTTGTTGGTTTCAAGAATGAGGATGTAGAAGTCTCAGGAATTTTGTTCATTCTCTCTACATTTCTACCCAACATACCTTTGCACTCTCTCTTAGGAAAGATAGCAGTGATGGGCAATCTTAAACCACTTTTTTTTTTGTCTGTTTTGTACACATCACCTGCTAATGGTGCCGAGTGGCTCAGACATCTTCAGACACAGAAGTGGCTTCTGTGTCCATCTTTCCCAAAGCAGAAGCCCACATGAGAGCCTGGGTTAGGATCATTTAACGCTGTGTGACGTGAATGGACTGATCTCCACAGGCCCAGCCAGCAATCAGATGTTCCCATGTTCGTCACCCTCACTGCCACCATCCTCCTGTGCACACAGTTGGCACTGTTCTGAGTAGGGTAAGGTTGGAAGAGTGAGGCAGCCTTGGATTCAGGGCTTCCAAGGTGGGTAGAATGTCCTCTGCCACCTGCACCTCCACTGCAGCTCCTACATGGGTAGCTGTGAGCCCCCAGACTGAGTGGTACCTCCCCTCCCTGCCCAGCACGAGGCTCCCATTCCAGAGCCTTTGTCCACAACCAAGGCTCATACAGGACCTGACACACGGGGCACTGTTCAGGATGGTGGTGATACCATGGGAGGAATTCCTCAAATTCCTGCCCTCCTAGAGCTTTAATTCTAGGGAGGAGAAAGGTAAGAAAGGAGGCAAATAAAATAAGGAGATAAATAAAACTGGGAAGGGCGATAGGATTGTTAGAGGCAGGGCGTTGCAATTTTGGACATGGTGGTCTGATGGCAGCCGTCTGTGGATATTCTATTCTCTGGTTTTTAAATTCTACTCTGAGGAAGGCCTCTTGAGAAGATGACATCTGAGTAGAGACTCAGAAGGTGAGGCTATCAGAGGGGAGAGTTACTCTAGGTAGAGGGCCCAGCCAGTGCAAAGGCCCTAACATGAGAACCTTCCTCTATTTGAGGACCAACAAGGAAGCCAGTGTGTCAAGAGGGGAATAAACAAATGGGCATAAGACAAGGAGATAGAATCCGAGAGGTCCCAGGGGCTTTGCACAGACCAGCTCCTACTCCAAGTATGGTAGGAAGCTATTGGGTGTTTGGGGCAGAAGGTTGATAGCTTGGGCTTTAGTAGGCCCTAGCTGACCATGAGCCTGAAACTAGACTACAGGGGAAGTGAGGGCAGAAGCAGAGAGAGTGGTTGGCAGGCTCTGACCAGGTGGGGGTGATGAGGCAGGGGTAGTGTTTCTGGGAATCACAAGCCTCTCTTTCCTTCATGGATTCAGGCCCAGTTAAGAAATCACTACATAAATCAGAAGATCAAAATATCTGCCACTAGTTTCCAAGAGTCACCTTGGAGTCAGAGAACCTTACGAGCGCTGGAGCAGAGCTATATTGCTTTAAAAGAAAAGAAAAAAACAAAAAAAAACCCTGAATTTTTAAAAATAATTGAATCCACACAGGCTTACTGCAGACAATTTGGAAAGTACTGAAATTTATAAAGATGAAAATATAATCTCATGTCCCAGATACAAGCCCTATTAATATTTTGATTTATTTTATTCTCCCCTTTGTTCTATTCCCACAGGTGTGTACATTTATTATTTTAGTTAAATTCAACTTTGTGATGATTTCCCCTTGTTATTAGTCTTCGATAAAGTATTTTTAACAGCAACATAATGTTCCTCCCTATGATTATAAACTAACTTAAATAGCCGTTTGCTTATTGGAGGATGTTGCTTACCTGTGTGCCCAGATGGACTTCCTAAACTACAGCCCCAAATCAGATAAACTTAACCACACCTTCAACGGCAGTGTTGCTCCCCAAAGTCTCCTACCACAGCAGAGCCTGCTCGTGGGAACTCCCACATGATGGAACCCAGGCCTGGTGCCCTTCCTACAGGCAGGCAGGCAAGTGGATGTCAAGAAGGCCCAAGGGGCTTGAACCTATAACACTAGGTGCCTTCCTTCAGACTCACCAAGACAAACCCTTGTGCTTCTTTGGGGAAAGGAGAAAGAGATGTAGGGAGAAAGGGCAAGAGTGTCACCCTACTGAAGACCTGCACATGGGAACCCAAGGCCAGGGAAGCAGAAGTACCCTCCTTCCACTGAGGATTTAATGGGTCATAAATGTCAAGTTCTTGGTCATGGCCATTGCTTAATCTCATCCCTTCCCCTACCACTCTCAGGGAAATGCCGAAATTCCATAAAGTGAATATTTACATGTGCCAGTGTAAAGGCACAAGCTCAATTAGTGGACAGTCATTCCTATTTGTGCCAACCTAGTGAACCCTCTACGGACTGTAGGATCAGTTCGGTAACTCTCCCTTGGATGTAATGTCATTAGCTGTCCTTCTCACCTTGGGCATATTCGAATCTCCTCAAGGGAAGAAAGAACCCCAAGTTGACCGGTTTCTAAGTGACCTCGGTCAGAGTTGAATAATTGTTTATTGATGAATGGATGAAGAGGTGGATGGGTACATGTACAGATGGATGGAAGTAAAGAAGGAAAGGAATGATGGTGGATGATTGAAGGAAGAGTAAATCAAGATGGTCATTTATAATCTATTTCTTCTTTCCCTGAAAAGATGAAAGGGGAATAATGTTTTTACACAAGCCAGTGTCTTTTCCATTTCGCAGGTGAAATAAAAACCCAATATGAAAATCCCTCATTTCTGCTGGAAGAAAGTAAAGAGCCACATTATGATCTAAGTAGCATATTTTATCTATTTGAGCTGGAGGGAGGAAGAAGGGGTTGGTTTTCTAGCTTGAGTGACATAAATCTGTGCCCCCCCCATCAAATATATTGTTATTGCCGTGATTCATTTGGCTTTTTTTTTGAAGTGGACTATGGTTTGTGTGCAGTGGATGAAGTAATTGGAGTGAGTGCTTCTCCCTAGAGACAGAATCAATCACCGTTGCAGAAGATGATGACATTTTAGAAAGAAACTCTGAGGAAAATGTCATGCTTAAAAAATTAGATTTAAACACACTGGCTCCAGATTGATTTTTATTACACACAAATGGATACCCTGATTGATTATCAGTCTTACAAATGTTTAGCACATTTCTCACTTCTCTAATAATCAGAATAATCTAATTTTCAATGTCATTTAATGTACTGTATTCAAGGTTATAATAGATCATATTTCTAATAAAACACAGCAATTATGTAATGAATAATACAGGAGGACCAGCATTCAGATTCCCTGGATTTTAAGGCAGTGCCAATGGAAAGTCTCAGATAAGCCCATTCCTTTAAATGTGATGTACATTCCAAGTCTTTGCATCATAAAGGTGTGGGGTTTTTTTTCCTGCTGGTGCTCTGAATGAAACTCTGCCAGACTTGACCAAAAAACAAAACAAAAAACGAACAAACAACCCCCCCCCCCAAAAAAAAAAGAAAAGAAATTTCTGGGAGGATACCACAAGTTTTGAGTCTTTTTGATATATGTTATTGGTGCACCTGGAGAAAAGTGACAGGTTGCCAAGTTATTTATGGAGTTTTTTTGGTAACTCCTGCTTTACCCCCATTTTTGATATACATGCCCAGGAGAAATACCATATTTTAGTTCTAAATATTTTTCCAATATCCATTGTAGCAGCAGCTGACATTACAGATGTTCCACAGTGAGCCATGGATATCTAATTTTGAGGAGGTTTGGATCTATATTTAGAGCCTAATATTTACCTGATGAGATTTACTTTGTTGTTGTGTTGTTGTGACTCACTTTGGGATGTAGGTTGTGCTTTTTATATATGTGGCTTCTGTTTAGTTCTAGTCATGTCAAAATCTGAGTTAGGAATTGCAAATTTTGGGGGTGCCCGGTGGCTCAGTCAGTTAAGCAAATGCCTTTGGCTCAGGTCATAATTCTGGGGTCCTAGGATCGAGCCCCACATTGGGGAGGGCGTCCCTGCTCAGCGGGGAGTCTGCTTCTCTCTTTCCCTCTGCCTCTCCTCCTGCTTGTGCTGTCTCTCTCTCTCTCTCTCTCTCAAATTAAAAAAAAAAAGTCTTAAAAAAGGAATGATGCATTCCTCTGTGACAACTTGTGGCTCAGTTTGATGATCTGGTATATATGAAATGGTATCAAAACCTGATAAGCTAACAGGCAATAGCCTTTCAGGACCTTCCCCTTTGATGCTGTACTCTTTGGCAAGGGCATTCAGGGGCATCAAGAGGAATGAAGGAGGCCAATGAGCTGTCTGGCCTCAAGACATTTAGAAACTAAATGGAGGAGCTTCCAGCAGAAGACTCACTCCTAAAATCAGCCCAAGTATGAACCTAGTAGAGTGAGAACCTCAGAAGGTCCGATGCTTCCAGAAGATCTCAACAGGAGCTCAACTGAGGGACCAGTACAAACAAGATTACCATTTAACAGAGATGTGTGTCCAGTCCTGATTCAGATTCAGCCAGGTCAGTAGTGGAAGGACCGGCTGGGGACACCAGAGGTAAGGATTGAATGGCCCAGTGTGATCTAACTCAGGGTGCTACTGTGTCTTCCTTCCTAAAAGCCTTGTGACAGACCACCCAAACCACCTGTATTTGTGGCTGGTCAGAACATCTTGGGACATATTGGTTTTTGTTCTGAGCACCTTATTTTAAGAGTTAATTTATCTAGGACTGCACATTATCCAAACCAGGATGACTAGGATGGCATGAGATCATCAAGCTCTCTGCTATGAGATAGCAGTGAACACACTGGAAATTCAGAGGGCAGAGAAAATCCAATGTTGGGAAAAGGTAATTGCTCTAACCTGTTTGAAAGGTTAGAAGCGAAAAAGAGAAGTTTATTAACATTTCTTGGGTACTTGATCTTTTCAACACCTCTGTTAGATTGTTTCCAGTTTTTAATGGTTGTGGCAACTAATGTTGAGAGAGGCCAGGTAAACTGCCCAAATTTACACAACTACTAAACTACAGAGTTGAGATAAAAACCCAGCTCTCGTGATCACCGTAACCGAGCCATCACAGTTGTGGTCACTTGTGATACGCCATAACTGGAGGATGGCTAAGGTCCCTCTCAATTGTAAATCTGGTAGGTTTCCACTCAGAAGACAAGTTCAAAATCATTTCCTGATACTTAGAAACATTTCAAGCATAAGGAGGAAGTACTCTCTCATAGGACCCAAAATAAGATGAGGTTCATCTGAGAATACTTGCTGCTTAAATAAATTTAGGTTGAGAAAGTATAGACACCCTTGCAGTTAAGCTGTCTACACTGGCAGTAAAACCCTCTACACTGTGGAAAATGGCAGTTCCTGATACTGGCTTACCACCATGGACTTTCTTGGAGCCTCAAGGAAAGGGAGTGTATGTGTCTGTGTGTCTATGTTGAGAAGGAGATGGCTTAAAAAGTTAATGAGAAAAAAAATCATTTTTAAAGGCTTTAGGGACAAAGCCCGAGCAGGGTACTTAAAATGGGAAGGAGATGCTTTAGATGATGTCCCTGTGGTAAGGACTGAAGGTTATCTGAGTTCACAGGATGTTATTGGGGCCCAGCAAGAGAGAGTAAGGACACATCTGTGGAAACAGCCTGTTTTCGCTCTAACAGTAATATTAGTACTTTTACTTCTAATTGCATTGTATTTTCCTACCACTCACAGATGAGCTGATGTCTGCAAAACATCATTCAGAGAGAGAGAGAGAGAGAAGGGAGTTGAGTAATAGCAGGTAGACTTAGTGGACCTTGGTAGACACATAGGATGAGGAGGAGAGAAGGATGGGTCAGTCTGTCTCACTAGGACTTGAGCCCCTGAGTGGGCTGTGGTTCTGGTCACAGAGATGACAGCACCAGTGGATGAGGAGCCATGCAGGACAGCTAAGGAGTCTTTTTAAGAGACAATCAGAAAATCAGTTGGGGCCAGGAGATGTCTAGTGAGAAATCAGATAGGAGAAAGGCCAGGGCTGGGACCCGGGATCTGAGCCTTCTGGATCCCCTTGATAGGGGAGGGCTGGAGCGTGACTGCATGACCCACGAAGAGTGACGGAGGGCTAGGGATTCCAGAGGTGTAGGAATCCTTCTAGTGTACTGCCAGATTGGCTTTGTGGGGCTCCCAGGATGAAGGTTTCTCAATGGAGTGTTTCTTTACTTTCTCGATCAAGCCCTCAGTTTCCTTTTTATCAAGCTGGGAGTTGACAGCAGTTCTCAGAGAACACAACCTGGTCCCCATCCACCAGCATTCCTCGTTTTGAAGTTAGTTAGCCCAAGATACTTTTTAATAACCCTGTTTCATAATTCTTGCTATTTTGTAAAGTCTGGACACATCCTAAGAAAGTCCCATAACCCATTGACCTTTCCCTGTTTCTAAATAAATGTGGACATCAATGAGAGTTTCAGGACAAGAAGGTGAAGTGGATAATCACAGAGGGCCATAAGCCCCTCTGCAGTTAAGATGCATGGTAGCCAGAACAATCTATGTGATTGGAAATGGCAGTTTCTGGAGCTGACCAATCATTGTGCAATTTCCTGAATTCAGTCAGAAGATCACGGGGTAAGTGGGGGAACAGGCTGGGCAAGGGATTCAGTGGCATTAATGAGAAAAATATTACTTCAGAGCCCAGCATTCCTTTCCAGCTTCAGGTCTGGCCAACCTTAAATGCACGCAAAGTCATGCCATATGTTTCTCAAAATAATGAAAGTGGTTAAGCAGGAGTAGGGGAAAGGCTGGGGGCAGGACTGCCCACTCTTGTTGAAATTGACTTGGTTGTTAAGTGGAAGGGACTTGGTAAAGAAGAGGGGAACACCCCTCATGTTGGTGGCTGCTTAGGACAACTTGTTCTAGCTGCTTATGCTCTGGATGTTTCCAGCTGCCTCTGCTTTGAGTACATCAAGGTCAAGGGGACACCTGCACTGTCTCTTTCATTCGGGTTTCCCCTCCTGTGTTTTTAGACCATCAGTTCTCACCTTTGACTTCTCTCCCTACTAAATTCTATCTAAAGGAGAAAATAGGGGATCCTTGGGGGGCTCAGCGGTTTAGTGCCTGCCCTTGGCCCAGGGCATGATCCTGGAGACCCGGGATCGAGTCCCACATCAGGCTCCCTTCATGGAGCCTGCTTCTCCCTCTGCCTATGTCTCTGCCTCTCTCTCTCTGTGTGTGTAACTCATGAATAAATAAATAAATTTTTTAAAAGTAATAAAAATAAATAAAGGAGAAAATATCTCACCCTTTCCCCCAGAGTGAAGCAAGAATGTGATAAAAAGTTATGAAAGCAGGGAACCTTGGGTGGCTAAGCATGGACTCTTGATTTGGGCTCAAGTCGTGATCTCAGCGTGAGATCAAGATCAGCCTTGGGGGATCCCTGGGTGGCGCAGCGGTTTGGTGCCTGCCTTTGGCCCAGGGCGTGATCCTGGAGACCCGGGATCGAATCCCACGTCAGGCTCCCAGTGCATGGAGCCTGCTTCTCCCTCTGCCTATGTCTCTGCCTCTCTCTCTCTCTCTCTCTCTCTCTCTCTCTCTCTCTGTATGACTATCATAAATAAATAAATAAATAAAAAAAAATAAATAAATAAATAAATAAATAAAGATCAGCCTTGGGCTCCGCACTGGGCGTGGAGCCTGCTTAGGAGCTCCCTCTCCTTCTCCCTCTGCCCCTCCCTCTACTTCTCTCCCTCTCAAAAAAAAAAATAGTTATGAAAGAAAGGAGTTTGAAATATGTACAGATGAAAACACTCAACATCAAGGTTTGCTTCAAAATAATCTGGAGGAAGGGATGGGAGTGGAGAGGAAAGACGATAGGCCTAGTAAAGTGATAATTGATTGTGGGCTTTGAGTGGATGGGGGCCCATTACTTATACTATTTTCTCTACTTTCTGCTTTTTGTTTGAAATTTTCTGTAATAGATGTGCTTGAATATAAACACGTATGTCAGTTGTCAAGACAGGGAAAGTTCATGATGGACCCTTTAAGGTACGATTCTGTGATTTGAAGCTTTAAAATATAAAAACAGAAACCTTACAAAGGAGATGTGCAAAGTATAATTCACTTGATGTATTATATGAAACACATGAAAAGCAACAGTGTTAATTTTTCAATATTAAATTTTTATTTTTCAATTAAAATATTTAAAAATTTAATTTTTAAACAATTTAAAATTCAGTAATTTTTAAATATAAAATCATTTTTAAATATTTTAAGATTTTACTCCTAGGGAGATGATATTTTTCTGCCATCTTTTGTGTGTTTTGTTTTGGGTTTTCTTCAGGATGGACCTGGGTAAATAAAACAGAACTCCTTTGGTTTGCAGCCTGTAGACTTTTCCAGTGTCCGAACCTTACTGAGTTTTCATGGGATGGGAGACTTGCTGGTAGGGGGTGGCCTTTGCCTCCAGGATCCAGGTGCACCCTTCAACATCCCCAAGAGGAAGGTTAGGCAGGACAGCAGATAACATTTCTTTGGAGAATTCCCAGAATCTTTACATCTTCCCGCCAGCTCTGTGTGAAATGGATTTAGCTCTCCGTGAAATTCTTTTTTGGACTAAGCCACCTTCCCAAACAGCAGCTGGTAGTGCCAGGACTTGAGAGAAACTATGAGCACTTCCTTATTGAAGAAGAATTTGTATTTGCAGAGAATGTCA